>NW_028246802.1:0-477897 GCF_964263255.1 Lissotriton vulgaris
GCCTTATATCTATGCCATAGCATGACAAATAGACATAAACAACACAAAGAACAAAAACAAAATCAAAATCTATCTTTTTACCTGGTGAGCAAACAGAATAAAAAATATTTCTGTGTATCTGATTTTTGGAAATACAATTTTTACAAATACCCTACCAACGTGATCTTTTACACTTATCATTTTCACAGTCAACTGCTGGCCATATGATTTTAGTGTGATATATATATATATATATATATTCAATGAAAAAACCATAGGTTATAGACCATATATAGTTAGGAATTCGCATTTACAAAACCTTATTTTACTCGCATAAAACCATTGAAATTCCATATATAGTTAGTTGCGCTAACTATATATCGCGCACCCGCAATCCACTGCTGATGATGTCACATATTACATCATTCATGACATGGTCAGTGACATCACTGATGACATCACTGATGACATCTCAAATGACATCACTGATGACATCACTGATGACATCTCAAATGACATCACTGATGACATCTCAAATGACATCACTGATGACATCTCAAATGACATCACTGATGACATCACTGATGACATCTCATTTGACATTACTGATCACATCACTGATTTTATCATTCATGTGATAATACGATGAACCTCTTCAGACTCTAATATAACCTTAGATACAATCAGTGTAAACAGACACTCACAGACTGTCACTCATCCATGGAGTTACTCACACACCTAGTCAGTCATGCAAAGAATCAATCACACCTCCATTTCCTCAACTATACAGTTATGCAAACTTTACTTATTCAAACATATACTAGCACATATTTACTCTCTTATACAATCCCTGATACAAGTTCACAATGATCCATACAGCCACTCACACATTCACTGGCTCTTATGCACAGTTATTTATATATGTCAACTCTCACATGTACTGTGTTTTACATATGTACTTACTTTGACATGTAGCACTGAGATATCCATTCACTCACCAATACACTCATGCACACAGTCAACTGCCCATACAGCTGTTTCCACATGCACTTTTGAAACCATACATCTAGTGAATCAACTGCTCACACATCTATGCACAGAGTCATACACCTCCCAGCCACCCACACACACACTCAGTCTCCCATACAAATACTAAGGTAACCAATCAATAACCCATATAGTTACTCATATAGCTACTTATCAACACATGCAACAGTTTACAGAACAACAGACATAATGATGCACAAATTAAGACAGTTTAGTCACTAACCCATGCACTCAGTGAGACACATTTAATCACTCACTCATACAGTCAGTCATGCACCTACTAAATCCTTCATCCAGACACTTATACATCCACTCATTCTTCAATATGTAAGACATATTTTAACTTCACAGAAACATACAGTCACTGGATGTTGTCATCAGTGATGTCATTTGAGATGTCATCAGTGATGTCATCAGTGATGTCACTGACCATGTCATGAATGATGTAATATGTGACATCATCAGCAGTGGATTGCGGGTGCGCGATATATAGTTAGCGCAACTAACTATATATGGAATTTCAATGGTTTTATGCGAGTAAAATAAGGTTTTGTAAATGCGAATTCCTAACTATATATGGTCTATAACCTATGGTTTTTTCATTGAATTTCAATGGTTTTTTAAATGCAAATTTCTAACTATATATGGTCTATAACCTATGGTTTTTTCAGTGAATTTCATTGGTTTTTTAAAAGCTAACATCTGTAGCTGTAAAATGTATTATTCTTTAAATCCCAAAATATATTTAGATGTTTATTGATAATTTTTTTTTTAATATTTTTTTTCTTCGCTTCTAGTTCGCGAACCGGGAAGCTTTCCGTTAGCTCATCTTGATGCCGCGATCTAGTCCGCGAACCGGTCAACGTTACGTTAGCGGAACAGTGACGCGCCGCGGAAGCGCGACGTATCACGTTATCGCGTAATGCGTCTAATGACGCGCCGCGTTAGCGCTCCCGGAAGTGCTCCGGACCGCGAACCGGAAGCGATCTGGGACGCGGCGCGCGCCGCGTAACGTAAGCGGAACAGGTCATGTGACTTGTTTATCAAACTTCTCATTGGTTCATTTCACTTTTGGTTTCCAAATGATGTATGACTAGGTCATGTGACCTAAAAATAACACTTTTCATTGGCTCAGAACTTTTGTTTTCCCCAAATCAAGTAAACCCCTCCTTATTTCCTCACTCTGACTTTCATCTTGGTGAGAGAAAGACCATTTATCTGAAGATCCACAATGGCTTCCATTGTTGCTGCAGCTGGTGCACCCCCACCACCACCTCCACCTCCCCATAAGAAGAGAGGACCACCCAGTCAAATTATGACTAACAGAGAGGAGGAAGATGAGGAAGAAGAAGAAGAGGAGAGAGAGGGACAACAATTTGTTGATGAGTTGCCCCGGGTTTCTAAACGAAAAACCAGTTTCATCTGGCAGTTTTTCACCATCCCTCCTGGAACCAAGAAAGTGAATGCAAAATATGCCACCTGCCTCATCTGTGACCACAGATTGTCGAGAGGCACAGAAAAGAAGTACAGTATGGGGAACTATACAATGCACCGTCACATGAGCAGGTGGCATCCCTTGAACTACAGCCGGGCTGAGTTGAGGGATCTTGTAGACAATCCGACGGCAACTCCTGTGGCAAGATCTACATCCACATTGTCTTTGACGGGAAGAGAGGCACAAGAGACTGTGCCAAACATCCAACGTAACTTCCAGCACATGAAGGTGTCTTGTATTTACTGTGGTGCTATGTTGTCATATGGCAACATGAGTGTCAACCTCATGAACATTGCATATGAAAATCATAAGTGCCCTAATGCACCCAAAAAGTAATTTTCTTTTTTTTTGCTCCAGTTGAGCCGTTTTGAAAGCCTGTTTTTTGTTGTCTCCCCTCCTTAAAAAACACAAAAAAAACATAAAACAGTTCTAAAAATACAAAAAAATCAAAAAATGTTCAAAAAATTACAAAAAAAACATAAAACAACAAAAACAAAAAAAAACAGTTCTTTTCAGAACTACCTCCCCTTTCAAACAAAATTGCTAGAATGTTTATCACTCTGGCAAGCTCTATTTCTTTTGGTTCGCTTCAAGTTCGCTGACCGGTTCGCGAACTTTAAGCGAACTAAAAAAAATATTTTTTTAAAAAAAAAGAAGAGTTAGTATAAGGGAAGTAAACAGAGAATAATGTAAAAAGAAAGACAGCTAGAGAGAGTAAATGAGAGATACTGTCAATGACATCATCAGCAGTGCATTGCGGGTAAAAAGAGTGGAAAACATTTACCTTATAATTCTTGTTACCTTTTTTAAATATTTTTTCATACTTTCAATCTGTAAAACAAAGAACAAACATTTCAAAAAATATTAAAACATGTATTTAAAAATTAGAAAAGACAAGGGAAAAGGTTCAAAAACAAACAGTTTTTCAACAACTTTGACATTTACAGAAGTCTCTGCTTCTCTACGTTCCCTACACAATCCTAAAGATATATATTCGAAAGAAACTGTATCTTGATATTGCTGAACTGAGGCCTATTTTGAAACATGATGTTTTTCTTGCACTGCTAATGTCTCACAATAGTGATGCAATAGCAGCGCAAAAAAGATGTAAAGTCATAATAAAATTGTGTCTAACATTGTAAATGATTGTTTTAGGATGCAAATAAGATGTGTGCTTTCAAGAGCTTTCTTTGAGGTGAGGCCTCTTTTTTTTATAAAAAAAAAACACTACCCAGAAGTACAGCACTCTAAGCATTAAAATTGATATTTACAGAACTCACCTTACCCATATGTACCACACATTTCTAAATGTATATCATAAGGACAAAAAGCATAACATTAATTATACATGTTAAATGGTTTATTTTTGCTGTTCTCAGAATGTATCAAATTTCACTTAAATCAGTGACTTGAAGGTATTCATCATGTAACAGCGGGGAAAAAAAAACACAATCAAAATGACTGTGTTTAAAAAACCCATACAACCTAAGAAATCTGATTTCAAAACTTCTTAAAATTAACTTACTTTCAATGACGTCGAAGGATCTCCTATAAACAGCATCCACTCTGTTGTGCTTTAAATATTTTCAGCCCGCCACTTTCTGAAAGAAAACCTCCATCGATACGTGAAATATGTTACATAGAAAAAAAACTTCTCTCATTATATCACATGTTTCCACTAGGCCAAATCATGTTGCCGCGATTCGCAAATCTTGTAATTCTTCCAATCAAATCCCGACATTTTCTATTTTCGCAACTTTCAAAAATAAAATATTTGAGATTATTTTCACAATCCTGGACTACTAATATCTTACTCTTCTTTGTCAGTCATGTTCTCCTTTTCCTATGACACTGATACTGCTTACTATGAAGCAGACTTACTTGCATTAGGTTTATATAGTTGAATTTTTAATCGAGACAGCATTGCAGACTTACATTCCCTCTACTTAAAATTTTGGTTTTAAAAACACCAGGTAAGAATTTTTAAGGTCAAACGGCAATTTTTTTTTGAACGTTACAACAGAATCATTACAGAATGACCAGCCGTTTCCAGACTTTAAGTAAGCTGTATAATGTCCTGATGTTGTTGATGGACCATCGTGATAGATAATTGCTACAGTAACAAAAGTCCTCCCTGATATTGACAGCTGAGAAGCCACAAAATTTTTTATTAAAGTTGACAATTTTGTTCCATCAGGCCTACATCGTTGCATCATTAAAATGACATACTGGCCATATCTACGTATAAATAATGTTGACATCATATCACATTTACATTGGCTACACTCCATGTTGTGATCCGCTGCATTTACTAGCTTATTAAAGGAGACTGATTTACTGTCTGGCAAAGTTAAATATATAAATCTTTCTGAGTCTACACTAGTAGTACTTGATACCATACAGTTCTCGCAGTCATGCTGCCATTGATAAGAAAGCCCAAACAGGTGATCTACATCTACACCCTCAACTTGCAATATATCAAGCATATACATTAAAAACTCCTGACAATCTTGCTGATTATTTTCAGAGAAGTCTGTTTGACCTGAACATTCATCTAACAGATAACGAACTTCAGACACACTTTCTACTTTTGTTCGATCACTGCTACATTTCTCGAAAACAGAATTCAACAAACAGCATAAAATTTGTTCAGAATTCAACAGAATCTGTTCTTTTAAACTCTCTAGTGAAAAGAGAACATTAACCACTACATTTGCATAGCAGTTGACACCAGAACTGTTTTCAAATTGAAAACCGACAACATCTTCAACAGAATCCACTTTCTTTCTGCTAACAATTTTCGGTTCATTGACTTTTAGTCTTTTTGCAACAACCTCCCTACTATTACTGCTATTTCTACGTTTGCGGCCTACCACACGTTTCTCAAACAAAGGATATTGAGGCAAATGTGGCGCATACTCTCTTCTTAACCTATTGTATTCCTTAACACAATCTAGATCCGCACAAATGTTTGTGACATCACAGTCAATCAAGTACAATCCCGATAAAGTTCTAACTCGTGACAATGCCACATATGCCATACCCTCCTTGAACACAGAACTGCCAATATTCACCAATGCACAGTCTACACTTAAACCTTGCGATTTATGGATTGTCACCGCATATGCCAAGCAAACAGGAAACTGTTTACGGCGAACATATAAATCTTTAACAAGCAAAAACCTAGCAGAACAACGACCAATTTGCTGTACTTCCTCAATGCCATCAAATTTAATTTTTAAAAATTCTATTCCATCTCTATTTCTGTATTTCTCAAAATCAACAACATTACCCATTGATCCATTTACCAGACCTCTTTCTACATGTAAATTCCTTCTCAAAATAATTCGGCAATTTAAACACACATTCAAAGTCTTTTCAAAACCCGCTGTTTTAGATATAGTCTTCTCTAATGAATCCAATTTTGATTTCAAATTGTCTGACAAAATAATTGTTGATCCCATATGCTCTAATTTGTCGATAGCTTCAAGTTTCACAATCTCTTGCTTTTCTAAATTCAACATTTTGTTGTTGAAGATGGCACATTCTGCAAGAGTTGGCATGAGACATATCCCGGATTTCTTCTCAGTAATTTTATGAAAAATATTCTCAGGCACAATATCTTGTTTGGGATACAAATTTGACAGTAACCGTGCATTTAAAGCTTCTTTCCCATGCTCGGTCACTTTTCCAATTCTAATATCTTGTAGAATATTCTTGTAATCTTCATCCTTTGCCTGACGCATATTTTGATGCAGTTCTGCATAATTGAAGTTTAACCATATATTGACGTTGCCAATGCTCCCTAGGCACTTCCTGGTATCTTCATGCGTGAGTATTTTGAACACAGGTTGACCTTTTACTGGTGTCAGCTGTAGAAGATCTCCGAAAACAATAATGTGTTTCCCACCAAATAAGACATCATATTCAGTTTTAAGTACTTCTTGCATTCTCAAATGCACAAAGGCAAGCATGACATTGGAAACCATGCTTACTTCGTCAATGATAAGTAGTTTCATTTTCCTCAAAACTCTTGAAACTTCACAGCAAGCATCTCCAGATAACTTGTTGTATTGTAATTTGTTGTCATGCTCCACCGGCAGCATCAATAGACGATGCAAAGTAATACCTTTAATATTATGTGCTGCCAGTCCAGTAGGAGCGGTGACAACACAAGACAGCGATGACTCAGTCCTTTCCTGCAAATAACAAGAGATTGCTTTAATGAGGAAACTTTTTCCAGTTCCCGCTTCTCCACTCACGTACAGTCGGACAGGCTTCAACGACGTACACGAGCACTCTTTCTTCTCATGACTTAATCCGTGCTCAATTTCCTTGGTAACTTCATCATATATTTTCCTCTGCTCAACGTTGAGTTGTTTTTCCAAGTCTTGTAAGTTAACTGAATCCTCCTGAGCATGTGCCATGGCTCTTTCTACTTCATTCATAGCAGTGGCAGCTTCATTTTCGATAATAGGTCCTCCAAGTGGATCTTGACTCAATGAAACAGAACTCTGACTGTCCTGAGAACTGTCTCTGGCAATCTCGGCTGCAATCGTTGCTTCCTGCTCAATTTCCAAAGTTAGCATTTCTTGATATTTAGAAAAAGCAGGACATTCTATGGACTCCTTGGCTGCATTGAAAGAGTCTTCGTAACAGAGGAAATCTCCAAGCAGTTCCTCTTCTGCACGCCAAGGCTTGAAAAGTTGCAAAAGTGCTAAATAGAAAAACTCCTTTTTTTCTGGAGATTCGCCACTTAATTTTCGATGGTTTACTAATTGGCATTTTCTTTGCTTGACCAGGCATCCCTCACTTCCAATTACAGCATACACTCCTTTCTCAATATCTTCTTTGATGTTCCTCTTGAATATATAATTTTGGAGAACCTCATATAGACAAATATTCTCAAGGTGACTGCTTCGATTTGGATAATATGTATCCAACATGTTGGTCTTCAAAATGTCGGTACTGTTTGGTTCCTTTTCTGCCAAATACTCAATTTCCCGAACAGGTTTTAGAACTCGATTTCGCGTTGCAGCAAGACCAAGACTCGCCCAAACGAGACTCCTGGATTTGGCATAGAGACTTGCTGAAGACAATCGATCAGAACATTCGTAAGCTCCGATTTCTCGATGCGACAACATCTTCAGACTGAAACTGTACAACTTCTTGCTGAGGCTCTTTTCATGGGAAATGTCCTCCCACATATCCTTCAGTTCGGTCTTTTCTTTTTTGGTGATGTAAGATGTCACATACCGAGCCACAGCCATACAGTTGTCAGCCACAAACTGTATATCCATGTTGGCATTCCACATGGACAAAATCACTGGGTTGTAGTCATTGATGTACTTGGACTCTTCGTTCCTTTTCAAATTGTATGTATTCTTGGGTGATTTCCTCGTCACATTATGTCGCAGCGAAGACATCAAACTGTTCACTCTTCCTTTAGAAATCACCGGTCGTGGAAAGTTGAAACGACATTTGGTGTAGAACTTGTCCTTGTTTCTGAATTTACGACGACAGTACTTTCCACAACGATGGCTTTGGAAACGTAGAACTTGTTCTCTTAGACTTTTCTTCTCCGTTGCGTTTGGAACAGCACACGTAGAATACTGTTCGATGAAATTCATCACTAAGTCATCCGGATCTGTTCCAAATTTAGGTGCATCCTTGATCCACAGCAACATATGTATATGAGGGGCACCTCTTGCTTGGTACTCCTTTCTCCAGAAGAAATCCAACACCTCTCCAAGAGGTGGATTCTTTTTATTTGTGATGAAAGACATCATAGCTTCAAATCTATGATTGAAGTACCTGCATACATTCACAGGATCCAAAGAACACAGTTCTCCAGGTGTCTTGAATTCAATGTTTTCAATATTTCCATTTGCCTCTCGTAGAAATTCAAGTAAGTCATCCCAGCCATACTCGGCACAGCTCAGAGTGAGGAACCATGTCGGAGTTCCTAAGTTCCTCAGCATACATTTTAAGTCACCATGACGACGGTACCAGTACTCATTAGTACCACGCTGACACGCCATGAGATTAATTAAGTGAGAATCCAAAATACTGTCTTGGACATTGACTTTATGCATAAAGTCACTTGCCGAGATGTTTCGCATCTGTATACCACTTTTTAAGATGTGGTTCACTGCATATGACAGTCCAGACAGATCGCTTTCAAACAGGAGATGAAACAAATAGGGAATGCATTGCCGAAACCTAGGATCTTCTGCATACAATCGTAAAGTCCGGTATTCAGACGCAGGAATTTCACGAGGTCGCTCATCATATCTTCCTCCTTGACCTGTGGGAAATAGCTGTGGGAAACACCGAGCTTCCAAACTTTCCTCCCAAACACTAATGGGACTCCCTTTGGCTTGTTTCATTTGAAACAACTCAATAGCATTCCCCATCACTTCCTTGGAATGCAAAGGATGAACACTATAATGTTCATATATTTCTTCACTTTTAGAGGCCTCTACTTTCTCAATTTGGCCAGCACACAAATCGCTATCCTCTTCATCACTTACTTCCTCTTCTGCAACATATACATTCTTATAGTACTTATTATTTTTCTTCAAATACACTGTTGCCTTTTTGACTTTCCTAACATCCACTAAATCTTGCCATATTTTCTTATTCTTTGTCGGAACCCCATTAACCAAGATAACCAGAGGTTCCTCTTCCACTTTTTCTATTCCAATTGTGTTAATGTTTTTGTTCAAATCTAGAGGCAAATAAACAACTCTTCCCTTTAATCCTCTCTGTAAATCTGCTGGAGGCAATTTCCCTGTCTTTGGCTCCATTCTTACAATAGCCTGAAAGGGATGGATACTTTGAATCAAAATAGATTCATAAGTATTTAAATCCTTCAATTCAGAAGGAATCTCAACCAATTCCAGATTATTATGAACTGCCCTAGCAGGCATCTGGTTTTGGTTTAATTTATTACAACAATAAGTACACACACGTTGATCCGATCCCAAATCAAAATAATTTTCTACCATCAAGTATGTGGCTAAATCCTTCCATTCACTATTATTTTCCCTTTCACTTTTTGCATATAAATCCACTACCTTAGTCTGATTCTTATAATAAGTGCGTCGACAACATACACAAGTGAAATTAGGCCTCTCACTTGATTTCATCTGAAACGTGGCAATTTCCTTCTGAAAATTATCTGTACTGGAAACCTGTACATTATCTTCCACATTACCCTCTACTTCAGGGTCAATTTGAACATTCTCATCTTTACTACCAAAGTAACAAAACTCAATTTCTTCACAAAGATTCTTCACATCTATTTCAGAACCATGCAAAAGAGCAGCACATAACTGTTTAAGCATAATTGCTGGACTCTTAGCATAATACAACATTCTCACTAATTTTCTCACTTTATTATGATGCACTGCTAGCATCCTGAAATGATGAAAAACACTCTGGCATACTCTCCTGGAAAGACAAGCCAGTGAATGACCACGCAAACCTGTCATTTGTCTCACTCTGCAAGGATCTAAATCTTGCAACAACTTCATTTTCTGCTTCAAACTTTTCTTATTAAATGTCCGTATAAAATCACATAGCAAATTGATGGAAACCTGTCGCACACTGCAAATAGAACTACACTTCCAAATGTACACAGGACCCTTAGGACGTCTTCCTAAAACCTCATCACTTAGCGCCTCTTCTGTCTCTGTTGTCACAAGTAGTTCTTTTTCAACTGGACAACCATCCTTCACTTCATAAGCTCGACCACTGATGTCAACTGCATGCACCAAATCATTATCCTGAAAATAAGTCTCCTCATTAAAAAATGCCTCAGAACTTGAACTATGCATCCATTCTCCAGAAAAAACTTCACAAAAGTTAGTACGATTTACTACTCTCTTCCATCTACTTTTTGTTTTGAAATCAGAAATTACCTTGCTTAGTTTCCTAATTCTATTGATTACCAAAATAAACAACTTTCGCTTGATTTCAAAAGCATGATCAATAATTTTCTCTACATTTTTCTTCTTCCTATAAAATGCCGCTTTCTGTTGGCCTTTCTTTTTAATATTTTTCAATAAATTAACTAATATCCTATTACGGAACATTCGTTGTCGAATGTCCCTAAACTGTTGTTTCCTTCTACTATCATGCACAGAGTTATCTCTTCCTCTACCAGTAACATTTGTGATGGGTCTCTCCTTTCCATTTAAATTACTTCTCTTTTTGTTAAGAGACACATTTTTTTGAGCAAAATTTTTTTTACTACAAATATTTCTTAAGAATGATTTCGTGCTCTTACCCGGACCTTTCTTGGTGTTTTGACAAGTATTTGGGGAAGAGGACTGCTGCAATAAAACATCATCCTGCTGTCTTTGACGTTTTCTAGCCTTTCGTATTCGACTTCTGGAAGGCATTTTCCAAACTATGAAAGAATCTGCAGTTGAATCTGTGAAAAAATATAATATAAAATGTTATTAACCACTATTACCAAACAGTAAATAAATAACAGTCATCTAAAACTTAATGCTGTACTAATTATTTAACATAGCAAATATTTTCCACCAGCACTGCATCACAAAAATGACACTCAATGGTACAAAACAGGCATACAACACTCATAAATCACTCCCTAATATTTTAAATCATTAATTCAGGATGACGATAAGATGTAGCCTATCTAAAGGTTTGTTTAGGCCCAGATCTTTGGACTGGGGTGAATGTGTGTCATTGATCCACATTCAGTCCATCACCTGTTTTGTTTATTTGAGGTGAGGCCAACACATGGTTGCAGATAAGATTTTCACTGAAAAAAAACCAAGGTAAAAAAACATGTGAAGGCCTACCAATGAAGTAAATCATTAAATGAAAACCAATACATTTCTGGAAATATGCACTACTAGTGCTTCATAAGATGTTTTGGATCATATTTATAAGTTATTTGAGTATCTAGTATGCTATTTTACATTCTTCATGGTGCAAATTTATTGTAAATACGCTCCCACCTGCGGTTGGCAAATTTAGATTTTGATTATGGGAGTTAGATAGGCATGTTAATAATTTCCCAAAAATGGTATATAACCCCAAACAACCTTTGAAGCAAATGCTCTTAGCCATGTTATCCACCTCCCATTGGATAACATGGCTAAGAAATGCTTGCAAATGTGATAAAAAAAGGCCTGCAATGCATGAATAACGCAGAAAAATCAGCGATATTCATGCATTTTCCAACAAATGCTCTTAGCCATGTTATCCACTTCCTATTAAATAACATGGCTAAGAACTGCTCAGGGCCCCATGAGGAACGCTTTCCATTTAAAAAGGGAAAAATAACATCAAAGACACTAAAATGCCTTCTAAATATGAACCCAAACAACCTATGAAGCAATGTGAAAAAAACGGCCACAATGCATGAATATAGCAGAAAAATCAGCGATATTCATGCATTTTCCAGCAAATGCTCTTAGCCATGTTATCCACTTCCTATTAAATAACATGGCTAAGAACTGCTCAGGGCCCCATGAGGAACGCTTTCCATTTAAAAAGGGAAAAATAACATCAAAGACACTAAAATACCTTCTAAATATGAACCCAAACAACCTATGAAGCAATGTGAAAAAAACGGCCACAATGCATGAATATAGCAGAAAAATCAGCGATATTCATGCATTTTCCAGCAAATGCTCTTAGCCATGTTATCCACTTCCAATTAAATAACATGGCTAAGAACTGCTCAGGGCCCCATGAGGAACGCTTTCCATTTAAAAAGGGAAAAATAACATCAAAGACACTAAAATACCTTCTAAATATGAACCCAAACAACCTATGAAGCAATGTGAAAAAAACGGCCACAATGCATGAATATAGCAGAAAAATCAGCGATATTCATGCATTTTCCAGCAAATGCTCTTAGCCATGTTATCCACTTCCAATTAAATAACATGGCTAAGAACTGCTCAGGGCCCCATGAGGAACGCTTTCCATTTAAAAAGGGAAAAATAACATCAAAGACACTAAAATACCTTCTAAATATGAACCCAAACAACCTATGAAGCAATGTGAAAAAAACGGCCACAATGCATGAATATAGCAGAAAAATCAGCGATATTCATGCATTTTCCAGCAAATGCTCTTAGCCATGTTATCCACTTCCAATTAAATAACATGGCTAAGAACTGCTCAGGGCCCCATGAGGAACGCTTTCCATTTAAAAAGGGAAAAATAACATCAAAGACACTAAAATACCTTCTAAATATGAACCCAAACAACCTATGAAGCAATGTGAAAAAAACGGCCACAATGCATGAATATAGCAGAAAAATCAGCGATATTCATGCATTTTCCAGCAAATGCTCTTAGCCATGTTATCCACTTCCAATTAAATAACATGGCTAAGAACTGCTCAGGGCACCATGAGGAACGCTTTCCATTTAAAAAGGGAAAAATAACATCAAAGACACTAAAATGCCTTCTAAATATGAACCCAAACAACCTATGAAGCAATGTGAAAAAAAACTGCCGCAATGCATGAATATAGCAGAAAAATCAGCGATATTCATGCATTTTCCAACAAATGCTCTTAGCCATGTTATCCACTTCCTATTAAATAACATGGCTAAGAACTGCTCAGGGCACCATGAGGAACGCTTTCCATTTAAAAAGGGAAAAATAACATCAAAGACACTAAAATGCCTTCTAAATATGAACCCAAACAACCTATGAAGCAATGTGAAAAAAACGGCCACAATGCATGAATATAGCAGAAAAATCAGCGATATTCATGCATTTTCCAGCAAATGCTCTTAGCCATGTTATCCACTTCCAATTAAATAACATGGCTAAGAACTGCTCAGGGCCCCATGAGGAACGCTTTCCATTTAAAAAGGGAAAAATAACTTCAAAGACACTAAAATGCCTTCTAAATATGACCCCAAACAACCTATGAAGCTCTAACAGTACATATCCTGAAATTTAATTCATTTCAAAATTCGTTTTTAAACACAGCATATAAATCAATTGTATACCTGCATTCATGAAGAAATGACTAAAAATGTCCTTGAGACACATGAAAGTGTTTTCTGGAATGCCCTAGCACCATTTTTGGGACACTATTAACATGGCTAGGTAACTCCCATAATCAAAATCTAAATTTGCCAAGCACAAGTGGGAGCGTATTTACAAGACACTTGTCCCATGAGGAACACTTTACATTTTAAAAGGCGAACACAACATCTTAGACACTCAAATACCTTATAAATATGGCCCAAAACAACCTATGAAGCTCTAGCAGTACATATCTAGAAATGTAATTGATTTCTTAAATCGTTTTTAAAAGCAACATATCTGTTTCAGCTTACATAACAGACCATGAAATGGCCTCCATGTATTACAATATCTTGTGTAACTGCATGCCAGAATGTTACACCAAATATGCAATTATAATTTCTCTTTGAAACTAATTCTATTAGTATATCACTAGAGACAAAACCACATTTTAAAAACACAGCTTTCTTCATCATTTTCTCCTTAAATCATACTATTCTCTATCTAAATTAAATAAATCTTTTCTCACCTTAGCAAATATTTTTTGAGTTTTGAAAACAGTCTCAGAAATACACCAAATTGTCTTCAGCAGAAGAAAAAGGATGCACTCCAAAGGCTGCAGCTATTGAAAGCACAGAAATACAGATATTCTTTTCACATATCTCTCATATTAGCCAATCATACCTCTTCCCTCACTTTTTTCAAATCAAAACCCTTCCCCCCTCTGCCCTGTCTGCCTTGTTTCCATAGCAACCACCTCCTGGAAGACCTCTCATGTTTGCAAATTCACACAACAATGTTTCAATTGAACTCTGAACTCTCAGTGCACCTGCGTATCCAGTGCAATCTTTCATTAAATGTTTCTTCCTTGACCATTCAAATTACATCTTTCAAAGAACACATCCATGCACCCTAACTTTCTGTTTTCAGAAATGGAAATCCACCAATCACTGCTAATGAATCATTAGCATTGTAAATCCACAGTTTTTTTTCTTTAGAAACTCCTACTGTTTCAACTGCCCTTTCATTACCACACTTCATCTGACTGCAGAACAACCTTCTTCCACCATGTTTAACGTCTGGATTGTTGGACATAGTTACATCCACTGGGCTCAAAGGTATGCTGAGAGCAGAAATTTACACAACCTCAATTTACAAGATGTGGAAATTAAGTGGTTGGGCCAAAGAGGATTAAAATGTCACCAATTGATACCATTGGTGAAAACCTTTATGCATTTGCCAAAACCTGACCTGTTAATAGTGCACTGTGGAGGTAATGATTTGGGCACTTTGACAGGGGTAGGTCTGGAAATGCTTTTAAAGGACACCTTGGAGCAATTAATGGCACTTTTTCCTCAAACTGCCTTGGTATATTCCAATATATGCCAAAGACAGAAATGGAGGTGGTCCAACCAATTTTGTCCACAAATTGAGAAAGCGAGGAAGCATGTAAACAAATCTGTTTCAGCTTACATGAGAGACCATGGAATGGGCTCTCTGTACAACAATAACTTGCGTTACTACATGCAAGATATCTACAGAGGAGATGGAGTTCACTTCTCAGATGAGGGCAACAGAATTTTCATTCTGAATTTAAGACTCTGCATTGGTACCTACTTATAAGTACCTAAATGTACCATAAACCCAAAAGCTCTTCTCAGAGCTACCCTACATCTGATCACTCACAATTATTATTTTTCTCTAACTTTTTTCACTAATTTTCCACAAAATTCGCTCCCCGGAGCGCTACCCGGTTCGCTAACCGAAAGCTAACCTCGCGGAATTTTTTTAAAAAAAATTTTTTTTCCGCACATATAAGCCTCCTCAGCCACGCTCAGAAAACCTAGGGGGTCAAGATAAGTCTACCATGACCCCTTCTACCCATTCTAAACATTATTTGCCCTCCATCTTGTATCTTAATGCGAACGAAACACAAAATGGTGGACTCCCGTGACGCTTAAGGTTCGCTAACCGGGCAGCTTCCCGGAAAGCGGTCCTAAAAAAAGGCGGGAAAGTAATTTACAGAATAACGACTAGAAACACTCTCACCAAATATAGATTAGCTCATACTACATAACAATCCCTTCCATTCTCACAAATTTCATTGAAATTCCATTTAGCCATTTAGCCTGTAGACCTCTCCAAGTACCGTGAGGTAAATTACTTCACAAAACACATCTGAATTGTTGGAATTGACAACCAATGAAAATGTTACTTTCATTTTCTACTTTTATTACCTGACATTTGATTGGTTATATACCTGTATATATATAAAGGGAGAGAAGGAAACACAGCCATTTTGACTACTACTTCTTGTTGTACCTCCTATTTCAAAAGCTTCAAAAAACTTCAACTTCTTTGTGAAGGTAAGTTATAATTTAATATATTGTGCACTATGACTTAATATAGTAGACTTTTTCTGCTACATATACACTATCCCTCTGTAGTAGTAGTGTCTTGGTTAAATCACATACACTTTTTTTTAGTCCTATTTCCACTCTCATACTATACACTGCCAAAAGATAAATTCACTGATAAAAACTGCCTATCTAAAATTAATCCCAACAGTGCCCTATCTCTACTAATATATATTTTTTTAATCCAAATTTCAGGCAAAATGGAAGGCGAGCAGCAAGTTTCATTTTCGATTGAACTGAAGGAGAGCAGCCAAGACAAACTTGATGACTTTATGGATGACAGTAGAGACCACGAACTTCTACAATGTGTTGAAGCAGTAGACAACTTGCTTCAAAATGAAAAACAATTACACCCTATAATAAATTATGACATTTCTGACAATGAAATGTTAGAAAATTTAATAAAGTATGAAACACAATCATAATAAAAAAAATAAATAAATAAAGAAAACAAAAAAAAACAAGAAAAACAACAAACAATTAACATACAGTATTAGAAAAGTCTTTCATTCTTTTATCCATAAAGTTCGCTGCCCAGAAAGCTATCCGGTTCGCGAACTTGGCGCTTACCACGCAAAAAAAAATTTTTTTTTTTGGACCCTCCTAGGCCCTTTTAAAACCTCCACATGAAACCTAGGGGGTCAACGAGGATCTACTATGCCCCCTTATGGTAATTTCCCCCTTTGTTTTGGCCTCCTCTTGTCTCTCGATCCTACCGAGAGACAAGATGGCGGCCGCTCCGGACTGTTTAGAATGTTGACAGACACCGGAGGGCCAATCAGCTTCTCATCGCAAAGTTCCGTTACGCGAAAGGTTCGCGAACCGGATCGCTGCCCGGAGCGCTGTTACAGATATATATCTTGATTTAAACGTTAATTTCTCAAAATCCACTGAAGCACATATATTGAGACCTAGCAAAGGCACATCGGGCTAACAGTCCCTACAATTTTGCCAAGTTTCGTGAAAATCCATTCAGCCGTTCGGGCTAAAAGTGAGTCCAACCGCCCTATGGAAATTAACATGGGAAAAAGGCGTTTTGGGACCCCCCTTTTTTCTCGGCCCCCCCTCCACAAAACCCCCCCAAATTTTCAAGGTCTGCTCAGAAACAAAATGTGCCATTTTCCTGAAAATTTCAGCCAATTCCGTCCACGAACGCAAAAGTTATTAGGCATAGAATTTTCAGAAATCCCATAGGGAAAAAATCCTAACTATATATACCTACTGGCGACCGCCAGTAGGTAATATATATATATATATATATATATATATATATATATATATATATATATATATATATATATATATATATACATATATTATATACGTGGGTTATGGGGAGGGTGCCATCAGTACGCCCCCCCAGGACATTTAGGACCTTGTGAGCACATTCCCAGGGGTAACTTGACAAACTGCTTGTTTCAATAAAAAGTGCCATGTATTCCCGTGTTGTGTCGGTCCTGTTCTTCAACATTTGGAGCAGGAATTTGAGGAATGTTGTTTCGAGTTGGCTGATGACGAAGACCAACACGGGGGGCTCTATTAGGAGTGCCGTGGTTATCAGCAGTTGGAATTGTATGCAAGTACAATGCGGAGCCCCCATGTAGAATGGAACTTGAAGTCGGAATGTTGGTGGACGCCCAAATGCACAGGTTTGCAGTTGGTGCCAATGCATCAAGGGCAAATTGGGAGAGGGGTTGCAGCATTTAATGCTGCGTGAGCGGGACCCAAGGCATCTCAATGGGGTTGAAACAAACTGTTTGCAGGATGATCACAAAAAAGGAAGGCGGTTGCAGTCGATGACTAAATGGTAACTCGTCTCCCGCAATGGCCCCAGCACAGTGAAATTAAATGATTAGAATATCAAAGAAACATGCATTTGCCGAATCCATGAATTGGCCTTGGTAGTGAGTGGAAGTGCCCTGTGACATTATCTGAGCTTAGGTGAGACTGTGCAAGTGGAGGCCAGAATTCTGAAGGTCACAGGTTCTGTACTGGGTAAATGTACTTGAAATTTTGACTAAAGTCAGAGTTGTACAAACGATAACCAGAATAATTTATACATAAATTCTCCTTCCTTCTGATTGCTGTGCAGTAGTGCTGTGCGCTAAAGACCGAAAATAATGGTACATTTTAATGAATGCACCTTTTAGCGCTGATAGGAGACATGTTGCCTCCCTCCATCACACAATGCTTTCAGTTAAGCTACATTTATGTCATGTTGATTAGCAACTTACTATCATACATGGGTGGCATCCGACGGCCGTAATAGTTGGGATTTATCAGCGAGGATCCAACACTTGTCGTAGGTATTTGACCGGAGGTCCTCGCTGGTACAGAATGTCGACATGAGAGCAAGGGTTACCATTTTATTTTCTGGGTGTTGTGCTTGGAACGTAGCAGTACTGCAGTTTAAAAGCTAAATTTCAAAGCTATTTTTATAATTTGCGTGGAGAACGAGATAAAGAGAAAGTATTTCTTTTATATTTTTGTATCATGTGTACTACTTCAGTTAATAAAAAGAGTGGGGATTTAATGGTGCGAGACATGTTTGAAAAAGGCCGGTTGTATGGCCGAAACAAGTACCTTGACACACCGTTTGTTTCAATAAAAAAATGCAATGGAATGGAATAAAATGCTTTTTTGGGCCTGATATATATATATATATATATATATATATATATATATATATATATATATATATATATATTACCTACTGGCGGTCGCCAGTAGGTATATATAGTTAGGATTTTTTCTCTATGGGATTTTTGAAAATTCTATGTCTAATAACTTTGGCGTTTGTGGACGGAATTGGCTGAAATTTTCAGGAAAATGGAACATTTTGTTTCTGAGCAGCCCCTGACAATTTGGGGGGGTTTCATTAAGGGGGGGCCGAGAAAAAAGGGGGGTCCCAAAACGTGTTTTTCCCATGTTAATTTCCATAGGGCGGTTGGCCTCACTTTTAGCTCGAACGGCTGAATGGATTTGCACGAAACTTGGCAAAATTGTAGGGACTGTTAGCCCGATGTGCCTTTGCTAGGTCTCAATATATGTGCTCCAGTGGATTTTGAGTAATTTAGGTTCAAAAAAAGATATATATCTGGGCGGAGCCTAACCACACATCTGATCTGATTGGCTGTCAGCACTTCATCCAAGAAGTGTTGGCAGCCATCTTGGGACCAATATACATGATAGCACCTCATTAAAAAGCATTGTAGTTAATAGAGGGTTTTAGGACTTTAGTTACATTATAAATCATTTGTTGATGGTACCATACTCGTTTTAGGAATTGTGGTGGGTTCTAAGGTGATTTTACCATGTGAAAAAACCTTCTGCTGTGATATCATGAATATTGTTTGAAAGAAAACGAATATCTCATGATTTTTCCACAGTGGTTTGGAAGGGGATCTATAAGCTAAACTGAAAGCATATTTTCTGTAAATTCACATTATCTTTCTCAGTCATGTGAAAATGAAGTCTGACATTCTCAGTAAAACATGTACATCCAACAAGGACAGAGACTGTCAGTTGATTCCTTTGTGTTCTACTGCAGCCTCCTTGAGTGTTCTAAAGAACAACTAGAGCGCTAACAGTCCTACTTATTACAAAGGTATGGCACACCTGAAGCCATCTTGATTGAAATAAAGTGGTAACTCTTAAAACATTTAATTTAAAAAGAAACAACATGAGGGGGTATATTTTGCCATAGAAAGTATGATTAGTGCTGCAGAATGAAAAATTAGGGCACATTTTGAGTGACTTCTCAAATCCTTTTCTATTTCATTAAAACATTCTGACATGCAGTCTCCCAAAATGGCCACCAGAGACAAAAGAGCCCAAATGTAGCCCAAATATCACCCAGATGTAGCCCAAGTATAGCCCAATGACAGAATGTCCCAGAGTGTTCTAAAGAACAACTAGAGCGCTAACAGTCCTACTTATTACAAAGGTATGGCACACCTGAAGCCATCTTGATTGGAATAAAGTGGTAACTCTTAAAACATTTAATTTAAAAAGAAACAACATGAGGGGGTATATTTTGCCATAGAAAGTATGATTAGTGCTGCAGAATGAAAAATTAGGGCACATTTTGAGTGACTTCTCAAATCCTTTTCTATTTCATTAAAACATTCTGACATGCAGTCTCCCAAAATGGCCACCAGAGACAAAAGAGCCCAAATGTAGCCCAAATATCACCCAGATGTAGCCCAAGTATAGCCCAATGACAGAATGTCCCAGAGTGTTCTAAAGAACAACTAGAGCGCTAACAGTCCTACTTATTACAAAGGTATAGCACACCTGGAGCCATCGTGATGGGAATAAAGTGGTAACTCTTAAAACATTTAATTTAAAAAGGAACAAAATGAGGGGGTATATTATGCAATAGAAGGTATTATTAGTGCTGCAGAAAGAAAAATTAGGGCACATTTTGAGTGACTTTTCAAATCCTCTTCTATTTCATGAAAAAATTCTGACATGCAGTCTCCCAAAATGGCCACCAGAGACAAAAGAGCCCAAATGTAGCCCAAATATCACCCAGATGTAGCCCAAGTATAGCCCAATGACATAATGTCCCAGAGTGTTCTAAAGAACAACTAGAGCGCTAACAGTCCTACTTATTACAAAGGTATGGCACACCTGAAGCCATCTTGATTGGAATAAAGTGGTAACTCTTAAAACATTTAATTTAAAAAGGAACAAAATGAGGGGGTATATTTTGACATATGAATTATGATTAGTGCTGCAGAAAGAAAAATTAGGGCACATTTTGAGTGACTTCTCAAACCCTCTTCAATTTCATTAAAAAAATTCTGACATGCAGACTGAAACATGCACTTTGAATAACAGCAGCAGACGTCCCTGGTGAGCAGTAGCTTTACTACAGTGATCTAATGTGCAACTAGAGTGCTAACATTCAGAATTTATGGCAAATGTGTGACACATCTGAATGCCTTCTTGATGGAACCAATGTAAACAAGCATTGAAAATGCAATAGATCTCGCCCTCGTTTAAGTTAAAGCCATTCTGTTTGTAATGAGGTGGCTTTTTAGCTTTGCTTTTATTAGTGTTTTTTCAACTTTCATGTAAATAACATGCATCTGTATGCATATAAGTATATGTATGCATGCATTTATGTTTGTATTTATATAGATATACAGATGATATATGTTTATATATGTATGTATATATATATATTCACTGAAAAAACCATAGGTTATAGACCATATATAGTTAGGAATTAGCATTTACAAAACCTTGAAAATTCACTGAAAAAACCATAGGTTATAGACCATTTATAGTTAGGAATTAGCATTTACAAAACCTTGAAAATTCACTGAAAAAACCATAGGTTATAGACCATATATAGTTAGGAATTCGCATTTACAAAACCTTATTTTACTCACACAAAACCATTGAAATTCCATATATAGTTAGTTGCACTAACTATATATCGCGCACCCGCAATCCACTGCTGATGATGTCACATATTACATCATTCATGACATGGTCAGTGACATCACTGATGACATCACTGATGACATCTCAAATGACATCACTGATGACATCACTGATGACAACATCCAGTGACTGTATGTTTCTGTAAAGTTAAAATATGTCTTACATATTGAAGAATGAGTGGATGTATAAGTGTCTGGATGAAGGATTTAGTAGGTGCATGACTGACTGTATGAGTGAGTGATTAAATGTGTCTCACTGAGTGCATGGGTTAGTGACTAAACTGTCTTAATTTGTGCATCATTATGTCTGTTGTTCTGTAAACTGTTGCATGTGTTGATAAGTAGCTATATGAGTAACTATATGGGTTATTGATTGGTTGCCCAAGTATTTGTATGGGAGACTGAGTGTGTGTGTGGGTGGCTGGGAGGTGTATGACTCTGTGCATAGATGTGTGAGCAGTTGATTCACTAGATGTATGGTTTCAAAAGTGCATGTGGAAACAGCTGTATGGGCGGTTGACTGTGTGCATGAGTGTATTGGTGAGTGAATGGATATCTCAGTGCTACATGTCAAAGTACGTATATGTAAAACACAGTACATGTGAGAGTTGACATATATAAATAACTGTGCATAAGAGCCAGTGAATGTGTGAGTGGCTGTATGGATCATTGTGAACTTGTATCAGGGATTGTATAAGAGAGTAAATATGTGTTAGTATATGTTTGAATAAGTAAAGTTTGTATAACTGTATAGTTGAGGAAATGGAGGTGTGATTGATTCTTTGCATGACTGACTAGGTGTGTGAGTAACTCCATGGATGAGTGACAGTCTGTGAGTGTCTGTTTACACTGATTGTATCTAAGGTTATATTAGAGTCTGAAGAGGTTCATCGTATTATCACAAGAATGATATCATCAGTGATGTGATCAGTAATGTCAAATGAGATGTCATCAGTGATGTCATCAGTGATGTCATTTGAGATGTCATCAGTGATGTCATTTGAGATGTCATCAGTGATGTCATCAGTGATGTCACTGACCATGTCATGAATGATGTAATATGTGACATCATCAGCAGTGGATTGCGGGTGCGCGATATATAGTTAGTGCAACTAACTATATATGGAATTTCAATGGTTTTGTGTGAGTAAAATAAGGTTTTGTAAATGCGAATTCCTAACTATATATGGTCTATAACCTATGGTTTTTTCAGTGAATTTTCAAGGTTTTGTAAATGCTAATTCCTAACTATATATGGTCTATAACCTATGGTTTTTTCAGTGAATATATATATATATATATATATATATATATATATATATATATATATATATATATATATATATATATATATATATATATATATATATATATATATATATATATTACCTACTGGCGATAGCCAGTAGGTATATATAGTTAGGATTTTTTCTCTATGGAACTTTTGAAAATTCTATGCCTAATAACTTTGGCGTTTGTGGACGGAATTGGCGGAAATTTTCAGGAAAATTGCACATTTTGTTTCTGAGCAGCTCCTGCAAATTTGGGGGGGGGTTCGTCAAGGGGGGGCCGAGAAAAAAGGGGGGTCCCAAAACGCGTTTTTCCCATGTTAATTTCCATAGGGCGGTTGGCCTCACTTTTAGCCCGAACGGCTGAATGGATTTCCACGAAACTTGGCAAAATTGTAGGGACTGTTAGCCCGATGTGCCTTTGCTAGGTCTCAATATATGTGCTTCAGTGGATTTTGAGAAATTAACGTTTAAAACAAGATATATATCTGTAACAGCGCTCCGGGTAGCGCTCCGGTTAGCGAACTTTTCGCGTATCGGAACTTTGCGAAGCGAAGCTGATTGGCTCTCCGGTGTCTGTCAACATTCTAAACAGTCCGGAGCGGCCGCCATCTTGTCTCTCGGTAGGATCGAGAGACAAGAGGAGGCCAAAACAAAGGGGGAAATGAAGGAAAGGGGGCAAGGTAGACCCCTTCTGACCCCCTAGGATTGATGAGGGGGATATTATAGAGCCACGCGGGGCCCCAAAAAAAAAAAAAAAAAATCGGATTTTTTCGCCGTAGAGACGCGTCTTGGTAAGCGAACCGGGCAGCTAACCGGGAAGCTAACCGGCAGTGTAACGGGAGTCTGAGGAGTAGCTGATTGGCTGTCAACATTGTAAACAGTCCGGAGCGGCCGCCATCTTGTCTCTCGGTAGGATCGAGAGACAAGAGGAGACCAAAACAAAGGGGGAAATGAAGGAAAGAGGGCAAGGTAGACCCCTTCTGACCCCATAGGATTAATGAGGGGGATATTATAAAGCCACGCGGGGCCCAAAAAAAAAAAAAAATCAGATTTTTTCGCCGTAGAGACGCGTCTTGGTACGCGAACCGGGCAGCTAACCGGACAGCTAACCGGGAAGCTAACCGGCAGTGTAACGGGAGTCTGAGGAGTAGCTGATTGGCTGTCAACATTGTAAACAGTCCGGAGCGGCCGCCATCTTGTCTCTCGGTAGGATCGAGAGACAAGAGGTGGAAAAAAAAAAGGTGTAAATGAATGAAAGGGGTAAGGCAGACCCCTCCTGAACCCCTAGGATTGATGAGGGGGCTATTAACGTTCCCTGCGGGGCAAAAGAAAAAAAAATTGCGATTTTTCGCGGTAAAGGTGCTTCCTGGTACGTTAACCAGGCAGCTAACCGGCAGCGTAACGGGAGTCCGACATATTGTGTTTTTTGAACGTTTGTGATATGTGCACGTGTGGATTTTGTCTAATTAAGGTTAAAAAAATATATATATATCTTTAAGCGTGTTCTGGCGCGCTTACGTTTTGGGTTTGGTTTGCGCTGCAGAGACGATACGTCACGGTTATGCGATGCATCATGAGGCGTCTCACGGGCTACGTGATACGTCACTTAATAAAGAATATATTTTACAGCTATAGATATTAGCTTTTAAAAAACCAATGAAATTCACAGAAAAAACCATAGGTTATAGACCATATATAGTTAGGAATTTGCATTTACAAAACCTTGAAAATTCACTGAAAAAACCATAGGTTATAGACCATATATAGTTAGGGATTAGCATTTAAAAAACTTTATTTTATTTGCACAAAACCATTGAAATTCCATATATAGTTAGTTGCACTAACTATATATCGCGGACCCGCAATCCACTGCTAATGATGTCACATATTACATCATTCATGACATGGTCAGTGACATCACTGATGACATCACTGATGACATCTCAAATGACATCACTGATGACATCACTGATGACATCTCAAATGACATCACTGATGACATCACTGACATCTCATTTGACATTACTGATTACATCACTGATGATATCATTTATGTGATAATACATCTTCAGACTCTAATATAACCTTAGATACACTCAGTGTAAACAGGCACTCACAGACTGTCACACATCCATGGAGTTACTCACACACCTAGTCAGTCATGCAAAGAATCAATCACATCTCCATTTCCTCAACTATACAGTTATACACACCTTACTTATTCAAACATATAGTAACACATATTTACTCTCTTATACAATCCTTGATACAAGTTCACAATGATTCATACAGCCACTCACACATTCACTGGCTCTTATGTTCAGTTATTTATATATGTCAACTCTCACATGGAGTGTGTTTTACATATGTACTTACTTTGACATGTAGCACTGAGATATCCATTCACTCACCAATATACTCATGCACACAGTCAACTGTCCATACAGCTGTTTCTACATGCACTTTTGAACCCATACACCTAGGGAATCAACTGCTCACACATCTATGCACAGAGTTATACACCTCCCAGCCACCCACACACATACTCAGTCTCCCATACAAATACTTGGGCAACCATTCAATAACCCATATAGTTACTGATATAGCTACTGATTTAAACATGCAGCAGTTTACAGAACAACATAAATAATGATTGCCAAATTAAGACAGTTTAATCACTAACCCATACACTCAGTGAGACACATTTAATCATTCTCTCATACAGTCAGTCATGCACCTACTAAATCCTTCATCCAGACACTTATACATCCACTCATTCTTCAATATGTAAGACATATTTTAACTTTACAGAAACATACAGTCACTGGGTGTTGTCATCAGTGATGTCATCAGTGATGTCATCAGTGATGTCATTTGAGATGTCATCAGTGATGTCATCAGTGATGGCACTGACCATGTCATGAATGATGTAATATGTGACATCATTAGCAGTGGATTGCGGGTCCGCGATATATAGTTAGTGCAACTAACTATATATGGAATTTCAATGGTTTTGTGCAAATAAAATAAGGTTTTTTAAATGCTAATCCCTAACTATATATGGTCTATAACCTATGGTTTTTTCAGTGAATATATATATATATATATATATATATATATATTACCTACTGGCGGTCGCCAGTAGGTAGTTATAGTTAGGACCTAGTTTCCATAGGAAATCCTCAACATTCTATTTGGAATAACTTTGGCCCTGGTTGAAGAATCTTAGCGAATTTCTCAAAGAAGATGGCTCGGTCCGCTGCGCTCCTTCCCTAAAAGTTTGGGGGGGATTGGTCAAGTGGGGGCTGAGATAAAAGGGGGGTCCCAAAACGTGTTTTCTCCATGTTATTTTCCGTAGGACCTTTAGACTCGGCTACAGGTCGAACGGGTGAATGGATTTATAAGAAATTTGGCAAAACTGTACAGTCCGGCTCGCAGATTACGCTTTTTTTGGAATGGTGTAAATCCGTTCAGTAGTTGCTGAGGAAATTAAAGTTAAAGTCAATTATATATCTATACGCGCGCACCCAAACGGCTGCGCGCGCGAGCGGAATTTTGCTGCGTGACGTCTGTTAACGTTCGATTTGAAGGAAATCAGGAAGTGTTGACCGCCATTTTGTCATTGCGAGTAAATATATTGTTGATTTCAAAGCGTTGGAATATGGAAAGGGGAGAAGGTAGAGATTGTTTTGCTGCGTAGGTTTTCTCAGGGTGTGCAGTAAGGCCCTTAAAGGCGAAAATATATATATATATATATTTTTTTTAAAGTTGCGTGGTGCTTGCACTCGGTCGCGCACACCTTTTTACAAGAGTGTGAAAATGGAGATAAATCAGAAGTTTGAGTGCTTAGATATAAGGTGGCTCTGAAAAGAGCCATTGTGTTAATTGAGTGTTTTCTGCATTTATAAGTAAGTACCGATGCAGAGCCTGATGTTGCAGAGGAAGATTCTGTTTCCCTCATTCGTGAAATGAACACCGTCTCTCCTATAGACGTCTTGCATGTGGTATCGCAAGTTGTTGTGGTAAATAGAACCCATGCTATAATCTCTGAGGAACGCAGAAACAGATTTATTTACATGTCTCCTTGCTTTCTCAAATTGTGCACAATGGTGATTGGACCAATTCCATTTCTGTCTTTGGCATATATTGGAATATACCAAGGCAGATCGAGGAAAAAGTGTCATCAATTGTCGAAAGGTGTCTTTTAGAAGCATTTCCAGACCTACCCCAGTGATTGTGCCTAGATCGTTCCCACCACAGTGTACAATTATAAGGTCTGGTTCTGGGAGATGCATAAAAGTTTTCACCAATGGAATCAATTGGTGACATTTCAATCCTCTTTTGGAAATCCATGTTATGTGTACATTTGGTAAGCTGAGGTTGCAAATTCGTCTGCTTACTGCATATTTTTCACTCCAGTGAATATAACTGTGTCCTATTAGCCAGACCTTCATTTTCAAGGGATTTGTAGTCGTCCTCCGATCGGTTCTGGAAATGGAATGGTAGTTAGAAGTTGAAATTCTAAATAAAGAAAAAGGAAGAGGCTGGGTATGGTTTAAAAAATAAAAATGATTGGTTGATTGTAAGAAGTGGAGATTGAACAGTACGTTGCATGTTAATGTTTATGTTAAACGAAAAGTACTATTGGGTGTGAAAAAAAAAGACATGTAACAGAGCTGTGGATTGGCAGGTGTTTCTGGAGGGAAAACAGTGTTGTTACTTTGCTGTAGAACGTTGAGATATGAACTTTTGACCTGTGCCTTCAGCCAGGTGCAGAATGAGGTGTTACCATGGAAACAGCCAGAGATGGCAGTGGGTGATGGGTGACTTTTATGTGACATTGAAAATATTGTGAGGGAGAACCAACTGAAATGTAAATGCTTACGTTACGCGCTCCGCATTGCTTCTGGGAAGCTGCGCTTCGCGCCTCGCGCACCGGAGCACTTCCGGGTGCGCTAACGCGGCGCGTCATATGACGGATTACGCAAAAACGCGATACGTCGTTGGGGCTCCACCGGAACTGATCGAATTGGTAGTCTACAGTGTTTCTGGATGTTTCAGACTGAAGCTGGCGTCAGCATGAGAGCACCCCGTGGCTACGTCGTGGCCATTCCGCGAGCAATCATGGCAGTCGCTCCCCACCGGAAGTCTGCAGGAGTCGGGGGCCTCGGTGACTCTTGTAGAATCTTCAAGGCTGAGGGGACGCTTTTGGGAATGGGGCTCATGCCCTAGCAGTCAAGCGTCCGAGTTCCAGGGTTGCCCAGAGCCATCCTTGCAGGCCAGGCCCAAGTCTGTGGAGCCGACCGCCATTTCCTGACCTCCGTGGCAGCCGCCTGTCGCTGTATCGGAAGAGTGGGTGCAATTCAGCCGGATGGCGGGTGAGACGGTGTAATAGCAAGAGCAGGCGTAATTCAGCTGGCCGAGCGAGGCACTGTGCCGCAGGAGCAGGCGGAACTCAGCTGGCCGAGTGAAGCGCTGGGGTGTAGCTAAGAAACCTCCACCTGGTGAGGTGGGAGAGGCTCGTTCGCGCCGCCTCTCCCTTCCAGTGTACCCCACGCCGTCTCTTGGCGCAGGTATATGTGATGGTCAGACCAGGGCACCGCAGGACATGTCTTCAGGTCAAACAGATTGTGGGACAAGGTCCAGAATGGAAGAGGCATCAAAAGGCAAGAAGTTCAGCCTGACCCCGGGAGCCGGCCGCCTATGTCGGGGGCGATCTCAGGCCATACCAGGGGAACAAGACTTGGGGAGGGGGCAGGAGCCAAGCGCCCCCTCTGAGTCCGCATTTCTTGGACCCTGAAGTATGGCACTCAACATTCAGAACTTATGACATTTGTGCAAGGCAGGGACATCGAAGTCTCTCAGGGACCAAGTATATCCAGAGTCCTTCCTACAGAAGGTGGTGGGGGTGGCGGCATTAGCAAGGCATCCCCCCACACAACTTGTCGGACCCTGAAGTATGGCACTCAACATCCAGAACTTATGACATTTGTGTAAGGCAGGGACATCGAAGCCTCTCAGGGACCAAGTATATCCAGAGTCCTTCCTACAGAAGGTGGTGGGGGTGGCGGCATTAGCAAGGCATCCCCCCACACAACTTGTCGGACCCTGAAGTATGGCACTCAACATCCAGAACTTATGACATTTGTGCAAGGCAGGGACATCGAAGCCTCTCAGGGACCAAGCATATCCAGAGTCCTTCCTACAGAAGGTGGTGGTGGTGGCGGCATTAGCAAGGCATCCCCCCACACAACTTGTCGGACATGACCTCTGGATGTACTGGGTGTTCAATTTCAGAATTGAAACTACTAAGAAGCAATTAGAAGTGTTGTTTTCATGTTGCAGTAGGCTGCCATGTAAATAGTTATTTAATAAAACGTTTTATCCTGTTACTTTGCTGGTGTGTTGTATATATTTATAATATTTGCATAGTGTTTGTCGTTATTTTGGGCGGGGTGGGCGGCGGAGCCGAGCTGTCTTGCAGCCATCATGGCGTCGAGCTCGGTTCCTCTCTCTAGTTTCATGTTTTTTTGAACGATTTATATGTTATAGTTTGCTAGCACGATACAGCGGATAGTCCGCATTTTATATATATGTACTTTTTATTAGGGGGGTCCTCCGGTGGAGTCGGACGATCTACCTCTAATAAACGGTCCGGGTTGAACCAACTACCAACAAACGGGGCAGAGATAGGCATGACGAGTTACAAAGGGGACAAAAGTGTGCACTACCTATCCTTCACTATCTGCAAAAACTAAACAGAGTATTGCGACTTTATGCTTATTTGTGAACAGAGAATGACCCAAAGAGAACCAATTTCGAACAATCATAGGCTATTGGCAGTGGGCAGAGAGGCCATGACACAGAAAATGGCTGTTACTTACGTGCATGATGGGGCCTAAAAGGGACTAGATGGCGTGGCCACTGTTTCGCGACTTTCACTTTACGTTTAACAATGGCTGTGGTGAACATAAATGAACGCCGCTTATGTATACCTAATTTTAGTCATTTTCCACAAAAAAGCTTTTGATATTTGCTATTAAAAAACCAAAGAAAATCACTGAAAAAACCATAGGTTATAGACCATATATAGTTAAATATCTGAAGTCCATCTCTGCACTCGATGGAGATACAGGTCGTCGATCAGAAGATGTGCTGGCCACCTCTAATGGTAATAGCGTGGCCAGGGCTCTTGTCGTTGCCTCTGCAAATTGCAGAGGGTGCACTTGTTTGACATGCCGCACCATGGTATGTATGGAAAAGGAATATTTTTTTGCTGGATTTCTTCTTGAGAGAACCAAGTCACATATCGTGCAGGTTACTTTTGGTGCATTCACTTTCTTTTGATCTTCAGGATAAGTGAAAAATTGCCAGATGAAAGATTTATTTTTTCTTATTAAAGGTAGTCGATCATTTTGGTCAGATTCGGAAGATGAATGAGATACGGTAGCCATTTCACCAAAGTCTTCCGAAAGATGTAGGACGTTGTTCTCTCTTGAGAGTAGAAAAGATAGTGAGGGAAGTGGGTGGAGTGCTGCGTGTAAATTCCAGAATTGAAACTATTAAGAACCAATTGAAAGTGTTGTTTTCATGTTGCAGCAGGCTGCCATGTAAATAGTTATTTAATAAAACGTTTTACCCTGTTACTTTGCTGGTGTGTTGTGTATCTTTATAATATTTGTCGTTATTTTGGGTGGGGTGGGCGGCGGAGCCGAGTTGTCTTGCAGCCATCATGGCGTCGAGCTCGGTTCCTCTCACTAGTTTCATATTTCTCATGAGGGGTTGTTCCTAATTTTTCTATTTTAGCGAGGTCAAAAAAAGATCTCATCAGTGGCCTACTGATTTTGCTCGATTCCTTTTGTTTTTTCTAACGATTTATATGTTATAGTTTGCTAGCACGATACAGCGGCTAGTCCGCATTTTATATATATGTCCTTTTTATTAGGGGTGTCCTCCGGTGGAGTCGGACGATCTACCTCTAATAAACGGTCCGGGTTGAACCAACTACCATCCTGATTTTGTATATCTTCTGAGCTGGATTTAAGCACACAATTGTTAAAGTATGAAACGTTTTATATTTCTAAAAAAATACCAAGGTGTGTACATCTGGTAACGCACGAAAGTTTAAAAAGACATTCGGCTCCATTTACTGAAAAGTTTCATAAGAATAAAAAAGAAGTCTAGGTACAGTCTCTTTGACGTACTATAAGTTCTTTGAGGGGTGTATGAAGAAATTCAATAAGTTCAAATCGCAAGGTTTTTACGAAATATATAGGCAGGTGCGCGCACTCGGTCGCGCACGAAAGCCTGGAAATGCGATATCCATTTTATTGACAACTGTTGCCGAGAGTGCGCACACCGGGTCGCGCACGAAAGTTTAGTAAGGCTATTTTTATTTACAGACAAATTTTAATGTGTTTAAAAAAAGGCAAGGTACAGACTTTCGAATTCTGTATCGCTTTATAAGGAGTCTCTATGCAACTTGAACAGTGAAGAAAACGGCTTGTTTTCGAAAAAAATATTGCCAGAACTTTATTGACAAAAGTATAGGTTGCATACACGACATATTTCTGAATTAGCATTTTAAAAACCAATGAAATTCACAGAAAAAACCATAGGTTTTACACACGTTATAGTTAGGAAGTAGCATTTAAAAAACCTATGAAATTCACTGAAAAAACCATAGGTTTGACACATGTTATAGTTAGCTGGAAATTTTACTGATATAAAACCAATGAAATTCCACGTTATAGTTAGTTGGACTCACTATAACTTGCGCGTGCAATGCACTGCTGATGACGTCACATATTACATCACTCATGACATGGTCAGTGACATCACTCATGACATCACTGATGACACCATCCTTGTGACATAGTGACAGACCTCCTTTCACTGTAATGTAACCCTTGAAACACATATTCAAAAATAGAAACTGAAATTTAAAAAAAAATGGAGATACCCATATCAGTTACAACAAGCAATTCAGTAATTCCACCATCTATATACACATCCACTCATTCACCAACAGTTCTATATAGTCACTCATACATATACTCAGTCATCATATGAAGTGATACACCTATACATCCTGTTACACACCGACAGTCATCCAAAAGTTACTCATACACATACTCACACGTGCAAAGAAACTATTGAACATCCATTTATTTGAATATAGAGTTATACACACACTTCCACCTTACTTCTATTGAAAATTACACATATTTATTCTCTTAAACAATCACTTATAGAAACACATACTTATTTAAACAGGAACTCTTACAATCTCTTACTCTCACATATACTCACTTATATACATCAATATTCACATATACTAGATTAAAACATATGTAGTTACTGATAAAGACACTAGTGAGACAGTCATTCACTCACTAACAAACACATATACACACTCATCCACCCATACAGTCCTGCACATATGCTGTCTTCAAAACACATACAAACAGAGAGTCAGTCACTCATGCATCTATGTGCTAAGTAATACCCCCACCAAACCATATAGGCACTCATACTGATACTAAGAGAAACATCTAATAACCCATATACATACGCATGTAGCTACTTACCAACACATGTAGCCACTTATACACAAAGTGAAACACTAATATATATATTTAAATATTTAAACATTACTCACTAATATTTATTTTTCAGAAAGACACATATTCACTGGATGGTGTCATCAGTGATGTCATGAGTGATGTCACTGACCATGTCATGAGTGATGTAATATGTGACGTCATCAGCAGTGCATTGCACGCGCAAGTTATAGTGAGTCCAACTAACTATAACGTGGAATTTCATTGGTTTTATATCAGTAAAATTTCCAGCTAACTATAACATGTGTCAAACCTATGGTTTTTTCAGTGAATATATATATTACCTACTGGCTATCGCCAGTAGGTATATATAGTTAGGATTTTTTCCCTATGGGATTTTTGAAAATTCTATGTCTAATAACTTTGGCGTTTGTGGACGGAATCGGCTGAAATTTTCAAGAAAATGGCACATTTTGTTTCTGAGCAGCCCTTGAAAATTTGGGGGGGTTTTGTCGAGGGGGGCCGAGAAAAAAGGGGGGTCCCAAAACGCGTTTTTCCCATGTTAATTTCCATAGGGCGGTTGGACTCACTTTTAGCTCGAACGGCTGAATGGATTTGCACGAAACTTGGCAAAATTGTAGGGACTGTTAGCCCGATGTGCCTTTGCTAGGTCTCAATATATGTGCTCCAGTAGTTTTTGAGAAATTAACGTTCAAAACAAGATATATATCTGTAACAGCGCTCCGGACTGCGCTCCGGTTCGCTTACTTTTCGCGAAACGGAACTTTGCGCGCAGAAAACTGATTGGCTCTCCGGTGTCTGTCAACATTCTAAACAGTCCGGAGCGGCCGCCATCTTATCTCTCGGTAGGATCGAGAGAGAAGAAGAGGTGAAAAACGAAGGGGGAATTTAATGAAAGGGGGCAAGGTATACCCCTCTTGACCCCCTAGGAATGTTGTTGGGGTTATTAAAGGGTCCCGTGGGGAAAATAAAAAAAAATGATTTTTCACGGTAGAAGCGCTTCACGGGCCGCAAACTGGGCCGCAAACTGGTAGCGAAACGGGAATTCGCCATTTTGTGCTTCGTTTTAATTAAATTACTAGGTATAAGGGGGTGCGGGAGACGTATCCTAATCCCCTATGTTTCCTGAGGGTGGCTGAGGAGGCTCATATATGTTGATACATCTCTTCCAGCGGCTGTGCGTGAGCTTTTTTTTTTTTTTGCTGCGTGACGTCTGTTAACGTTCGATTCGATGGAAATCAGGAAGTGTTGACCGCCAATTTGTCACTGCGATAAAATATTTTGTTATAAATGAATCCTTATTGATAAACATTGTCTGCGCCATCTTGCCTTTTTTCCAATGCCACAATTTTGTCGTGCACGGCAGCCATTTTAGATGCCAGGCTGGTCCCAGGCTATCACCTACCCCTGCGGATGTAGTTTATGGCCCCAGCTGTAGAGAATCCAGACATGCCAACCCTCCCGATTCAGGCGTGAGACTACTGATTTCAGTGCTAGTCTCCCGCCTCCCGATTTCTGCAAGCAAAAACCCGGGGGCATATTACCAACAACTAGCGATAATTTTTGTCTCTAACTTGTTTAGAGACAAAAATTATCGCCGCACATCGGCGATTTTTATCGCAGATAAACCTTGCTATTAGCAAGGTTTATCGCAAATGCGATAAAAAACGGCCGCAATGCATGAATATCGCAGACAAGTCAGCGATATTCATGTATTATCGAGCAAATGCTCTTAGCCATGTTATCCACCTCCCATTGGATAACATGGCTAAGAACTGCTCAGGTCAGGTGTTAGCTTTTGGAGATATTCGCGCTTAGCGCGAATATCTCCAAAAGTTGGTAATAGGAGATAGCGATGTTAGGGACTGTTTCCAGTCGCTAACATCTTGGCACGCCCACTTTGCATGTCATTAGTGATAAATATCACTGACATGCAAAGCGGGGCCCAAGATGGTCGCTATCTCCTTTTAGCTGTCACTAACTGGTGTTAGCGACAGCTTGGTAATAGGGAGATAATTTTATCTCCGCTTTCTTGGCTTTTAAAGCCAAAAAAGCGGAGATAAACCCCCTTGATAATATGCCCCACGATTCCTCGGGGGTTTCAGCTGACAAGGCTTGGTATTGTGTTATGTGGTAATTCTTCCAGGAAACGTCAGAGGGTCGATGCAGGGGTTCTAGAAGGGGTGATAAACCATTTAAGCCTCATGAACAAGCGCATGGTCTTTTAAAGATCTGTGAAGTACTCGGGGCGGCGGTGTGTGTGTGTCCTCTTTCAGGAGCGGGCGGGGGTGGGGGGGGCACTGCCAGCAACTTCCAGGCCAGGCAGTGTTCAATAGTTGCATCACCCTTTCTCTGCCTGCTATTGCGCTCCATGCTTCGGAAAGGTAAGAAAAAGAACGTGCATTTGAGTTTGAAATGTCCGATCCTGTAGCAGTACACTTGCAAAGCCCACACATGACAATAACCCGATTCAAGGCCCCATTCACCCGTTTAAAAAAAAATATATAACACTCCAAAAAAGTAGGATTATAAAACTTTATTAACTTTTAAATATAACGAACGGAACAAAAACTGTAAAAACATTTAAACATTTTTCACAAAAAAAAGCAACAATGGTCAGAAGCTGTCTTTTGTGCGAATTGTCCCAAGGCAGCACAACGTGCTGAGTTCTGGACGGCACCCAGGTGATGTCACCTGGGTGCCGCACTGGTTTTTGGGATCCTACAATGCAGCAAAGAAAAACAGCGTGGGGCGTCCAGGGTGGTGCGGAGGGAGGCCTCGTCAGTAGCGGTCTGTTGTGCGAATAGTCCCAAGGCAGCAGAACGCGCTGAGATGTTGATGGCACCCAGGTGATGTCCAGTAAACTGCCGCACTGGTTTTGGTATCCTACAATGTTGCTCCGAAAATTGGCGTGGGGCGGCCCGGGGGGGGGGCGTGGGGGAGGCGGCGTGAACGGGCCTCCCCAGGTGGCGGCCATCCAGCTGAGTTGCGCCCGCTCTTGCGGCTTTTAGCCCCGTCTCTACAGTAATTGGCCCTTTGAAGTCGAGCCTCCAACCCGACTATCATTCAGCGGCTGCACCGCGAGTTGTTCATTCCTAGCCCAGAACCCCAGAGGTCGGACCATGAGCGGCACAATTGAAGTAAGTCTTGCTGTCACCCGACTCTGATGATCTAACCCTTAGCGTGCATGCCTGATTATGTTTAGCTTACTTCCCAGCCCTGAACCCCAGAGGTCGGACCATAAGCGGCACATTTGAAATATGTCTAGCTGTCACTCGACTCTGACAATTTAACTCTTAGCGTGCACGCCCGGCAGTACTTAGTTTATTTCCATTTTAAACAACAGACTACACACGTATGTCTGCGTAAGATACTGATTATGGGTTGATTCTTCACTTATGCTTAGCGCGTCTAAGCGCACAGGATTCATCTGTTTTTAAAGGAGTTCCCTTACCATTGTAGCGCCTCTGAGCGTTTTTCCAGGCAGTTAATTGTATTTTCTCTTAACAAACGATAGTCCACATTTCGTGGGGTTATTCATCCTTTGAATATCTTTCCACACAGCGCGCCCAACAACTATGAATAACAGGACGTAAGCCTGGAGCAACTCGTCTATACTTGTCAGGAGCAGTTCCACAAGTAAGTTCCCCTTTCAGCCATGAGCTTTCCTTACCTAGCAGCTTGGGCTAGCTAGCGACTGAATTCCAGTCTCTATTAATTTTTTAACAGATTTCCGAGGAGCACTACCATGCCCATTCCCAGACGGCAAAGATCCCTACCGTTCTGATGATGTATGTAAATAAATAATTAATTCTTTCACTGAATATATACTGAACCAAGCGTACCCACCGATCCACAATATAGAGGTATTGGATTCCCTTAATATTTTTGTAGGCTCTCACAACTTTCAGTCCTGATGAAGACCCCAACATGAGGCAACAGTCACCCTTACAGCGTACTTTGGGGGTCGAAACGTAGACTACGCCACTCGAGCACAACATAGGACACAAAGAAATTAATGAATTTAAACCTATGTTAGATGCATTTTTGGAACCATGTACCTAACGATTGTAAAGGCATCTTGATTTCTACGTGATGTTCTTAAACCAGTCACACCACCTTTACCCGGTCCCTCACAACTTGCACACCTTCCCTTTCCTTTCTTCTGAGAGCACATTGAAATGTAATGACTATATAATTGCATTTTAGTCTTTATGTGTTTTTCATGTTTTTGGATATAAGCTCAAAGCTCGCAAAAGTAATACTGCGTCTATACGAATTATGCATAAATAAATGCATACAAAACATATATTTGGTTTAATGTATATACATTACTTTAACTGTTTCATGTATGACGAATGAATTTGTGGTGGGTACTATTTTGATGTGTTAGATACTGGACATAGTATATAAGTCGTATCCTAACCAGGACCACTGTTTTTCTATATTGACATTTGGACCCCGGTCCTGGAGTTTTTAGGGTCTACCCCTTTTTTACTCCTACGCTCTTGCGGCTACAGCGTCTCGCTCACCATGTTGTTGAGTTGCTCCCACTCTTGCAGTGCAGTGATAGGCGGCTGCCACATGACTCTTAAAATGGCGGACGGCTCTTCGGATTTGGGCCTGGTCCACTAAAATGGCCCTGGGACACCTTGGAACTCGGACGCTTGCCTGCTAGGGCTTGGGCTCCATTCTCGAAAAGCGTCGCCTCAGCCGTGAAGATTCTACAAAAGTCTTGGGGGCCCTCGACTCCTGCAGGCTTCCGGTGGGGAGCGGCTGCCATGATTGCTCGCGGAATGACCACGACGGAGCCACGAGATGGTGGTGCTCTCATGCTGACGCCAGCTTCAGTCTGAATCATCCAGAAACAAGGTGGGGCTTTCATCGTTTGGGAAAAAAAAATGTTCTAAACCAATGAAAAGTGTTATTTTTAGGTCATATGACCAAGCCTTCCATCTTTAGGAAACCAAAAGTAAAATGAACCAATGAAAAGTTTTATAAACAAGTCACATGACCTGTTATGCGGCATAGGGCTACAAAAAGCGTAGAAAATCCGTTGGCACGTGAGGCGGCGTCAGTAGCGGACCGATGTGCGAATAGGCCGAAGGCAGCACAACGCGCCGAGATCCGGATGGCACCGAGGTGGTGTCCAGCAAATTGCCGCACTGGTGTGGCCATCCTACAATGCTGCGCCGAAAGACGGCGTGTCCAGCTGAGTTCCGGTCACTGTTGCGGTACAGTGACTCGAACGCGCCGAGATCCGGATGGCACCGAGGTTGTGTCCAGCAAGTTGCCGCACTGGTGTGGCCATCCTACAATGCTGTGCCGAAAGTCGGCGTGGGGTGCCCTGTTGGCTTATGAGGTGATGTCAGTAGTGGACCGATGTGTGAATAGGTCGGAACCAGCACAAGGCGCCAAGATCCGAATGGCAAGTCCTGGATGTTGAGTGCCATAGTTGAGAGTTCTGAGCAGTGCTTGTAAGACTATCTGAAGCTTATTTGCACCTGCTGCAGCTTCACTATTGCCCAAGGTGGTGTCCAGCAAATTGCTGCACTGGTGTGGCCATCCTACAATGCTGCGCCGAAAGACGGCGTGTTCAGCTGAGTTCCGGTCACTCTTGAAGTACAGTGACTCGAACGCGCCGAGATCCGGATGGCACCGAGGTGGTGTCCAGCAAGTTGCCGCACTGGTATGGCCATCCTACAATGCTGCGCCGAAAGACGGCGTGACCAGCTGAGTTCCGGTCACTCTTGCGGTACAGTGACTCGAACGCTCCGAGATCCGGATGGCACCGAGGTGGTGTCCAGCAAGTTGCCGCACTGGTGTGGCCATCCTACAATGCTGCGCCGAAAGTCAGTGTGGGGTGCCCCGTTGGCTTATGAGGTGATGTCAGTAGTGGACCGATGTGTGAATAGGTCGGAACCAGCACAAGGCGCCCTGCACTGTTGAGCTTTTTTCAATGCCTGTTTTTTGTTGTTTCCCCTCCATCAAAAACAAAAAAATATATAAAACTGCAAAAATACAAAAAAATGTTTAGAAAAGCAGTGCTTGTAAGACTGTCTGAAGCTCTTTTGCACCTGCTGCAGCTTCACTATTGCCCTGGTGTGGCCAAAGATCGCCCATGACATAGGCGGCCGGCTCCCGAGGTCCGGCGGAACTTTTTTCCTTTTCCTTTCTGCTTCTTGTCCCACAATCCGTTTCACCTGAAGACACGACCAGGTTCCTGAATGTGTGCAGGGGGACGCTATTGATTGAATGAAAATGGCGGCTTGACACAAAGCTGACTCAAGCGTTGCTGTTGATGCTATACAGACAAAAATTGGTTTTCAGTTTGTACATTCTTCAGGATTTTTTTTTCCATCCAAGGCTGATTGAGAGTTTGTAGAAAAATGGCTTCAGATTTTCCACATATTACTCTTCAACATTCTTCCTAAATGTAACAATGTGAGACTCACTAGGAGAACGGCTGTTTATCTTTCCTTTCAAAATGCTGCCAACAATATTTTCTGAATGGAAGACACCATCTTGTAGCATAAAGGGCCGAAAGGGGTTCTGGTCTGGCTGATTGTTGGTGGAGACATTTTGACTATATCTTGGACCTGCCCGGCCTCGCCCAAAATGGCGCCGGTATAAATGGGACTCGTAACTCCTTGCCCGCAAATGTATATCTAGAAAATGTTATTGTAAGTGGCCCTGTCTTATTTTAATTACAAAATGTACGTCCACCGATTCCGCAACTGTTAGACACCTTAGTTCTTGCAACCTAATGGCCCGCTCGTTACGTTCCTCTACAGTGTAAATGTCTCCTCATCATATACGATTTCAGCCCACGTGGTTATAGGCCCGTATTTGTATACTGACATTTTCACAATAAAGGTTTTTAAAACAAAACACGGTAGTAGTATTTACATTGGTAAAGTTTTTACTTTTAGTCACTGTTTTCGAATCAGTAAAAGGCAAGTGAAATAAAGCAGTCCAATTACATGACGGATAAAAGGTATAATATGTAGGAACATAGTAAAGATAAATGGTCAAGGGCAGTTGTGTTTTCCACTCCTGCAACATAAAGTGATCGATAAGAATCTGATAATCAGGCGTATCGGCGACTAAGACAGCAGGCCGAGTCTCTTTTACTCAACGGCTCCGTCATGGAACGAAGAAACGCCCTTTTTCTCGAAAAAGGAATATATTTTACTTGCAGGACAGTTGTAAATTTTCCGGGAAAGTACATTAGCCTGGAATATTATAACATATATGTTTAAAAAAAAATAATGTTCGAAAACAATAAAAAGCGTAATTTTTAGGTCATATGACCAAGCTTTTCATCATTAAAATAACAAAAGTAAAATGAACCAATGAAAAGTTTTATTAACAAGTCACATGACCTGTTATGCTTACGTTACGCGCTGCGCGCCGCGCCCCGGATCACTTCCGGGTGCGCTAACGCGGCGTGTCATATAACGCATTACGCGACAACGTAGGTCAAGATTATAGTCAAAATGTCTCCACCAACCAGCGTTCGGAACACAACCCCTTTCAGCAGTCCAAAAAGTTCTGTTAAATGACAACAGAGGGGACAGGCAACAAGAACCATCAGTCAAAGAGGGGAGGGCAAGTTCTTCTCTTCCGGGTCATGTTGGGGCGCTACCGGAACTGATCGAATTGGTAGTCTACAGTGTTTCTGGATGTTTCAGAATAAAGCTGGCGTCAGCATGAGAGCACTACCATCTCGTAGCTCCGTCGTGGCCATTCCACGAGCAGACATGGCAGCCGCTCCCCACCAGAAGCCTGCGGGAGTCGGGGGCCCCCAAGACTTTTGTAGAATCTTCACGGCTGAGGGGACGCTTTCGAGAATGGGACCCAAGCCCTATCAGGGAAGCGTCCGAGTTCCAAGGTGTCCCAGGGCCATTTTAGTGGACCAGGCCCAAAACCGAAGATCCGGCCGCCATTTTGAGAGTCCTGTGGCAGCCGCCTATCGCTGCACCGCAAGAGCGGGAGCAACTTAACTACATGGTGAGCGAGACGCTGTAGTCGCAAGAGCGGGCGGTAAACAGCTGAATGGCGGAAGAGGCACAGTGTAGCAAAAGCGGACGGAATGGCAACTAAAACGGTAAAGGGGCGCCCCACTACAGCGTGTCTTCAGGTCAAACGGATTGTGGGACAAAGTCCAGAATAGAAGAGTCATCAAAAGGCAAAAAGTTCCGCCGGACCCCGGGAGCCGGCCGCCTATGTCGGGGGCGATCTCAGGCTACACCAGTGCTATAAGACTTGGGGAGGGGGTCGGAGCCAAGCGTCTTCTCCGAGTCCGTGCCATCACACCGCCCCTCGGGGGCCTCCGTCAAGCGGTTTAGGGAGGTACCATATAACATTGTTTTCAAATGCAGTCAGGTCCACAAACGACCCTCACTTACTTTGAGAATAGTGAAGCTGCAGTAGGTGGAAATAAGCTTCAGACAGTCTTACAAGCACTGCTTTTGTAAACATTTTTTGATTTTTTTGTATTTTTGCACAGTTTTATATTTTTTTTTTGTTTTTGATGGAGGGGAAACAACAAAGCACAGGCATTGAAAAAGGCTCAAACTCAGAACTCTGAACTATGGCACCCAACATCCAGGACTTGCCATCCGGATCTTGGCGCCTTGTGCTGCTTCCGACCTATTCACACATCGGTCCACTACTGACATCATCTTATAAACCAACGTTATGTAAATAGTTATTTAATAAAATGTTTTACCCTGTTTCTTTGCTGGTGTGTTGTCTATATTTTTAATATTTGCATAGGGTTTGTCGTTATTTTGGGCGGGATGGGTGACGGAGCCGAGCTGTCTTGCAGCCCTCATGGTGTGGAGCTCAGTTCATTTCACTATTTTCGTATTTCTCATGAAGGGTTGTTCCTAATGTTTGTATTTTACCGAGGTCAAAAAGAGATCCAATTAGTGGCCTACTGATTTTGCTCGATTACTTTTATTTTTTTACACGATTTTTCACGATCTGCAAAGACTAAGCAGAGTATTGCGACTTTGTGCTTGTTTGTAAATAGAGAATGAACCAAAGAGAACCAATTCTAAAACAGTAAATGCTTGGATAACAATCAATCAAATGGAGAGACAAGCAGGTACGACGGATTACAACGGGGGTAAAGGTCTGCGTTAACTACCGTTCACTATCTGCAAAGAGAGAGTACTACTAAGAGAAAAGAGGGGAGGGGGGGGTAGCGTTCAAAGCACATCAGCGTGCATAAACACGAAAACGTTTTTACCTATCACGTACTTGACATTTGACAGCTTTTGATATTTGCTATTAAAAAACCATTGAAATTCACAGAAAAAACCATAGGTTATAGTCCATATATAGTTAGGAATTTGCATTTACAAAACCTTGAAAATTCAATGAAAAAACCATTGGTTATAGAACATATATAGTTAGGAATTTGCATTTACAAAACCTTATTTTACTCGCATAAAACCATTGAAATTCCATATATAGTTAGATGCGCTAACTATATATCGCGCACCCGCAATCCACTGCTGATGATGTCACATATTACATCATTCATGACATGGTCAGGACTCAGCCCCTTATTGACAAATGGAGAATCTCCATATTAGTTACGCATCACAAAGCCAACCCTCTAGTAAATGGAGGGCTGACTATATACGCACATGTTATCATGTGCGTCACAGAGCGTTATCGCCCTAGCTAACTGGGGGCCCGCTCTATGATGCTGTAATGCTAAACTCGCCCCAATGCAGCGAAAACCCCGTGACTAACACTGAAAAAGTGATGGCTTAAAATAACCAAAACTACATGTTCCAGCATGCCCCAAAACATAGGGGCGTACTCTATAGGCGCAATTGTATTAAAACAATGAAGGGACTACACGATTTGGCTACCGTGAACACGAACTACGGTTCGAAACGCGTAGGTGTTTTGTCACGTTTTGAATAAAGAAACTGCAACTTAACCAAGGCGAGTGCAGCGAGTTATTTGGTATCGGATATATATATATATATATATATATATATATATATATATATATATATATATATCTCGTCGGAATACAGTTAAATTTGCGGGTGGAGAGATAGCGGAGTGATTGTAGTAACGTTTGTTGATTCTTGGAAATTGAAGTCAGATTATTTAGAAAGTTTTGTTGTCATCAGCAGATGTGCTGAAGGACCGTGAAGCAGCAGCAAATGCTCTATTTTCTAATATTTCAGAAGTAGTAGTAAGAAGTGGGGACCAAACCAACAGTGCAAACACTAACAATGATATAAAAGCCTTATTAAAAAACCTGGAGAAACTCCACCGTACAGAGATGACAAAATGGTGGGAGAAAAAGTCATTAGAAAAATACAAAGAGGTGGGAAGAGTTCCACGAGGTCTTATGGTGATGATTGCGCCTTCCTTTGAAAACCCTAATCCGATGATGTTAAAGGAATGGGCGACCAACAATTTAGAAGCATCAATGAATATGGTTTCTATATTGATTAAGTATGCAGAAATTGACCGATTTGCAATCTTAAAAGAAATTGAAGATATCAATGCGTTACTGGAAACCGATGAACATAAAGAACAAATTCAAAAAGGACGAGAAGAGATACTAGTTAAACTTAAAAAACATGAGGAAACCATTCAAGAAAGAAAAATCTACAAATTCGCGAGAGATGATCGCGACTACGAAACAGGACGTATTTTCACTTTCTCAAAGAAATATGATAATATCAAACTTTGTGCGCTAACCAATGAAGGCAGTAAAAATAGCACAACCACACAGGGCGCACAACTGGATGGTAACTATTCCTCTGTAGAGCTTAGACAGTAGCATTGAATCAGATGACAGCACGGCACATAAGACACCCCAGATACCGACTAATTTCGCTCCAGGAGAAGAACTTTCTTTTTTAGTAGAGGACCGCCGGAAAACTCTCAGACCGCGCAATCAAGCGCAGAAACAAGTACCAGAAGAAACCAACGGAGGAAACAGAGGCGGAAACTCACACTACAGAGGAAGAAACACAAGTAACACCAAGAAATGAATAAGGTACCAAATAATATTGTTGATAATACTGTGATCAATTTGTCTGACATTACGCTGTCAATGGCTGAAAAACAATTGTTGGCTCTGGGTCTTTCTTTTTGCCCTACGAACTGTTTCAAATACACATAAACAAGAGTCGATGTTTTTAAATTTATTCGCAAATGAAATTAAGAAAACATTTTCAAATAAAAAATGCTGCGAATATCGCATCGCAAGGGAATTCAACACAAGGATTGTGTTCTAATCTCCAAGCATCAGATGTTGAAACAATTAAAGCAGCACAGTCTTTGGCTAATTCAAATGATTCATCGGGTATTTCAACACAGGAGAACCTTTATGAAGCAGGCGTTGTGTGCAACATGCCAAGTATTAGCACATTTAAGCCCCCATCCACATTCATCCAATGATGCCAAGAGATGCAATGGATGTATTTAGTGACTGTATGGTGGAAGATTTAAAGAAACTGAATTGTACTGTCATGAAACAAAACAGACAGCGTAAATATTCTGAAATTCAGTATACCAAACTCATCCACAAATTACAAGACCTAGAGAAATAATCATCAATAAAGCTGATAAGGGCTAGCGACCAGGCAAGATGGCCGCAGCCTGAGAGAGCTCCGAGACCCGGGAAGCCTCCCGCCAACATCCGCGTATTGATCCTGCCCCAAACTGGCTTCAACGCTATAAATTTGCCCATCGGAGCAAATCCGCTCCCTGTACAACCAATTCTTGGTGCCCAGGCCCCACCACATGCCGAGATCCGGAGCTGCCAGCACTGTGGCCTGCTTCTCCCGCCAGAGCCGGGGACTCTGGTGGCGGTGGAGCCCGGAAAACTGAGGCACACGGAAGGATCGCGGCAGGTGCTGGCACAGTGACTACACCGACCGGCGGAATCCGTTTTACTTGCTGATAACGGCCTGATACCAGCACAGGCGGGTCGCCTGGGCCGCTGGGGCCCCCCGCCGCCTGCTCCGCGGACTACACCCCATGCGCGACGGGTAGGTGGTCGTGAACAAGATCCTGTGCAGGGGCGGTGAGCGGCGGGTTGGTGAGGGTCTCCCTGCCGTAGAGGGACCTTCCCCCCCCTCTCTCGCTGTCGGCGTCCGGGCACCACTGGGCCCGGTGGCACGGGGGGCCACCCCAAGAGTTGTCGACCCACCATTACGACCGCTGCCTTCCGCCGCCTCATGCCTGAGAACGCTATGCCAGTGCCGAGGGTGGACAAGTGTTCTTCCTGCCCTCCCCACACCGCCCCCACCCCCGGAGATCGGCACACAGGGACAAGAGGGTAGACCGCCGGGCGCTGACCCCGAGGAAAGGACAAAATGAGTGGCAGAGAGGCAAAGGGGCAGGTGCAAGCCCCAAGACTGGACAAGTTTGCCTACAGTAAAGATGGCGCGAGGCGGGGAAGTGGGTGACGTCGCAGCCCTCCGCACAACTGCCTCCCGGCCCGGGCGACACCCGAGAAATCACACTGAAGGACGTCATGGGGACACTGCAGACTATGCAAACCGCAATGGGCAAATCTCAACAGATATCTCCTTCATGCGGGCAGACCTCGCTAAAGTAACGGACCTCCTGGGGGAAGTTGAGAAGGCCACACACGGGCTGTCGGAGGACACAGCGGATCTCCAGGTCAGAGTGACTCAGCTGGAAAAGGATAATATAGCGCTGAAAACTAAACTGGATGACCAGGAAGGTCGCTCCAGATGCAACAACGTATGCCTGGTTGGCATACCGGAGAAGGCCGGGGATCAGGCCCTTGACCTGTTCGTAGAGGACCTCATTTAAACGCAGCTGAAACCACGTGGCCTCTCCAAGTTTTCTTGGTAGAGCGGGCCCACCGCATGCCAGGGGGGAAATCGCGCCCGGGGAAACTGCCAAGGCCCATATTGGTGCATATTTTTAACTTCCGGGACCGGGACGCCATTTTGCAAGCGGTCCGGGTTCCCCCCCGATCAAGATCGACAATGCAGAAGTTACCTTCTACCCAGATTATACAGCGGCAGTGGCGCAACAACGGAGAAGTTTTGTGGAGTTGAAGAAGGAATTGCGTAGCAGGGAACTTAAGTACTCCATGTTATTTCCAGCATGGCTCCGAGTGGAATCCGACGGAAAGGTGTGGTTTTTTGATACCCCAGGAGAGGCGAGAGAATGGCTGGATGGTTGGCGATTGGCGGGGGGCTCCAAAAATCAAGGACCGGCCCGCAGCAATCCAGAGGATGGCAGACTACGTGGGACAAACGGCCGCTGAGGACATTACCGTTGGAGACCGAACTACAACAAAGGGACAGCACCTGAAATAATGCTCGGACTAAATTGACAGTGTGGCGGACAAAGGCTACTGAGGGGCATTGAGGGGGGTGGTGTGGGTCCAATCTACTTTGACTATCGATAGCGGTTCCGAGCGGAAGTTGCAGACCACCTTGTGAAGACGGCACGAGGTAGGAGATGTCGTATCTAAATAGCCACGAGGGGACTATTTCCGAAAGGGGGCTAACTGGGGCCACAGGGGTCTCACCCTCCAGCGTTATGCAGATTGTAAGGGATTGTAAGGACTCTGCTCAGTTGGGGAGGTGAATAGTTTTGGATCCGCCAGGCAGGGAGGCAGGGATGGGGGACGGGGTTTCTAGTTATGCAATGTCTCTATGCATTTGTTTACAGGATCAGTGGTAGGCAGGCCTGACAGACAGGAAACACATGTAGGACATAGATACACTACTTTAGGCTCCAATCCTGATACTGCACTTCACAGACACCATGCAGAACACTAGGCAAGAGGGAGATGATCCCCGGATACCACGAATGGTCACCCCCCCTTCACAGTGATATCATGGAATGTCAACGGTTTGGGCCACAAAATTAAACAGGGTCTAGTCCTGCAATATTTAAAGCGGAAGGCTCCTGCCGTGGTTATGCTTCAGGAGGCCCACTTAACAGGGCCGGCATGTAAGGCGCTCAACGGCTGGGGGTTTAAAATGGTCATACACGCGGAGTTCTCCTCCGGTTCCAGAGGTGTGGGAGTCTTGATACAAAAAAGTTTCCCAATAGTGATTACCAAAACGTGGAGGGATGACCATGGTAGATTTGCGGCATTGGCCTGCCAGTGGGAAGGACATAGCTACAATATGGTTTTGGTATACATTCCGCCGACACTGCACCAGGCGACACTACAGGACCTTGGCAAACTGTTGTTAGAATTACCAGAGAGTGAGTTAATCCTAGGTGGAGACTTAAATGCTGTTTTTGACACGACTGTGGACCGTTGCCCCCCCCCAGGGATAGTACTAGACCTAGCCAACTCATTAGAGACTTTCTGGGGGCTACGGGTTTGACTGACATATGGAGACTCAAACATCCCACAGATCAACAGTACACATATTACTCGGCAGCACAAAATAGCCTCTCTCGTATTAATTGCATCCTTACTCTGGCAGTCTCCCTTGAGAATGTTACAGCAATTGACCATCTAGCTAGGGGAATCTCTGACCACTCCCTGGTGCAGCTGACTTACACTACTCACCGCCCGTGGCCACAGCGGATCTACCCACTACACCCAAGCTTCCTCCAGGACCATAAGATTGCAAAGACCCTACTAATGGCCACAGACCTTTACTTTGCCGAAAACGATGGGTCAGTGGGCTCCCCGTGTATACTATGGGAGGCGTACAAATCGGTCATTAGGGGGCATGCAATCTCCACTATCACCAGACATAAGCGGGAACAAAAACAAGTCATGGACTCATTAGAGGCGGCAGCGTTGCAAGCGGAGAGAGAGCATGCTCTAGCACCTAATGCCACCACAGCGCATGCATTGACATTGGCGGGGCAGGAGTTTCGGGCTCATGCCGAAACCGAGGCCAAAGCAAGACACATGAGCACGGTGCACAGGATTTATGACCTAGGGGACAAAACGGGGAAAATGCTTGCATGGCTGAAAAAGAAAGAAAGAGCGAGTAGATGGATAGCGCACTTGACACTTAGCGATGGTACACTGACTGCTGACCCCCGGCTCATTGTCGAGGAACTGGCAACACACTATGAAAGGGTTTACACTCCCCGGGCACAGGCGACAGAGGTAGATTGTGAGAAATTTCTAGCTGATATACCATTACCAGGGTAACAGGAGGAAGAGATGAACATGTTGGAAGCCGATCTATCGGTGGAAGAGGTGGGGAAAGCACTGGGGGCACTTCACACGGGAAAGCGATGGGTCCAAATGGGCTGCCGGTAGAACTGTACAAAAAAGCAGCGAGCAAGGTCACCCCCCCTTGGTACAAATGTACAATGACAGCCTAAAGCAGGGAACTCTGCCCGAGATCAAAGACTGGCGAAAATTGTAACGATCCATAAACCGGGTAAGGCCCCGGAACATCCATTGTCCTATCGGACGATATCCCTGATTAATGTGGAGGCGAAGTTACTGGCCAAAACACTGGCAATGCGACTACAGCCCCATCTGCCAACACTGGTCCACCCAGACCAATCGGGCTTTATGCCCAACTGTTACACCTCCCTTAATCTACAACGCCTGCATGGTGTGCTGGCCCGGACCCACCTCCTTAGCCAGGACGCGACCATCCTCTCCCTAGACGCGACAATGGCTTTTGACCAGGTGGAGTGGCCATTTATGTTTGCCGTCTTACGACAAATGGGTTTCGGCCCCAAGTTTTGTGGTTGGATTAGACTCCTTTACACGGCACCCCTGGCACATGTGGTCGCCAACAGTCACATCTCGAGAGAGATCCCACTGGGCAGGGGGACGCGCCAGGGATGCCCACTGTCGCCTCTCTTCTTCGCCTTAATCTTGGAACCAATGGCTGCCTTGACACGCACAACGCCACTATATCAAGGGATAATCTGGGATGCGGGCTGGGAAGACCGTATCTCCCTGTATGCCGATGATGTTTTGCTATACATGACATCCCCGACAGCATCCCTACGGACCCTTCTGGATATACTGACCGGCTTTGAGGATAAATCCGGCCCGGCCCCCACCCTGCCCCCAGACTGCCCAATACAAATAGTGACCAGGGGATTTAAATATTTGGGAATCTACGTTACACCTCAGGCCACCACCTTTATGGCGGAGAACCTATTAAAACCACTCCATAGACTAAAATCAGATATGGCCCACTGGCGATCTCTCCCGCTTACCCTGTTGGGCAGAGCGGCGCTCTTTAAAATGTTGGCGCTTCCCAGATTTCTCTATGCACTACAGAACACTCCTTTCCCGGTCCCACTCTCATATTTCCAATCTATCAATGCCGAAGTGACAACCTTACTATGGGATGGGCGTCCGGCCTGCATAGCGCAACCCAAACTGACTCGGAGCTGGTATGATGGGGGCATAGCACTTCCAAGTGTCAAATTGTATTATTGGGCGGCTCAACTAGCGGTAATCAATCAGTGGCTGCATGCACCCTACGACGACCCAGCTTACTGACTGGATAGGGAGGTACTACCGGCTGACCGCCTAATGAGGGCTCTATACACTACTAAAAGACACCTGGCGCTGACTGGCCCTATGGCACACACGATTCGAATATGGCACATGGCCCAGAAGGCATTGGGGTGGGAGGGAGTGCTCACGCTGGCTACTCCACTCTGGAAAACACGACGCTTGGGCACATTAGCAAACACCAAAGGGTTTAGACACTGGGACCTTATAGGTATTACAAACATTGGGGACTTATGGGTTCGGGGGGAAATCCTCTCCTTCGCTGCGCTCAAAGAAAAATACGGTATGGCAGACACAGAGTTGTACCGCTACTCCCAAATCAGGCATGCACTCCAAAGTGCCATTACCCCCGACACCACTTTGGTAGACGCCTCCGCACTGGAAGACAGGCCAGATCATTTAAATAAGAAAGCCATTTCACTATCGTACCGGAAACTGGTCAACAACCTACCTGAGCCCACAGTGGTGCTGCGCAGCAAGTGGGAGATTGAACTGGGGGACATAGACGACTCGGATTGGATTTAGGCACTTGCATCAGCGAGAGAGGCCGCAATCCCCTCCCGTTTGAGACTGGTGCAGCTTAAAATCCTCCATCGTGTCTACTACTCCTGCACAGTGGTACACAAAATAGGGCGGGCGTCTGATCCACTCTGCCTCAGGGGATGTGGTCAAGACAGTACTTACTACCATACGTTATGGGCTTGCCCCAACATACAATCATACTGGAAATACATCCTGGAGCAACTCTCGGAAGTGAGTGGGGTGGAGATATTGGCAGATCCCCGTTGTTGTATCTTGAACATATGGCAACCGACAGATCTTAATGTGGCACAGAAAACATGGGTAACGTTGGGTATGGCCCTGGCAAAATGGAATATAGCACGGAACTGGGGCTCTGGGGTGACACCCTCACAACCACAGTTTGAAGAGGATATGGACATTCCTATGATAGACGAGAAGGCGGTTTACACACATAGGGGCTGCACTAAGAAGTGGATACAGGTGTGGGGGAAGTGGAATGAAGCCAGGGGGAACTTATGTGAGCCACCACGCATAGAACTCACACCAGAGAGCAGCCCATGAAAGAGACGATCCTAGTGCTGCCGATGGCTTGATAATGTTGACGGGATTGAAGTGCGGCGGGTGGGGTGATGGGTGGAAAGATCTGTGGGGTTTCTACTGTAGATGTACTGTCCTAAGCTCACATAATGAAACTGATATGATGTTGATTAGCCTTGATTACTGGAACAGGAGACAACTGTATTTGTTTGATTTGTTCTCACACCTTGATCAATTGAAAATAAAAACTGTTTAAAAAATAAAATAAAGCTGATAAGGGTGGGAACATTGTCCTGTGGCCGAATACTATGTATAGGGAAGAGGCAGGGGTGCATTTGAATGACACTAACTGATATAGGAAAGCAAGCTTTCAGGAGTTAAGACAGCATAAAGAATATGTCTTTAACGAATTGGCACAGTGGAGGCGAATGGGTTTACTTTCAAAGAATGAACACAGTTTTCTGAAAAATTTACATCCTATGATTCCCTTTCTGTACTTTATTCCCAAAGTGCACAAAAATATAGTACCAGTCCCTGGTAGGCCTATTATTTCGGCACAGAAAAGCTTATTGGAGGCAATGTCGAAATATGTTGATCATTTCTTGCATGAGTATGTGGAAAACTTACCTTCATTTATCAGGGACACTGGACATTTTTTGACTAAATTAAGAAAAGTTAAATGGGAGGAAGATTGTCTTTTAATTGTGATGGACATTAGTTCATTATATACTAGTATTCATCACAGTGATGGTATTAATGCAATTCGCTACTACTTGGAGAAACGTAGTATTCAGATGTATGAACAAAACAAGAAGCTGGTTAAAATGATAGAGATCTGTTTAACCCATAATTATTTCCTATTTAATAAGGAAGTATTACAACAGTTACGTGGAGTGGCCATGGGGGCATGCTTCTCCCCTAGCTACGCGTGTTTACACATGGGCTGGTGGGAGGAGCATGTCCTGGGGACCACCCACAAAGAGATGGTGGACCAGCATGTTCTCCATTGGTGGAGATTTATTGATGACATCTGCCTGATTTGGAAGGGTTCCCTTGAAACGGCTAAGAAGTTTGTAGAGAATCTAAAGGTTAATACGTTAAATCTCAAGTTCACATCTGATATTAGCAAAGAGCAAGTACAATTCTTAGATGTGGAAATCTACATAACAGAAAACAAGATCCACACTAGATTGCATCGCAAAGCAACAGCTGGAAATCCTGTACTTTATGCCAACAGCTCACATCCCCAACACCTGATAAAAAGCATCTCTTATGGAGAATTTTTGAGAATTAAACGCATATGTAGCCATGACGTTGATCTTACAAAATGCCAGACTGAAGCCCCGGGGACACGCGATCTAGGTGACATGGCGGAACTCCAGGATTACCAAATAGTAATCTGAGAGAGGCAACACTAAGTACCCCCGCAATCCGGGACAAAGATTAGAAACCCTAATTCTGGATAAAAGTATTCTACATTTTTTGAGAGGATAACCAAATGGTTGGTCCTTAATGCATGATATATACTCCTTAGCGCGAGTGTGAATATGCATTTCACGTGGTCGTTTTTTACCACTCACTTAATTTTACTTAGTTATACTAATTTTGAGAGGTCCTGAAGAAAGCCCCCCATATTTTTTCTTGGGCTGAAACATGTCGACCACCTGATGATACATACAGCTACACATAGTGCCTGTAAGATCTCATCCACTCTCTATTGATTTTAATCGTACCCCAGCACTCCAGGAATAAAATAACAGGCAGCATTCTGGAGGTATTTTTAATAGTAAATTCACAAACTTAGTCACACATCATATCACCTCAAAAGAACTCGCTCCACTGTAACCAGGTGTTGAAGCACAGCCTGGTGGCATTCTGCCGCCTGGTTGGGACCCGATGATAAAGCATGACACCAGCCAGGTTGGTGTGTGAGGGTTTTATTAACAAACCTTAGAGGTGCTATCACTTCACATTCATCAGACAACATTTGTTCCTGGCCGTCTTTTTCTGTTTTTCAAGAGATCTGTTAACCCATAATTATTTCCTATTTAATAAGGAAGTATTTCAACAGTTACGTGGAGTGGCCATGGGGGTATGCTTCTCCCCTAGCTACGCGTGTTTACACGTGGGCTGGAGGGAGGAGCATGTCCTGGGGACCACCCACAAGGAGATGGTGGACCAGCATGTTCTCCATTGGTGGAGATTTATTGATGACATCTGCCTGATTTGGAAGGGTTCCCTTGAAATGGCTAAGAAGTTTGTAGAGAATCTAAATGTTAATACGTTAAATCTCAAGTTCACATCTGATATTAGCAAAGAGCAAGTATAATTCTTAGATGTGGAAATCTACATCACAGAAAACAAGACCCACACTAGATTGCATCGCAAAGCAACAGCTGGAAATCCTGTACTTTATGCCAACAGCTCACATCCCCAACACCTGATAAAAAGCATCCCTTATGGAGAATTTTTGAGAATTAAACGCATATGTAGCCATGACGTTGATCTTAAAAAATGCCAGACTGAAGCCTTTGAAAGATTTTTTAACAGAGGATATAAAGCCACAAATTTAATAACAGCTTGTGACAAAGCAAAAAGTACTAATGATGATAGTAATTCGAGCCGAATTTCAGAAACCTTGATAACACCCGGGCATACTAGTGGCATGACTGACACTACCTGTGTTGAATCAGTTGACAACATATGACTGATAACCAGCTTTTGTAGGCAGGAAAGACAAATCCGAAAAATATCTTTACAAAAACTGGCGAATTATATGGTCGGACAGAACAATGCCTCGGATTTTACCAAAACTTCCTAGCCTTACGTTCAGAAGGGCACCCTCTATGAGGGACACACTTGTAAGAAACAGCCCTGAAGTAATAACTTTGAATTCTTGGTTTTCAGCAAGATCAGGGTTCTTTAAATTTAGTTCATGCCGCGCATGTAAATTTGGTAAAAATATCTCAGAATATGTCACTGCTTTTAGTTCAGAACCTATTAAAATACAAGGTCACTATACTTGCTGAACAGAGTATGCTGTATATGTTCTGGAATGTACGTGCCACCTTTTATATGTAGGTAGCACGAAACTACAAGTTTACAACAGAATATTGCAACAGCAGTGGTTAACTCTGACCCAAATTATCCTGTGGCACAGCCTTTCAAACTTGTACATAAAAACAATCTGAACGATCTTGGATATTATGTTGTCAGCTCAGTGCCCAAGAAAATTAGAGGGGGAAATAGAGAGAGAAGACTAAGACAAGTAGAATCAGAATTTATCATGTTACTAGATACTAAAATACCAAATGGCCTCAACAATAGTGATGTTTTACACAACTTTTTATAAACATTGTTGAGGTCATTATGAATATTTTTAGATAGGTCTCAATGGTGGCTTTTAAATCGGTTTTATTTTATTTTATTTTGCTGGGTTTTTTAGTCTGCTTCTTTTTGTCTAGATTTTTAACCTGGTTTTAGTGAGGGATATTGCCGGTTTTCAAGTGTTGGGATTTTATTTGAAATATTTATTATTCTGTTTGCACTTTAAAAGTACTGTTGACAGCTGCTTTAACTTTGTATATTCTTTATGAATAAGATAACGATATGTGTATATGTTTTTTTTAAATGTTGTGGTTCTTTTATACATGTCCCATATTGTAGTTGTAGTTTTTAAGAGGATTGGTACTGTGATGGTTTTATTCAGTGATATCTCGTTTTAGCTAGGTTTTATCTGAGATTTTCTCGGTTTTACGTGGCTTTACGGGATTCTTTGCGGTTTTTTTGCATTATAATACCAGGTTGATATCGGATGAAGGACACTGGTCCACATTTGAAAGTAATCCTCTATTGAAAAGTATTGTTGGATTACATCTATGTAGCAATTGTAATTTATTTCACGAGAACATGTGCCTTTACACATATATTTTCATATGTATATACACATGCATCTTTTTCATTCCACTAGATACAACAACGTGAGAAAGACTCTTTTGAGATTAGAACATGACTTAACAACGTTTTGAACCAGACTAGGACATTCTATTCAAGAAAAGACATCTGGGACGTCTGTATATAAATGCTGCATTTATTTGTACATATTTATGTTTTGATTATTTGCACAATCACTTTAGCACTTGTTTGCATATTTTGCAAATTGTCATAAATCTTTTTAGTGACGAAATAGACTTTTGTTATGAAATTACGTACAATATAAGAGGCTAGAATTGGATATTTGCACTTCAGGTTTTGAAAACTGGATTTAGATAAACCTGATTAACGACATTTAGCACTATGCAAATATTTTGGTTATAATTAATAGGTTTTTAATCTACTGATGTACAGCTGTTTTTCAGTTTGATGTTATATATTTATGAGCACTATGCTTGAATGTAGATATAATGCCTTTTTCAAAAAGGATATGTATTGCAAATGAGAAAAACAGGCCTCTTTCTGTGTTTATAATGTGTATATAATTAATTGGATGAAATGTATCATGTGCTTTTAAACACTTCACAATATATATACACCAATCGGTCCAGCGCATCATGTGATCAAGACTACCGTTAGGCAGTCAAATGCGTCATGCTTGGCACTAGCCTTTTGACAAACTTTGCACTTTAATAATCTGCACGAAATAAAGAAGAGTTTCTCCGCATTTGTGGTCCGTACCTGCTTTCTGGAGTGAGACTATTGCAGGACTGTGGTTGTCATATATATATTTATATATATATATATGGCCCCCCCAGTCCATTTATGACCTTTTGAGCACAGTCCCTGGGGCCAGGTATATTTAAGAGGAAGGGGCACCTGGTCCCACTCCCTGAGCTGTTTTAAGCCACAGGGACCCCACCCCCAGGGCCCAATCAATTTTTTAAAGGGAGTGTGGCGTGTGCCCCCTCGCCCCTCCCGAGCCTTAAAAGGCCTTGGGGAACTAATCCATCAGGACCATCACTTAAATTATAAGAGAGGAGGCCGCAAGGTCCCCACAGCTTCAGCCTTTAAGGGCCCCCAGGAACCCTATCTCCTGGGGCCGGTTCACTTACTGTGTCCTGGGGAGCACACCTCCATGTGCTTGCTCGCTTCTGGCATGAGCATTCTCAAATCTCCTTCCCAAAAATACGTCCTCTCCCAGTTGATAGGAGCATTTTTAGGTCTCGCCTGTCGATGCGCATGCGCATCGAGCAAGCGAGACTATGGTGGCTTATCCACTCTTTATCCAACTTGCAAGGAATCGTGGCGATTCCTTGCAGTGCCCGTGACTTTTAAGCTCAATGCGCATGCGCATTGAGCTTAAAAGCGCGTGCACATGCCCCCAGCCGCCTGCCTTGCCTACTCTCCCAGCTGGTGCCGCTCCACCCCCTGCGGCATCAAAGGCTTTCACGGCCGGCCGGCCATGCTTTCAGTTTCACGACCGGCCGGCCGTGTGAAGTGCATTTCAAAGCCCGCTCTCCCTGCTCCGCCCCCTGCTCCGGCCGAGACGCATTTCTCCTCCCTCCTCCCCCCTCCCCATGCACCCTCAGTGGGCTGAAGAATTGCCAGAATGCAATATCACAGGCTTAGCTCTTGTTTAAGTTGGTAGTTCTCGTGGTGATTGGCTTGTGTGGTAGGTTTAAATAATCTTACCCCTATCGCACACCCATGTCTGGTTTAAAGACTGCGTTGCTTGCAGTTTGCGCCTTTCCCCGTCAGCCCAAGAACAGACGTGCTGCCATACTGACACCCGCCAGGTTGTGCTGGCTTGTATCCGGTCCGGTGCAATCCTTTTATTAATGACCCTTTGGTGGTACTCAGAAGCGTTCGTCCTCAGCCCCTCGTATCTAGTTAATAATCCGCTCTTTGCGAGCTTCTCCTCCGTGTGCTTGTCCTCCCCATTACCACTCGTACCACTCATTCCCCTCCTTCAAATTTCTCTTCAACTCTTCTATGCATCCATCTCACTCCTGCCTCCCTGCTGTCTTAGCCTACCACTCCGTCATTCAAAATCTACTCTTAAGGACAGTCTGCTCTACTATTCCGGTAAAGCCTACCTGGACTCACATGTGTGGGTTCTGGTGTTTTTCCCCTCGATATGTTCAACTTCTAAACACAAGCTGTTGCATGCCTTTGTTTAACATTGTTGCTGAGAACATGACCTCGCTCATACGGTTCACGTTTAGGATACTACTTCTGGCTTAAGCACCATCAGGACATAGTATCACCGAGTGTTCGATTTTCTAAACCTCTCCTTGCCCTTTATGTAGATCCTTAATTGTGTTAAAAGCTGCTCGCGTTATGCACAGTCCCGAATAAAATGTTATAAGATACATGCATTAAAAGTTTCAAAATCCCTTAAAGATACATGATAGTTTTGCACAAGTGAAATGTTGGCATTAGGACTTCTAGAATTAGTGGCTTAAATCTATTTTAGTACTGTAGCCGCTGACACTTTAGTCGCTGGCCAGATGGTGGTTGTATTAGACGTTACAAGCAGTTTCTAAATGGGGGTGGGTAAATTCAGTGATGACACCTTCTTTTTGTAGTGGCTGCAGGCCGCCATTGTATACTGTTTTTGTGCTTTTTATACTTCTACAACATGAAGATCGAAAAAAATAACTTTTCTTTACTGCAACAGCCAGGCATATGCTCTTTTGTGTGTAATGGTTGCATCTGCGGGTATTATTTTTAGCCCGTTGTGGAAAACTGATGACTACATATAGACCTCGATAAGACCCTTTCGCGTTTAAAATAGTTTACCATTTGAGTTTGAGATGCTAATTATTTGCCTAAGATTATTCTCGTCCTATCAAAACATAAAGCACTAGTCCGCAATTTATAACACGTATATTGTGCAACACTTCCATGACATTTTTAAAGTAACTATGCTGATTTTCCTGGCTATTGCACATTTTTGTCATTTGACTAGGATTCAGGTTTCCCTGTCTGCCCCCTTGCAAGTTTCAAATTAGAATGCAAAGGTATTATATGTAACCAATCTGGTTAACTCTGAAAGACAATCTCTTAAAATTCAACCTGTAGTAATTTCTGAAAGTATTCTGGCATTTAAAAAAAAAATAATAATTCACCCATCCTTTTGTTGGCCAACTGCTTGTTGGAAACGAAGGTTTTTATCACATCTTGCTCCTGGCTAATAGGTAGAGAAAAAACGTGTACAAAAGACTGCTCTGGTCTTTCTAGGTTGTTTCTTGTATTCATTGTCACCGTAACACAGGAACTAGAAAAATCCATCTGCAAAACCTGGATAGGTCTTCCCTTGATCTATCCCTCACCCTCACTCACCCTCACCCTCACTCACCCTCAACCCCTCACCCTCAATCCCTCACCCTCACCCTCACTCACCCTCACTCACCCTCACCCTCACTCACCCTCACTCACCCTCACCCTCACTCACCCTCAACCCCTCACCCTCACTCACCCTCACTCACCCTCACTCACTCACCCTCACTCACCCTCACTCACCCTCACTCACCCTCACCCACCCTCACTCACCCTCACTCACCCTCACTCACCCTCACTCACCCTCACTCACCCTCACCCTCACTCACCCTCACCCTCACTCACCCTCACTCACCCTCAACCCCTCACCCTCACTCACCCTCACTCACCCTCAACCCCTCACCCTCACTCACCCTCAACCCCTCACCCTCACCCTCACTCACCCTCACCCTCACTCACCCTCAACCCCTCACTCACCCTCACTCTCACTCACCCTCACTCTCACTCACCCTCACTCACCCTCAACCCCTCAGCCTCACCCTCACTCTCACTCACCCTCAAACACCCTCAACCCTTCAGCCTCACCCTCACTCACCCTCACCCCTCACCCTCACTCACCCTCACTCACCCTCAACCCCTCACCCACCCTCACTCACCCTCAACCCCTCACCCTCACTCACCCTCAACCCCTCACCCTCACTCACCCTCACTCACCCTCAACCCCTCACCCTCACTCACCCTCAACCCCTCACCCTCACTCACCCTCAACCCCTCACTCACCCTCAACCCCTCACTCACCCTCACCCTCACTCACCCTCACTCAGCGCAACCACAGCATCTTCACTAAATATATTTAATAAACTTTAAGCTATTGGCAATATAAAATAAAATCCATTTTATTTACGTATTAATTATTAATTGTTTTTTAAAGCCATTGATTTTTTTTATATCAATACATATAAGTCACATATAAGTCCCGTTAATACAAAACATGTTGCTTTACAAATGCTAGAGGTGTCACATTTACAAAAATTATAACTATTGGCTTTGTAAAGAAGAAAGCTAATAATTTTGCTATTTAGAAAAAACAACACATAAATAAAAAACAAAAAAATAAATAACACCTATAGCTCTAACTTTCCTACTGCGAGACCTATTGCATTTCCAATGCTTGTTAAAGCTCCTGCTGGCTGCTAACACACTTGTAATCTGTTTCACTGACCACACCGATGCCGGCAGGTAAACAGAAACCATTTTGCTCCGTTCTGGAGGGAGAAGCATAAATTGCTCCCCGTGGGAGGGAGCAATGCCAGCTCCTGCATCATGCAGAGAGCCTGCTGGGGCCACAGGGAAACCTGCGGCTCACTCCATGCCACCCAATTTTGTGCTTGGTGGGTGCCCTGGGTGGGCACAGGGGCACCCACTTATAAAAAATGAAGGCCTTGGGGGATTGGATCACTAATTACATCATCCAAACTTCTTTTGTACACATAACTATGAACTAGTATGGCATTAGAGGCCTGAAAGTAAGTACAAACCAGTTTAGAATAATATAAGGCATAATTAATGCTATCATAGACACAACTCCCTTATGTGTAGCAAGCATGTGTTTTGCGCAGGATTCACATTATACCCGGAAAGCGTTGTCTTGGATAAGAACAACGTCCCCACTATGCACTCCTAGTTAAGCGTAAGCAGTTAATTTCTTTGCTTAAAAGATGTTCATATAGTCATCACAGATGGTAATGAAAGTTTCCAGTTATTGCATTTAATCGCATTTGAAGGATGTCCATCCATTGTGTTAAATCATCACACGATGAGCTTTATATATCAAGCAAATCCCAATGCATTTTCGGGACAAGCCCTTCATTAGGGGAAGGGGAAAACTCCTGCAATGTAATGACTAACCTGAGTTCAAATATTAGTAGATCCAAGAACAGCCATTTATCAGGTTGAAAAAATCAAGTTAAAAATGAATAAAGTGACTGTTTATATAGTCGAAGGTGTCAAAGACCCAGAAAGAACCACATGTTTGTTAATGAAATCAATGTGAAGGTCACCAAAACATTCCTAATAAGAGCGACGTGGTCAAATAGTGTACTACCATCAACCACAAGTAAATCAAGAAATTACAGTGAAAAACGCCATGGAGTGTTAAAAGTCGAGTAAACACCAACCTAGACCAATTCAATTCAAACCACGGTAAGCAAGCCTACAATTTCAAATGCAAAAGAATAAAAAAGTACATGCATTTTTAAAAATGTGAATACGAACTGAAGTCGGAGTGTCAGAAAATCAAAAAACTGTGTCGTCACCAAAAGAAAACAAAAACTATACTGCTTAACGTACTGTTAAAGGAAGGTGAATTTGTTCAGGAATTTTGATGCTCTCTACATGGATGTACGCGCGGTTGCAGGTCGTACATTTTAAACCATGTGCAATGTCGGTAAATGGAAAAAGGACTATGTGAAAGTGTCAGTGAATATAGAAGCTAAACTGAGCATCATATTGCATGAGTCAAATGGTCACACGAAGCTAAACTCAATGTCTTGTGAATTATAAAAACAAACGTACCACAAAAGGAGGGTAAATTATTGGATTGGTGTTCACAAAGTGGAAATATGCGCAATGCCAGTGTTACAATATCAAAACTAGAGCGGTCAGTGAATAGAAATGACAGTGAATATGGAAATTGTGGTGAGCGCCATATTGAATGACAATAAACTAAGCTTGATCAATGTGGTGTTGGCCGTGCACTGCCGAGGCTGTACTATTCTATCCAGTGAACCGTGCTCCTGGGAATCGCTCCCCACTTGGGAGTGTATTAAAATGCTTTAGTAGCAGTTCTAAGAGTCCTTAGTCTGTCTCCCCGGGCACAGGTTGAGGGTGCTGTGTGTCCAGCAAAGTACATCAAATTGTAGAGTCACTCTTTATTTACTTCTTGCAAATCTTTCTTTATTCATATCTTTTACATCCAATAGTTAATGGATACTTCAATTCCCATAATGCAATATTTCTTCATATGCATTCACTGTTATACATTTCCATCCCAATGCATTTCGGCTATATGTAGCCTTCATCAAGGAAGGATTAATTGCAATGAATGCCTTTTGTCGTTGAGAATCGCCGAATGTTAATCAACCACCATTCAATATGTGGTACTTTCAGAACTGTTCAAAACCCTGTGAGTGGTGAAGATTGTGCAGCCCATTTAATATGTTGTGAAGTAATATGGTGAGACTAGCTCGTATTTACATTTACAGCAGCGCTGCGCATTGTGGCGTGTTGTTTGTGCTCGTGTCGCAGGGATATGCGCATTAGGTTGTGTTATTTAAATTAAATGAAAATCATTGTGAGCGTTCTATTGTTACTAAAGTCCGTGCTTACGAGCGATGCAGCTTATAGCTAAAACGTGCATCTTAACGGATTCTTACCGCTGTTAACAGGAAGGTGTATCTCGTGCGTGTCTCCTCCTGTGTACAGGATTCGATGTGTCGGTTTCAATGTCGCCCGCGGTTCTGTCACGTGTATATACGTGCGTGCTGACGTGCAGCGCGTCTTATGTTTATGTGCTGGTTAAAGGGAAACAGGGGAGTAGTGAATAAAGATATGTGACCATTAAAAAAAAATTGTAATGGATCGTGCTAAGTGATATGGATCATATGATGTGAGTAGATCTCCCTGTTAGATGGTAGCGTGGTGTTGATGTGCGGAGAATATCATGATAATCTACTCATGTTAAACCAATAATAAAGCTTAAGCACAACAGAAATCAATGTACGTGAGCACAATTAAAATCAAGAAACAACCGTCTGTATGACAGTCTAGAGTCCAACATGTAAACACAATATAAATTGGGCATATACTTATGGGGGTCAACTCTCCTTATTATCATCACTGAGTTGTGTTCAGATGATGTAAATCATGATTCTATGCTCTGACTCCGGTGGGAGTATTCAGGTTACAGTGTCCTTGTATTGTGACTTCTCAGTGTCTAGAGGTAACATAAAAATTCGACCCGTTCATTTAAGCCGTGAGGCTTTAATGTGTTTAAATGGTAAATCCAGTAGTTCTCTCTTCTTAATAGATTGTTTTTTGTGGTCCATTCCTTCCTTCTTTTCTACTATCTCCAACACACTAGCCTTCAGTTGGTTTATTTGATGTTGTGCTTCTGTGAAATAAGTAGCCACCGTGGATTTTAACATCTTAGTACGAATGTTGCTTTTATGTTCATTAAGTCTGGTTTTTAGTTTGCGTTCTGTATGCCCAACGTATGCCTTCCACAAGGACTTTTCAGTATGTAAATGATATTTGTAGTATCGCATGTAGTGTTGACTTTTAGTGGAATCTTATATCCTTTCATGGGGTGGGTGATAAAGCTTCCTCTGACAATATTGTGACAGTTGTTACAATTACAACATGGTGTGGTACCATTATATTATTTTGTGTCCTCACATTTTTCTTTTTTTTTAGCATTTCTCCCAGATTTTTTGACCTAGTGAATGCAAAAAGAGGTTTTTGTGAGAAAATGTTCTTGAAATCTGGATCCATTTTTAGCAAATGCCAGTCCTTTTTAATGATTTGTTTGAAAGTACCGCTTACGTTGGAGTATTTACTCACCACTGTGATTCTATCTTTGGTGATGGTAGGTTGTGGTGATAACAAATTATCTCGCGTAGTCTTGTCTACTCGTTCTTCGGCTTGAATTAGAAAGTTGGTAGGATATCCTCGTTGTCTGAAGCGGGTCATCATTTGTTCTGTCTGTTCTGTTAGTTTACTTGGATCCGAGATGATCCTTTTGGCCCGTAGTAATTGGGAGTATGGCAGGTGTTGTTTCAACGGTAAAGGGTGGAAGCTCTGGTATTGTAAAATATTATTTCTGTCTGTTGGCTTTCTGTGCAGATTCGTAGTGAATCATGTGTCTGTCTTAGTTATATCCACATCCAGGAAGAACAATAGAACGCTCACGATGATTTTCATTTGATTTTCATTTAATTTAAATAACACAACCTAATGCGCATATCCCCGCGACACGGGCACAAGCAACATGCCACAATGTGTAGCGCCGCCGTAAATGTAAATACGAGCTAGTCTCACCATATTACTTCACAACATATTAAATGGGCTGCATGATCTTCACCACTCACAGAGTTTTAAACAGTTCTGAAAGTACCACATACTGAATGGTGGTGGATTAACATTCGGCGATTCTCAATGACAAAAGACATTCATTGCAATTAATCCTTCCTTGTAGATACCCCCTTGATGAAGGCTACATATAGTCGAAATGCATTGGGATGGAAATGTATAACAGTGAATGCATATGAAGACATATTGCATTATGGGAATTGAAGTTTCCATTAACTATTGGTTGTAAAAGATATGAATAAAGAAAGATTTGCAAAAAGTATATAAAGAGTGACTCTATAATTTAATAAACTAAGCTTATCACAACAGGTTATAAATCATAAAACAGATAAATCAAAGAAATAGAGAAAAAAACGATTCATAAAAAAATTAAATAAAGGATGATTAACCTCAAGGCAATAGAAAAGAAAAACTGTTCCAATCACGTAAAAATGAAATCCAGCAATGAACATGGTAATCGCAACTAGCAGAATGAAGAATCACGAGCATAGATATCTTAAGTGAAAATGAAAGATAACAACTCAAGTCAAGTCATTCCTTTAAGCCTTTTGGGCTGCATGAGCCCAATTTATTTATCCAAAGGGTCTCACTTTGAAGTAAGAATTTCTTATTGTGTCTCCCTTCTTGGAACAGTAACATTTCCAAAACCTATTAATAGGATTCTGTTTGTAACACAGGCCAATGTTTTAAAACAGAAAACAATTTCAAAGGGATTTTTATTCATCCACCACTTTTTCTCCTTCTTGGATCAGTACAGTTTCTAAAACCACAAACCTCAAAATTGGTTTCTGTTTGTAACATAAACCAATGTTTTAAAACAGAAACCGATTTCAAAGGGATTTTTAATCATCCACCACTTTTGCATATCAAAGAACTAAAAATCTTAAAGAATGTTTAAGCAGGACGGCAAAATCAGAAATCTACCTCAACTATAGAGGCACTATACCTTGTTACAATTGTGGACATTGTAACAATATTATCAAAAGAAACTCGATGCAACACCCAGTACAAAGGACCACTTTCAAGCTCCACACCACAGCCAGTTGTGACTTTAAGACCTTTGTTAGGAATTAGCCCCCTCTTTCAGTGCTTCGTAGATCACCTTAGCCCGTAAATCATTAGCGGTGGTACCTTTTATGTTCTTTTCCTCCTTTTCTTTATGCCGTTCTGTGTTTGTAGGTGGGGCGGCGTTTTTGGGGAATAAAAGACGCTGATATCATTAGAACAGCGCTTGGTTTCTTCCACGGTCCTGGGACCTGGAAGGTCTTTTCCTGACGTCTTCCGGATGTCCTGAACTTCCGGTGTCTCTATGCCTGACTTCCGTGTTTGGATTTCTGTTCGCGAGCAGCACGAAGACCGTGTCGCCGGCTGGAAAACCTTGTTGGTTCTTGTTCCTCTTAAAATCTCCTACGGGCGGATTGGACCTTCATTCTGGATAGTGCAGTAGTTTTTTGTTTAACTCATTTTTGTCCAGTTTCTCTGTTCTATTGCCAGAGGACTATTTTTTGCTTCTTAGCAGTTGGAGCTCCTGCTGCTGTATGAATCTATGTCTTGGCATAACACGGCTGCGTGTCAAGTCTTGAACTGTTTTTTCTAATGGGCCATGTACGTTTTTTCCCTAGATGGAAGATAATAGGTGCACTTATTGAATATTGGAATAAGGTTTTTTGCCATTAGCTATTGGCTTTTTTTCCCTGTCTTTTGTCCTTTTGTTTTTCGTTGTTTTTTGGAGGCTTTCAGGAGCAAAAGTCTCTTCTTGTTTACTGAAGAATGAGAATTCATGGACAAAAGCTGTACAATGACTTGAAATTACAAATGGAGATCTTTATGTACTGTTTAAAGACTGTTTAGATAATCTCAAAAACCTGGACCCTTTCAGAAGGGTAAGAAAATGTCTGTGTTTGTTTTATAACTTATGTCCACCTAAACACGTATGGATATGGATGCATGAGTATTATATCTTCCTGTTCTTTATTTCCTCTCTTTTATAGATCACTGGGGTCCACAAGTCCATGAGTGAAGTTTCGCGATTTTCAAGTCTTCCTTCATATTTTCCCACCCTCTTCAGTGAAATTCGTTTGCTGTCACTGTGTTTTGTTGAGATAGTGCCGGTGGACGGTTTTGCAGAGGAGGAGTGGGAATATCATCGCTCCTACAGTATTGGTGGTTTGAGAGTGGGTTCCAGGACAGAAAACCAAGCCCACGTATATATATACTGACTGAGCGATGATGGAAGCAGGGGGAACTCTTGTAGGAGAGGAAGAGGTAGTTCCCTCATTGCAGGTATTGATGGCTGCTGTTGCCTCACTCCAGGCTGAGGTACAAGGGTTAAGGCAGGAAAATGTAGGATTACACCAGGAATAAAATACTTTTAGAGCAAAGGAACGTACTTGGGGGGCATCGGCGGGGACATCTATGAAAACACACGGACCCGTATTGCAACCCGCTACGTTCCATTATGATCGTACTAGTGTTCAGGGAGCAAGTGGTGGTAATCCGCTTGCTATCACCGTTAATACCCCTATTTCAGTACCTTTAGCAGTCCCTGAGAGGTTTTCTGGAGCCTGTAATAAGTATGCAGTCTTTATGAACCAATGTCATCTTCATTTTTTGTGTCGTCCTTCTGCATTCCCTGACGACTCAGCCAAAGTAGCTTTTGTTATTTCATATTTGGTAGGGTCTGCAGCAACATGGGTAGTTCCGTTAGTGAAAGGGAATGATCCTTCGTTATACAACTATGCCATGTTTACAGAACAGATGCGCTGTTTATTCGCAAAGCATGCTTTTATGCAGGCGAGTGACGCAGAGTTGTTGAAGTTATGGCAGGGAAAACAAGATCTTGTGACTTTTATCTCTTCCTTTAATCGGTTGGTGTCTGAGACCAATTGGCCAATGGAAAAGAGTACCTCAATTTTTTATCAGGGGTTATGCGAGGATTTGAAGGATGTGGTATTCCAGGTAGTGGATCCTCCTGAGTTGTGCGTAGATTTTATTGATCTGGTTGTGAAATGAAATCATCAAAAATATAACAAGAGGAGGGAGGGAGAGGAAGAAGTGGATTCAATCTCCTCTGGCAATTCGTTTAAACAAAATGTAATCCACTCAGAGGGTGGTCGTGATCCCTAAAGTGATGGGGAGCACACAGTGTTGTTTGAATACCCCTCACACACCAACAGGCCCCTTGGTGTCATGCTTCATCATCGGGGCCTTCGCATCCCTCTACGGGTTGCGGCGTGCTACAACTCACGGATACGTAGGAGCACTGATAGTGAACTATGTGTTTGTGTGTGTGAGAGGGAAAGTGAGTGGTGAAGTGAAAAAGTGAAGGTTAAAAAATACCTGGCTCGTAGGAAAAAAATATTTATTATGTCCTCGGCTGGTATTATTAAAAGGGAGGGTGCAAGGCGAGGTTGTCAGTTATACATATTAAGGTATATCAACCTCTAAAAGTGCGTCAACATGTTTCGGAGTACAGGGACTCCTTCTTCAGGACGAGGATATGCACGACTATCCTCACCTTACACACATGGGTATTGAATGTTTAAGTGTATTCTACAAAAAAAACGAGGTGAAATGTACCTATAAGTGTTTTAAGTCTGAAAAAGCTCTGTTGCGCCCAATTGGCGTTGAAGATATAGAACCTGTAGGATAAACCAAAAGCATAATAAACATCACAGTCGGACGTCCAGGATCAGGAAAATTATTTCCATACATAGGAGGGTAAAGTTGAACCAAAAATAAGGTTCAAGGACCCTGTGGAAAAAAAGAAGAAAAAACACACAATGGACATACACATACATACATGGAAGAAACACCAAAATTCTTCCCAAAACATTCACTGTGGAGGAAGGAGAAAGATCTTATAAGTGTGGCTTACTTATGGACCAAGGTTATCTGACCTCATGAGCCTTGGCGTGGTATTGGGGGTTCCTTCCTCACTGCTCACTATAGCAACCTATAAGATGTTAAAGGTAAGTATAAGGGTCATGGATATGTAGTAATTTAGGATATCCCAGTGGCCCTCGTTTTAGCAACATAACTCACGGTTACTGCACGACCTAGTAGGCTGCCATCCCCTCAACGCGGCTCCGACGATGTGTCGAGTCGTGATGGTCTGTCTATTTTATACCGCCAAAAATCGCTTCGATTAGGTGGTAATTGAAAGCGGAATTATGCCCAAAGAAGGACCGACTCCCTTCGTCAAGTCTGGTATTGCGCGCTGATCAGGGGTGTGTTTAAGCGGTAAAGGGCGCATGCGCTAGGAGTAAGTATTTCGAACTCTGCCCATGTTTGTAGCCGATCGCGGTGCTCGCTAGGGGCTATGGCACTTGTACGTAATGCGCAGGCGTCTAGGAACCAAACTAGGAGACGCTGATTATTCGCGCATGCGTGTTTCGCAGTAGGGCGCTGTCATGAAGTAGCTGAAATTGAATACTCGGAATTAAAGGTCTCGAAACTCTCGTATTTAAAAGACATAGTCTTACAATTTTTTACATGGGGTGATCAACCTAATGGGGCCATGGCCAAACAAGGGGTCTGTGTTTTTGGTATTTATCTAAGTGTGAACTACACATTCAGACCAGCTCATTTAGGATCGTTGGTTGACAGCCAGTGTATAGATGGTTGTCAATTCAGTTTGTACATCAGATCTTACACAGTATTTTAGTACATTTCCTTACAGGAGGTTTTCTTAGTTACTCCGTATAAAAGCACCCAAAAGTGGTATGCATAGTTGATGGGTGCCCATTTGGACAAAAGGGATCAGCGCAGTTGATTCCAAGGGATAGAGTCGTTCAATCCCGTGGTGTCTGTCCCTAGGCGGAACACCCACCTTTGCTCCTTTTCTAATAAACCTGCATCCGTTGGTAATTGTTCAATCACTGTCCACTGTATTTCATTCACACAGTGTTGGTATTCCAAGAAGTGGGCTGCCATTTTTGTGGTTGACTTCTTACATCTTATGTTGCTTTTATGTTCATTAATCCTGATTTTGACCGCCCTCGTAGTCATGCCCACGTACTCTCTATTGCAAGGGCATGTGATCAGATATACAACGTTCTTACTGTTGCAATTAGTGAACGTGCGTTGTTGGCACTAGATGGAAACAACGCACGTTCACTAATTGCAACAGTAAGAGCGTTGTATATCTGATCACATGCCCTTGCAATAGAGAGTACGCGGGCATGACTACGAGGGCGGTCAAAATCAGGAATAATGAACATAAAAGCAACATAAGGGAAAGGAATCGTTTTTTGGGATCACGAGCAATTGTAGTAAGGAGTGAAAATAGGAAATCTGTAGAAGCTAGGCAAGTACCTGAACCTATGCAGATTGGGGGGTTGAGAGGTCCACTATCGAGTGAGGAGAAGAACCAGAGGCATCTGCACAATTTGTGTCTTTATTGTGGAAAGGGTGGGCATTTTGCTCGAGAATGCCCAATTAAGCCCTCCTTTACCCCAACTCCCAAGTCTGTGGCATGCGTGCGAAAGAGGACGGTTCCTGAGGAAATCATTGGACCAAATCCCTTTGATATTCCAGGAGCAGTACAGAGGGTACCTCGAAATGTCACTGTCTCTATGTGTATGGTCTTATCCGGTGGCAGAAGATCCATATTGACGGTACTGCTTGATTCCGGTGCTACAAGTAATTTCATGGATAATCGATTGACAGAATCCCTAAAGGTCCCTTGCGTGTTCAAGGAACAGCCTGAACCAGTTAGGGCAATAGATGGAACTGAATTGTCATCAGGGGTGATAACGTGTCAGACAGAGCCTTTGCTGTTGATAGCGGAAAATGGACATATTGAAAACGTCAGCTTTGATTTTATAGACGCCCCTTCTTTTGGAATGGTCTTGGGTGTACCTCGGTTGCAGTTTCACAACCCGAGGATTGATTGGGTAAGGAGAACCGTACTTTGGATTCAGTGTATTGCTTACAACATTGTTATTTGGAGGCTACTGACGGTATCATGCCCCTATCATGTGCAGCTAACAGCGCAGATGAGCCATTGTTGATACCCCACGAGTATGAGGAATTTAGAGAAGTTTTTGATGTATACAAGCTGGTGAATTACCTCCTCATAGAACGTTCGATTGTCGGATTGATCTGCAGCTGGGTGCCACTCTCCCGTGTAGTAGGGTCTATGCGTTATCTGAGCCGGAGGAGGGCATCTGAGGTAATATCTTGATGGGATGTTGAGTACAGGGTGTATACGTCCATCGGTGTCCCCTGTTTCTTCTTCCATCTTTTTCATCCCGAAGAAGGAGGGTAATCTCCGCACTTGTGTGGATTATAGAGCACTAAACAAGGTGACGATAAAGAACAAATATCCCCTCCCTCTTATTCCTGTTCTTCTGGACCAATTGGGGCATGCGACGGTATTCACCAAACTGGACCTACGGGGGGCTTACCATCTCATTCGTGTCCGGCATGGAGACGAGTGAAAAACTGCCTTCGGTACGAAGTTCGGTTTGTTTGAGTACTGTGTCAAGCCCTTCGGGCTATGTAACGCCCCGGCTGCGTTTCAATTCTTCATTAACGAGGTTCTGCGTGGGTTTCTAGATATAAGTGTCATAGTGTATCTGGATGATATTTTGATTTTTTCGAAAGCCCCTGAGACACACGTAGAGCATGTTAAGCAGGTGTTAAGGAGGTTGCAAGAAAACTGTTTGTACGTTAAACTGGAAAAATGTGTGTTTCATGCTCCCAGTTTTGAATTCCTGGGGTTTGTTGTGTCTGCCACTGGGATTAAGATGGATCCTCGCAAAATTGAAGCAATAATAACATGGTCCCCTCCTTCTTGTGTAAGAGACATTCAGGTGTATTGGGATTCGCCAATTTTATAGGCGCTTTATTTCCCATTTTTCGGATATTGTATCACCGCAGACTGCCTTGTTAAGGAAGGGTGTTCCTTTTGTTTGGTCATCATCAATCCAGACAGCTTTGACATCTTTGATAAAGAGTTTTACTTTTGCTCCTGTTTTGGTGCACCCGGACCCTGCATTACCTTATTACGTAGAGGCGGATGCCTCTATGTAAGCTGTAGGAAGGGGTGCTGTCGCAGAAAGATGTTGAAACTGGTCTTATGCATCCCATAGCCTTTTTCTCAAAGACACTGTTACCAATGGAACACAATTATACAATTGCAGAAAGAGAGCTCCTGGCTATTAAATTGTTATTTGAGGAATGGCGACATCATCTGCGGGGGGCGAGACACCCGATCACCATATACACAGATCATAAGAACTTGGAGTTTTTTCGTTCAGCGCGTGCTTTAACTCCCAGGCAGATGCGGTGGGTTCTATTTTTTAACGAGTATGATTTCGTTATCAAGTACTGACCAGCAGCAAGACAGGCAAAATCTGACGCTTTATCTCGTCTGCATGGCAAACCAAGTGGAGATGGGGCCGAACTTGAGGAAAGACCAACGATATCTGCAGAGAAGATAGTAGGGTGCACTTCTGAAGTAGAGTTTATTAACCCCTTCGCTGCTCATGACAAGCTCAGCTCTTCATGCAGTACACTGGTCGTGTGCTTATGACGAGCTGAGCTCGTCATGAACAATGGGGATCATGCATATGCAGCACAGGAGGGGAAAACCTCTAGCAGCCAAGGTGTTAAAGGAGTACAAGCCGAGTTGGGGAAGATAGATCTAACCCCCTGGTTGACTGATCCCTTGTTTGAGTTAAGGGCAGGGGTGCTGTATCACAATAACCGTTTATTTATACCTCCTGAAATGCGACAAAAGGTATTTACATGATGCCACTCTTCTGCTTTGGTTGGTCATCCTGGCATACATAAGACAAGGAGATATGCTTACGTTGGTTTTGGTAGAAGACCATAAGTCGGGATGTGCAGTTGTTTGTAGGATCTTGTCCTGTCTGTGCAGTCAGTAAAGCGACACATACTCGCCCAGTTGGATCGTTGAATCCTTTGCCGGTGCCCCCTTCCCCTTGGCATACCATCAGTATGGATTTTATTACGGATCTTTCTGAGGTGTGGGGGTACACCGCCATCCTTGTGGTAGTGGATTTATTTACGAAAACGGCACATTTTGTACCTTTAACAAAGATACCCAATGCCTGTGTCCTTGCAGAAGTCTTTATCACTTATATAGTGAGGTTACATGGGTTGCCATCAGCCATTGTGTCTGATAGGGGTCCCCAGTTTGTCTCACATTTTTGGACTGAGTTATGTTCTTCATTGAGGATGGAATTGCACTTGTCATCCGCTCACCATCCTCAATCGGATGGACAAACGGAGTGTACTAACCAAACAATGGAGCAGCATGTACGTTGTTTATTAACATCTCTTTCATGTGACTGGTTGCTGGCCATACCTTTGGCTAAGTTTGCTTATAACAACGATTTGCACTCAGCTTTGGGTATGACCCCTTTCTTTTGTTCCTCAGGTTTTCATCCTAGAGCTTTGCCCATTAAGCCATCTGGGAGGGTCCCTGCACTAGACACATTGAGTCACTCTTTGACAGCTATTTGGGAGAAAGCACAGGAGCATCTGCTAGCAGCTAAAGAAAACATGAAAGTACAGGCAGATAAACATAGGAAACCCGCCCCTTTGTATGCTGTGGGGGATCAGGTGTGGCTGGCCATGAAGAATTTGAGAATGGATGGGTCGAGGAAATTACAGCCTAGGTATGTGGGACCTTTTGAAATAGATAAGGTAATCAATCCAGTGGCAGTGAGGTTGACCTTGCCTGATGAGTACCGTATACATCGTGTGTTCCACACCTCATTACTGAAAACATATGTCCCCACCTCTTTGGCCTTACCCCCACCCCCTCCTGTGCAGGTAGACGATCATGAGGAGTTTGAGGTTCATGCTGTCCTAGATTCCCGTGGGAGGAAAGGGAGGCTTTATTATCTCATTGATTGGAAGGGATAAGGCCCTGAGGATCGAACATGGGAACCAGCGGTGGATGTTCATGCCCCTAGACTGGTTTGGTTGTTTCATCTACGACATCCTTGCAAACCTACACCTGTGGGGAGGCGTTTGGGGTGAGGTACTGTTAGGAATTAGCCCCCTCTTTCAGTGCTTCTTAGATCACCTTAGCCCGTAAATCATTAGCGGTTGTACCTTTTGTGTTCTTTTTCTCCTTTTCTGTATGCTGTCCTGCGTGTGTAGGTGGAGCGGCGTTTTTGGGAATAAAAGACGCTGATATCATTAGAACAGCGCTTGGTTTCTTCCATGGTCCTGGGACCTGCAAGGTCTTTCCCCTGACGTCTTCCAGATGTCCTGAACTTTCATGTCTCTGTGCCTGATTTCCGTGTTTGGATCTCTGTTTGTGAGCAGCACAAAGACCGCGTCGCTGGCTGCAAAATTTTGTTGGTTTTTGTTCTTCTTAAACTCTCCTATAGACGGATTGAACCTTCATTCTGGACAGTGCAAGTAGTTTTTTGTTAACTCATTTTTGTCCCATTTCTCCGTTCTATTGCCAGAGGACTATTTTCTGCTTCTTAGCAGTTGGGTCTCCTGCTGCTGTAGGAATCTATGTCTTGGCATAACGCAGCTGCGTATCAAGTCTTGAACTGTTTTTTCTAATGGGCCATGTAATTTTTTTCCCTATATGGAAGATAATATGTGCACTTATTGAATATTGGAATAAGGGTTTTTGCCATTGGCTATTGGCTTTTTTTCCCTGTCTTTTGTCCTTTTGTTTTTCACTTTTTTGGAGGCTTTCAGGAGCAAAAGTCTCTTCTTGTTTACTGAAGGATGAGAATTCATGACCAAAAGCTGTATAACGACTTGGAATTACAAATGGAGCTCTTTATGTACTGTTTAAAGACTGTTTAGATAATCTCAAAAAAATGGACCCTTTGAGAAGGGTAAGAACATTTCTGTGTTTGTTTTATAACTTATGTCCACCTAAACACGTATGGATATGGATGCATGAGTATTATATCTTCCTGTTCTTTATTTCCTCTCTTTTATAGATCACTAAGGACCACAAGTCCATGAGTGAAGTTTCGTGATTTTCAAGTCTTCCTTCATGTTTCCCCACCCTCTTCTGTGAAATTTGTTTGCTGTCACTGTGTTCTTTTCAGATAGTACCGGTGGCGGGTTTTGCAGAGGAGGAGTGGGAATATCATCGCTCCTACAGTATTGGTGGTTTGAGAGTGGGTTCCAGGTCAACCTTCATCTATATGTTGAAATGTCCGTGTGGACTGGTCTATGTGGGTAAAACTGAACGAAAATCAAAATTCAACAGTAATATTCAGAACCACAATGATTAATCACCGGTCACTGTATATTTCACTAAGTACAAACACGAAGTCAGTCAACTGAGGTTTCTGGTTTTGGAAATTGTACTGATCCAAGAAGGGAGAGACAATAAGAGATTCTTACTCCAATGCAAGACCTTTTGGATCAAAAAATTGAACTCATGCATCTCAAAAGGCTTAAATGAATGACTTGAATTGAGTTGCTATCTTTAATTTTTTTTACAAGAGATTTCTATGCTGCTGATTCTTCATTCTGCTAGTTACGGTTGCCATGTTCATTACTGGATTTAATTTTTACGTGATTGGAACACTTTTTCTTTTCTATTGCCTTGAGATTTTTTATATTTTTTCACGAATCCTTTTTTTATCGAATTCTTTGATTTATCTGTTTTATGATTTATAAACTGTTGTGATAAGCTTAGTTTAGTGTAATTAAGTATGGCGCTCACCAAGATTTCCATATTCACTGTCATTTCTAATCACTGACGCTCTTGTTTTGATATTGTAAGACCGAAATTGTGCATATTTCTGCTTTGTGAACACCAATCCATGAATGTATCCTCCTTTTGTGGTGTGTTTGTTTTTATGATTCACAGTATATTGAATTTAGCTTTGCGCGACCATTTGACTCATGCAATATGGCGCTCACTTTAGCTTCTATATTCACTGCCACTTTTGCATAGTCCTTGAACAATTTCCCGACCTTGCATACGGTTTAAAATGTACGACCTGCAATCATGCATACATATTTGTAGGGAGAATCAAAATTCATGAACAAATTCACCTTCCATTAACAATACATTCCGGTGCATAGTTTTTGTTTTCTTTTCGTGACTGGACAGTTTTTTGACTTTCCAACACTCCAACTTCAGTTCTTATTCACCTTTTTTAAAATGCATGTACTTTTTGATTCTTTCGCAGTTTTATTGGTAGGCTTACTTACCGCAGTTTGAAGTGCATTTATCTAGGTTGGTGTTTACTCGACTTTCAACACTCCGTGGACATTTTTTACTGTCATTTCGTGATTTACTTTTGGTTGATGGTAGCACACTATTTGACCAAGTCACTCTTATTAGGAATGCTTTGGTGACCTTTACATTGATTTCATGAACAAACTCTTGGGGCCATATGTAGGTAGGTTAATACCTGTCGGTAACGGCCGAAAAATTGGTAGATTTGCCGCTACCGACCGGTATTTAGCTTTTTCTGATGTAGGTGGCTTGATTTTAGGATTCAGTAATTTACCGATTTAGTAATTTAAGGATTCGGTAAATTACTGATTCCTTAAAATACTGAATCGGTAAATTACTGAATCCTAAAATTCTATGTAGGGAGCACTCAAGTGAGTTCATTTTTGATTTAAGGATTCGTTATTTACCACCAACTACAAGTTGGTGGTAAATATCGAAAACCTTTAAAAAAAGCAATTTTATGCTTTTTTTAAAGTGCCATGTGGCAGACATACATACCCTTAGGGCATGTATGTGTGCCACATGTGCACACATGCACAATTCAGGGGTGCAACAGGGGGTCAATGTGACACCCTGCCACCCTTGAATATGTTCTCCCTATTACCGATTCGGTATTTACCGAATCAGCAATGGTAAATGGCTTCCTATTCATTGCTATGGGCCTCCAGGCCCATAGGACTGAATGGGAATTACCGAATCTGTAAATACCGATTCTTAAATACCGAAATTACTGATTCGATAAAAATTACCGAATTTTTATCTACATACTATTTACCAATTCTTAAATACAGAATCGGTAAAATTCGGTATTTAAGAATTGGTAAATACAGATTACCTACATATGGCCCTAGGTTCTTTGTGGGTCTTTGACACCTTCAACTGTATAAAAGGGCACTTTATTATTATTATTTTTACTTGATTTTTTCAACCTGATAAATGGCTGTTCTTGGATCTATGAATAATTGATCCCAGGTTATTTGTTACATTGCAGGATTTTTCCCTGACGAAGGGCTTGTCCCAAAATGCACTGGGAATTAGTTGAAATATAAAGCTCAGCGTATGCTGATTTAACACGATGAATGGGCATCCATTAAATGCGATTAAATGAAATAAATGTAAACTTTCATTGACCAACTGTGATGACTATATGAACATGTTTTAAGCAAAGAAATTAACTGCTTACGCTTAACCAAGAGTGCATAGTGGGGACTTTATTCTTATCCAAGACAACCCTTTCTGAGTGTTATAATTACCAGAGGGCAGTACCCACCTACACCCTAAATGACTAACATTAAAGTAAAACTTTACGTCTATGATACTACCAAAGGTATGCCACATCTCAAGTTCTATTTATTCAACATTCACACAATACCATACACTCATAGGTAGCCTAGCTCACAACTATCAACCATAGATATATGGGAACCCCTCATTGCACACAGTGTTCAATATGTATACAACTGTTCAGAGAAAGCCAAGTTCCTCAAGATAGTCAATGTCTGTTTCAAAACGAATGCCTTACTGCAGACAGCTTGTATCTGTATCAAACCCTTCACAGTCACAAACCTACATTGAGACATGAAGTTGCTATCAGTAGAAAACTGGTAATGTAAAAAGTGTTTACTCTTTGAAGAGAGTTTACTCTGTAGTACACTGTTTGCAGACAGTGAAACTCTCATGAAAAATACACCACTGTTTATTAAAAAGTATCTACTAAGAACTGTGTACAGTTATACCACACTTGTCAAAAACAGATAGTACTCACTTAAATTAACAAAGGTCTGAAGGTACTAAAGATAAAACTACCTGAAACCTCCATACTGTGGTGAACATTTTACAGATAGCCCATCTTATGAAGCAAAAGAAGCACATGTACATGGGTTAGTACCTGGTGCATACAGTATTCTATGTTATGTAGAAATTGTCATGCTGAGACTATTCTATTTAATATCTCAAGGATGCATGCAATACTATCTACTATGTAGAATATTTGCCCTGTTGGAAACTTTTTCTACAGAACCAAAACACTTGTGTGGAACATACTGGACACACGTAGTCAACTGTCATCTGCACACAGAGTTACTTTGCAAAGTAAAAATGTATAACATGTTCAGTACCTCTACACACCTATGATGCATTAGGAGCACGAATGTTTCGTAAACATTGACACTCATTAGCTAGACACAGGCTGCACAATATTAGGTAGAATATAGAATATATGGTAGTTGCCCGCCACTATATAAACTATAAAACAAACGCACTCTTTGGAGATGTCATCAGTGATGTTATCAGTGTTTTTATCAATGATGTCATTTGAGATCTCATCAAGGATGTCATAAATGATGTCATAGAACATGCGATGAGTGATGTAATATGTGAAGTCATAAGAAGTGCATGGCAGGAGGTGCAATATTTCGGTCTGCTAAATAAAACTGGTGAATTTTTTTAGTTCAAAACATTAATGTTGTAACTGACATTCACCTAACTATAACATAATTTTAACCTTTGGTTTTGTGAGTGAATATATATATATATATATAAAGACTCAAGTAACGGCCCAATGCTGAGACCAGATGCTCGAGTGAATGGTCAGTGGTAATCTAGCAACCAGAGGAGAAGTTCCACAAGGAATGTAGAACTACATTAAGCCTTCTGAAACACAGTTAAAGTAATAGTGACACACAATAGGAAAGCAACATATATTAATACATTAATAACATAAGGTACGTATTAAAGTCCAGATTCTACATAATTTCCAGACCCATTAAGGAAAAACATTATGTTAAATCATGATCTTTCCATCATGTGAATACTCTCTTAGTAGGTGCAGGCTCCTGCAACGAGGCAGTAGTAAAGTTGTTAGATACAATCATCTTATCAACAATGTCATGCTGTGATATCTGTGAACATCCAGCACCCATCACTAGAGAAACATCAGAGGAAGATTCAAAGTTAGGAAGACTTTGGGAAGATCTGGCAATGTTTCTAGCAGTATAAGTTTCATAAAATAAAGGTTCCTCATCAAAGGTTTTACGTGTAGTATTGAAAATATGCAATTGTGCATCAGAAATAGGAACTAATCTTGCTCTTGGTCCAACAACTCTTTCATTGTAACAATACAGCATGTGTTCCTTCCTACACGCTCAATCTTCAAGGAGAAGTGAAAATAGATTCTCCTTCCTAACTGTGAAAGGCTTCTTCATAAGAACCCAGTTTCCTCTAAAAAATTCTCTCTCACAGGTATGTTTGGAGACACCATAGTGCAGTTTTTGTTTTCCTTGCAGTTTTATTTGCACTCTATTCTGCAGAAAGGCTGCTTCCCCCTGTAATCAGTCTGATCATTCAACAAACAAGGTAAACCCTTGATTATTCAAAGGGTGGAAAACTCAGTGGTAACTGACCATTCAACTAGCAACAAGAGGAGAAGTTCCACAAGGAATGTAGAACTACATAAAGTAGTCTGAAACACAGTTAAAGTAACAGTAACACACAATAGTAAAGCAACACATAATAATACAGTAATGATATAAGGTAAGTATTAAAGTCAAGACCCTACACTCCTTATTGCCTTGATTGAGATTTTAAAAATTAAGTAATGCAAACATCTAGATAAAAAACACTTTACTGTGACTCCATGAAAATACATATTGAACCCACTGCATGCACATCTTAGATAAGGTTTCCTCTGAGTAGGCTTTTCAAACAATTAGGTGACATTGACAAAAATAAATATATATGTGTTTTTGTTGTCACTTACATGGGTCTGAAAAAGAAGACAATCCACATGTATTATATTGCTTCACAGAACTGACCTAGGAAAGAAATGTTTTCCTTAGTGGTGTGTGTGAACTACTTGGGGGTCCGTGTGTAACCGGGGTTACTGCGCTCCAGTTGTGTCAATTGCAGCATTTTATCCCTTATGTTCTGGTTCTATCTTACCATTGGGCCCATAACTGAGCACACTCAGTAGAGACAATCATAACACTCAATCACACTATCAATCCAGCCAATGCTTTTACTTTAAAAAACAAAAGGACCGTCTCTATACACAGATGAATACTACAACTAAAAATATAAATTAAATTAAATGAGACTTCTATGTATAGCAATCAATATTAATATTCATTGCCTACAGATGTTGATAAAAGGTTGTCACAATCAATAAAGCTATAAACCTATAGTCTTTGAGAAAAGATTTCCAAATAAATAGGTAACTCTTTATTTAACCTATGGTGGTAAAAAATAATAAACCACTGATCACTGATTTTGACAAAAGGGCTATGCTACATGAGACCAGACCTAGTAGTGCTGGGCACTGGTGCATAAATAGCCATCCATATCTATGATGCAGTGTACAGTTCGTATTAGTTTCTGAGTTGTCCTTTATCTGGCCGGAGATGTTTTAAGGCATGGGCAAAGTGGCTCCCTATTAGGACTAGCTGTTTTCTGCAGAGAGTCTTGCCTGGTGACCTTGAATAATTATTAAACAGATTGTTCTAAATACCAGTTCCCTTTTATTTATTTTTTAAGGGGGTTTTGGGGGGTAGCCGAGCCTCGAGGTCTGCTCCCCGGGCAGATTAAGAGGGGGAGGGGGGCGAGATGGCGGCAGCTATTTTGTGCTGTTCGGCTGATTTTGGGATAGCCCAAAGACAGCCCAAGTTTATGTTTATAGCCCAAGGGTATTTGTAGGGTTACATCGCCTGCCCAGCCACCATTTTAGGTTTTGGTAACCTGGTGGCTGGGAGCGCTGGCAGTTTAGGCTTTTGTCCCCGCCCGCCCTCCCCGGGTTTGGTTGTTTTTGGGAGGTTTTTGTTAGGTTTTTGTTAGGTTTTACTGGTCCCGTTTTGGAACAGGTGCGTAGGGGTTTTTGAATTGTATGTTGTTGCTTGGAACAGGTGCTGGCGGTGTTGTTTTGGAAGGTGGCCAAGTTTGGCTGGGGTTTTGGTAGTTAGCGTTAAGTTGGGGAGTTGGTGTTCAGGAACGGGGAAAGGTTAAACAGGTTGGAGGTTTTACATTGGAGCTCATTAGTTACAGTTGCAGGAAGACGGATAGGAGTTTTGTTTTTGGGGGGTTAAGAAGATTAAAGGTTATGGGATAAGATTGTGTATTATGGTGTATTATTTAATGTATTTGCATTTTATGTATTGTGTTTTGCAGGGTGGGGGGATATTTTTATTATGTGGGGATCGTAGGGGTGGGGGGACGAAAGGCAAGGGGTCAGGTAACTCGATGTTTAGAGAGGTTTTAGTTTTGTAAGGCGAGGGGCCAGTTTTAATAAAGTTTGTGATGTGCACCTGTTTCAATAAAGGGGCCTTTTGCACACAGAAATCGGTTGTCAGTCTGGCTTGCCCCCTTCTCCCTCCCAATATGGGCCATGGGTGAGAGTCTATTACTGACATTTTGAGGGGAAATGATTTGTTTGTTTCCTGAAAAAAGTTTCTTTTACATCAAAACAGGAACTCGCATATGAGAAATCAGAGGGTGTCACAGAGATTATTTGCAGTAACATTAGTGAGCTACTGCTGTGTTACAGTATTGAAAACACACAACACTAGACCTGAATATTAGATGTAAACACATTTAGAATTTGGATGAGTCTGCCCATGCACTGTCAGTGACCTGGCCAAAGAGGGCATGAGTTGAAATTGGATAATAAATTGAAAATGGTCCAGAACAGTGGCCCCCAAAATACATTAGCCCAAGGCCCAAAAACTCCTTAAGATGTCCCTGTCTAGGACAAATCCTATTTCTTCCATAACAACTGCCTCTAGTTTTTGGGTGAAGGCATGCAAGGGGCTGCAGCTACCTGAACACCCTTTCAGCCATAGCTGGCTAACGAAACCCCTTCCGGCTCTCAGACACATGCACTCAGGCCAGTCCTTGTCCCAGTCCTTGTCACTGGGACCTTATGCATGGAACTTTTATGTCTTCAGCAGGGAGGCAGCCTCTAGAAACATCCAGTGGAATTTCAAAAGCTGTGCACGACTGGGTAAAGATTCCTCCATTATAGGGGCACTTTAAGCAGTAGTACATGTCACCACCGCCTAGAATCGGGGGTGCAGTGGAGGTTAATTCACAAGATCACTGGAGTAAATGGATGCAAGTTTTCTTGAGAGCACATGACTAACAACAATAGCTAACAATAAACGCTGAACTAACCACTAACCACCAACCTCGGGTTCTGTAGCAACGTGCTACATGCCGTAAATCGTTTCAATGCCTCATCAGGGGTAGTAAGCACCATATAAATCCAATTACAATTACTTGTGGCTTTTCACATGTAGGCAGTCATCTCTATGGCAGGTTGGAGATCTTCTTCTGGTTAAAGATAAGATAAAGTTGACTAAAGTTCTATCAAATTAGTAAAATATTTTTAAGAGAAATATTAATGTAAGTTAATTTAAAATATTTCTTTTAAATGTAGAATAAAATTGAAAGAGTGCTACGGTATTACATTAATTTAAAATTAAATATTTAATTCTAATATAATGCATTTAAACAATTTTTGAGATTTAAATTTAAAAAACAAAGTATAACATTTATGTATTGTGTAGTAAAAATTATGAAACGTTATGTATACAATTTATTTATATTATTTGAATAATTTTTTTTATAAAATTACATTCATTTTTACATTTTTAAAAGGTTAACATATTTTATTATAGTAATCTAGTAATTATTTGATTTATATATGAACATTAAATTAAATGCATTTGTATTTTCTAAAAGTTAAAATAAGTTAATTTAATTCAAAATTGGATCCTATGGGCTTCTATTTTAAGGCCCTATCTACATTATGTTTATGGGTTGATGTAGGGGTACCACTAGTTAGCCATTTGTGGTACTGGGCATACTCCAGGTCCAAGTTGGAGTATGTTTACTACTGTTTTGAGTTTGTTTGGCTTTAGTAACCGTAGATGTTCAGTTTGTGAATAGCAATAGGCTAACTGTTTTTTGGATGGGCGCATGTCCAGCCTTAAACCCCCTTCTAGAATTCCCTTAACCTCACCATCCTCCTCCATAAACCCCTCTCATTTATTCCTAAATATTCCCCATTTTCCAGCCACTCCCCCATACTTCCCAGATTTACTCCAAAAACGCATACCTAAGTGTGCAGGGATCACTGCAGTGAGGGGTCAGAGATCTCCGCAAAGGTAAGAGCGGCGGAGGTGTAGACCTCTAGATGTAGGTTAGCAAATAGCATTTTGTAGTATGTCAGTAGCATTACTACAAAAGTACTAAAAAATGCAGTTTGTGAATATGCCCTTCTGGGTTTTCACAACCCCCGCGACTTGATTGATGGAAAGTGATGGCCAGCATTCCCACTCTGAAAATCTTTTCAGCGACACTGGCCCAAAGCGGAATCCATCACCCTAACGGGACTAGAAATGCACTCTGATTTTTTTTTTTTATTGAGAAAAAAGAAATACATAGTTCTTTCATTTTTTAAATCGCCCTCCCCCTCTCCCCCCACCCCTCAAAGAAAGAAAAGCAACAAGTACATTTTTTTAAGGAAAGAAGGCACAGCACAACTGAATACAAGTGTATAAAGAAATAAAAATTTTAAAAAAAGAAGAGAGAAAAAGAAGAAAAAAAATAGGACAGAGAGAATTACAAAAGGCAGAAAAGAGCAAAAAAAAAAAAAAAGAAAGAGCCAATCGATAAAACACTCTGGGTCTAGGAGTCAGTAGGAACAAGATAGGATCTGGATAGTCCAACTCTGCGGGTAGTAGAAAGAAGTTAATCAGAAGAAGAGACAGAGAAATAAGAAGAGTACAGAGAAAAAACAAAAGAGAAAACAAGGCGGAATGGTGATTATCCTGAATGGGACAGCCATGAGGTCAAGTTATCCCCACCTCAAGTCCCTTTTTCCGGCCTTTACGACCCTTCCTGGCATAAACAGCAATTTCTAAGTGATAAGTATTGGTAAGTCTAGCTAACCACTGTGAGAATGCCGGGGGCTCATGGTCGAGCCAGGCAGAGGCCACACAGATTCTCCAAACTGCCATTGCAATCAAAATTAAGCCATCTCTTTTTAGCCGTGAAGTCTCAGTCTGTGTTCCCAGCATGATGATAGTAGGGTTTAGTGTTATGGACTGAGCTGTAACTTCACTTAAAAATTCCTGTATGCGGTTTAGAGTGAGAGAGGGCTTTGGACATGTGGAGAAAATATGAATGGAATCAGCCCCATATTCCGAGCATCTAGGGCAAAGAGTACCTTGGCCAGAACCCCATTTCGCAATTTTGTTGGGGGTAAAATACAAAAAGAAAATGGGTTTGAAGTGTTGTGCCTGCAGCTTTGCTGAGATTAATATGTTCTGTGATAAAGAGAGTGAGTTAAAAAAAATGTTGCTGGGAGCAGAGAGTTTGTTATGCCATTTATCGGCTATATTCTGTAGGTCATCAGGCGTCTGCTTGTTTATAATGTTATATAGCAGGCCAATTTGAGGGGTTGATGGTTTGCGTAAGGTGTCAAGAAGATCAATTTTTCTAGACAGAAAATCAAAGACAGAAAAATATTTAAAAGAATCTTCATTCTTGAGTTTATATTTGGCAGATAAGTCAGAAAAGGGAGTTACCCCTTTGCAGGTGATAAGATCTCCTAGCTTCAATATGCCTGCCTTATGCCAGTCTGAGAAATAGGCCCTGCCGAAAATGGCAGGCAGGTTGTCATTATTCATAGAGGGAGTATAGTAGTTGAATCTGCCCAGCGCAAAGATCTGGCGAATGCTACGGAAGGTTTTAAAAGAGTTCATCAGCGTCTTGAATCTCACCCGTTTGTAGTATCCATATGTGATTTCCCGAAGTAAACAGCCCCAGAGTTGGTCACCCAGTAGTAACTGAAAGGGTGAGGAAAGCCCAGAAGTATGAGGGCATGGAGCTTCCTTTAGAAGATCTGAGCTGTAGTGTAGCACCGGGGCCCAGTAGTAAAGAGTTACATTAGGGAAAGACCACCCCGCTCGCTCTTTTGGTAAGCATAATTGCCTTAGGGCTCTCCTGGGTTGAGAATAGGACCAGATAAACTGTGTAAATAGTTGTTGGAATTTTTTCAGATTTGATTTTGTAAATTCCAGAGGTATTGTTCGGAAGAAGTATAAAAGTTTAGGGAAATATGTCATCTTTATGACATTGCATCTGCCAACCAAAGTTAAATGTAGATTGTCAATTTGTTTCAGGGCTTTCCTAGTATGTGTGGCCAATGGCCCTAAATTGTCTGTGACGATCTCGTCTAGATTAGCGGAGATAGAGACACCAAGATATTTGGCCTTAGCACCAACCCTGTAGTCAATCCAGGATATTTGGCTATTTGTTCTAATTTGAGTTTTGTTCTGGTTCAGGGCATAGCCAGAGATCTTCCCGAATTTTTGCGCCTCGAGTTCAAGAGCCACTATGGCATTAGAGGGATCAGGTGAGGTGATGGCCAGATCGTCGGTGTAAGCCATGATCTTGGTGCAAATCCCTTGAAAGATGACTGGAGGAATCTCGGTGTTTCTCTCTATTTGCTTGATAAAGGGATCCAAGTAAAGAGCGAACAGCAGAGGGGAGCAAGGGCACCCCTGTCTGGTGCCCCGGGAGATCTCAAATTGCCCGGTCAGTTGCCCATTAATGGAGACGCAAGCTGTTGGTTTTACATATAGAGCTTGTACCGCCTGAATAATCTTTGGCCCAAAGACCATTTTACTCATAACTGCCCTCAAAAATTGCCAGGAGACCCGGTCAAAGGCTTTCTCAGCGTCCAATAGTGTGAGTGACATCGGGTCTCCGGCAGCCTGAACTGTATCAAACAAGGTAATTGCTCTTCTAACGTGCTCGGTTGTTACTTTCTTTGGGATGAACCCGTGCTGCCACTCTGATACCAACGATTCCGCCACAGAGGAGATTCTATTAGCTAAGATTTTAGAGAAGATTTTGGAATCACAATTGATGAGTGTAATAGGTCGATAGGAGCTCATCTCTAGTGGGGATTCATCTTTTTTAGGAAAAATGGCTATTCTGGCCATGGACCACGATGCCGGAGGTAAAGCACCGTTGAATATTGATGTCATTACTTCTGTAAGGATTGTTTGAATTTGTGGGGCAAAGACTTTATAAAACTCTACTGGGATGCCGTCTCGCCCAGTGGCTTTCCCATCGGGGAGGCTGTTGAGTGAATCCAGTATCTCCTCCCATGTGGGGGTTAACTCTAGTATTTCCCTGTTGTCTGGGGAAAGAGATCTAAGATCGATCTCACCGAGATAGCTGGTAGTTTCGCCTGAGATTAAATCATTTGGACCAGGATTCTCCTCGGTGTAGAGCTTGGAATAGAAATCCTGGAATCCCTTTCTTATGAGATCAGTGTCATTGGTCTCGCTCCCAGATGGGAGTCTAATAGTGTGAATCTGGCAGCAGGAAGCCTGTTGCCTGGTCCTAACAGCCAAATGGTGACCAATATTGTCGCTGCATTCGTAGTTTTTCTCCCGGGAGCTAGCCCATTTTGCAGCGGTTTTCTCAGCAAAAATTGCCCCAATTTCGGATCTGGCAAGCACAACCTCTTTCTGGACTGCCTCGGTGTCTTGTCCTACTTGAATGCAGTGAGTTAGCTTAGTCTCAGCTATCTTTAATTTCCCCTGTAGATTAGTTATCACCATCTTCTCTTTTTTGTTTTTGCGTGCTGAGAATACAAGAGTCTCTCCCCTAATTCCTGCTTTTAGCGTATCCCAGATTGTCATAAGGGAGGCAGAGCCAATGTTAAAGCCTAAAAACTCCTGTAGCCAGCATTGCATATGAGTCTTGTATAATGGATCCTGTAGCAGAGCCTTTTCAAAGTTCCAGGTAGAGGCCTCTCTGGGCTTTCCCCATCCTCTGATATTAATGATGAGAGGATTATGATCTGACATGAAGCGGGGGCTATTTCAATGGTACAGTTATTAATGATTGAGGATGAGAGGAAGAAGTAGTCCAACCTGACAAAGATGTGATGTGGGGTGGAAAAAAAGGTGTACCCAGGCTGAGAAGGGTTCAGTCTAGCCCAGCAATCTCTTAGGCCATGCATCTGTGCTAGGTCAATCAAAGCCTGATAGACCAAGGGCTTCCTACCCTTGTATTTCCAAAGGCTGTCAGTGTCCCAGTTGGAAGGCAAATGTAGATTGAGATCCCCGCATAGGACAATGGGGGTGGGCCAATGTGCTTATTCACCTGAAACCAAGTTGATGACTCCTGGGTCATCCGCATTGCTCTCATATATTGAACATAGGGTAAAAGGGGGGTTGTTAGAGATACGGCATTCAGTGATTACCCATCTACCTAGGGAGTCAACCTTAACCCGGGGTGATGCGATGTGGAGTCTTCTCTCAGCAAGAATTCCAACCCCCCTGGTTTTGGAGCCATGAGTGGTAGCCCCCAGGACTTTAAACCCCAAGGAGTCTAAAAGGTGCTTCTGGGAGCCCTCAATATGGGTTTCCTGTATGCAGTTGATGTCCCCTCCCAGAGAGCGAAGTCCCTGGGCCACATTTTGCCTCTTCGAGCGATCATTTAACCCACATATATTAACAGAAACGATTCTTAAAGTATCTGATTTAGCCATTCAAAGAAAAAAAGAAAAAAGCAACAAAATAAAAAGAGTAGAGAAGTGATAACAAAACCGACTCCTGCTCTTTTGTCCTATGAAGTAACAAGTGTATTTCCAATATACATGTGTGTGTTCAGAAAAGATTAAGAAAGAACTAGAGCTTAGATTTTCTGTGCCTAACTTTCCCATTGAGGTGCCCTTCACGTCCCTCCCCCCTCCCCCCCTTCTTATAGCAAACAGGCAAAGCCTGAATGATGGCAATCATCATGAGCCCCGACTGCCAGCCACGCCAGAATGATAGGAGACTTTCGCTCTAGTTTAAATTTGGCCAAATGCCCCCCCTTTTTTCTTTTTTATTTGTTTTGCTGTGCTCTATGTGATCTGAAGTAGTGTATATATATATTTTTTCCCCCTCCCCCGTTTTTCTTTTTTCTTTTTATTGCTGTGCTCTATGTGATGTGAAGTAGTGTGTATATATATATCGAAAGAGAAGCAAAGAAAATAAAATACGGCAAGAGAGAAACAAAAGTATCAGGTCAAGTCAAATATAGTCAGGTAGCATCAGGGGGTGCGTGACCCAGGCCTGGGTGTTTTTGGTTTTTTCCCCCCTTTTCAGCAGATAGATTGGATGTGTGTTATTTCCTTCTGGATTTCAAATCCTCCAAGAACTCCCCAGCTTTGATCTCGGAGAGGAAAACCTTGGTACTTCCGTTGAAAATCGCTTTGAGCCTCGAAGGAACCATAAGGTAAACTTCTGCACCCTGCTGTTGGAAAGGGGAGATTAGCTGCCTCATACGCCATCTTCGTTCAACGGTCTGGTGACAATAATCTGGTTTAGCGAAGAAGGTTATCCCGTTGGCTCCTTTTTTTGCATTGAAGCGAGCCTGGTCATAGATCATCTGCCTGAGGAGGAAGTTACCGAAGTACACCGGGAATACCCTCGGTTGCCCCCCCCAGACGAGTTGCCGCTATTGTGTTGACGCTTCTGATGAAAAGGAAACCTGTGGGCCCTCTGCACCTCATGGTCCCAGTCCCAGCCCGGATGATCAGGGAAGGAGTCCTGTAGTAGTTTGACTATGAAGCGTCTTGGGTCGTCCCCCTCCTTCATCTCCGGAATGCCAAGAAGGCGAAGGTTGTTCCGGCGCTGGCGGTTCTCTTGTTCCTCCAACTTAGTCATCATGTCGATCATGCAAGCTGTGTTGGACTCCCCCTGTTGTTTGGTGACCAGAGCTTCTGTTTCAAGGTGTTCGGTTCGTGCCTCCACCATAGTGACCCGGTCACTGATGTCAACGCAGGTTTTGTTCAGTTGCCTCAGCCCGCCCTGCAGCTTCTTCGCAGCATTTTTAGCGATACGACTGTCTTCCCGAACTTCTTCATGAAAGTCCTTTATAGAGGCCAAGATGGAGGCTAGGGAAGGTTCTGGGGTGTCTGTTTGCAGGCTCTTAGTACTTCCCCACTGAGTAGAATTTAGATCGTCTTCTTTAAAGGGGTATGACATTTGAGAATCAGAATAGTCCTACTTAAGTTGGCTGCGGCGTTTACTTTTGCTAATGGGCTTTTTTGAACGCTGAACCGTGCCTGTGTCTTTGTGAGAGACCTCGCTGTCCCCTTCACTGGCCTCCTCAGATACATCCTCATTGGAGGAGGTCGGAGTGCTGTCTGAGACAGAATAGAAATCTTCCAGTCCTGCTTCAGGGGTCCAAGGGATTTAGGAGCCGGGGGGCACAACCAGATTTTGAATAACTTTGCTGGTGTCTGCCTCGCCAGGATCAGAGGTAATTAACAGAGTTCCAGGGTTATTGTCCCCGAGTACATTGTCTGACACCTGTGCCTGGGGGGCGAGCAGCGTTCTAGAAATCGTGAGATCAGCGCGTGGATGTGCTGAAGCTGGGGCTTGGGGGGGTCCCTCTAGAATTTTTGCGGGTTCTGTGGGTATGTCCGTGTTGGTTTTTAGGCTGGTGGGCAAGGTATTGGTTTCTGCTGCACTCCCCGCTTGCTGAGCACCTAGGTTTTCAGTTCCTACTAGTGGGTTAATAATGGGGGGCGAGTGGGTTTTGTTACTGGGATTTGGCAATGCTTTTTTAACCCTAACAGAAGATTTTGGCTGGGGGGGATGAGTGGTTTCAATGTTCTTGGAATCTCTGGGCAGAGCCCCCCCCCCTGTTTTGCCAGGCATTTTCCCCAACGCTTTTTTGTTCCCACTAACCTCATGCTTGTTCTTGAGTGCTCCTTCCGTGGCAGCAGTAGGTGTTTTTTGTTTAGGGCCTCGGCTCGCCCCCCGGGCACTCATGCTGCTCCTGCTGTGTCCGAGCGGGCCCCTCAGTGGTAAAGTACGAAAATCCCAGCGATCGTTGCCCTTGCAGGAGGCTGTGCGGGATGCGGGGTAAAGAATTACCGCAACCGCGTCTAAACTCCAATCGGCCAGTGCTTGGAGCTCCGATGTCCCAGAAACAGTGCAGACGGTACGGAGAGGTTTGGCACAACCAGATGGATCCTGAAAGGAGCCCCCTCCAAGAGAAAACGGCCTCGAAATCCTTGTTGCACCGCAAGACTGGCGTGCGCGATGATTCAGCATCCTGATGGCAGGCGCAGGGCAGCTAGCCGAGCGTTACGCGTCCGGCGTGAGCAGCCGAGCAGCGTGAGCTCAGGCTGATTCCATCTTGCTCTACCGCCCAGAATCTAGAAATGCACTCTGAAGGTACCCTCAGTATCACAATGGGTGGTGGGGAAAATCAAATGGGGGAAAGACATAGGCCCAGGGGTCTGAGATGCTGTCTCCATTTCTAAAGAGCCTACTCCTGCAGGGACAACCTGAAGCATCTGTCTGCACGCACTGGGAGTTAGCCTCCTTCCTCATGACAAGTGCCTTATCTGGAGTAACATCACAACCCTATTTCCATGCCCAGCTCCTTAGCCATAAGGCAACTGGGCTGATGTCTCCAAAAGGCGGGTTCTCCTCTGGATATGCAGTCCAGTCATCTACTGCATCCAGCAGGTAGTGATTCCTTCTTCAGAAAGTGTGCAGCTCACATTGGAAGTGTCTGCACTCAGATTCTGTCCCTATCCTGATGTATGATTGAGAATCCAAGATCCTTCCCTGGCACAAAGAAGATATCTGACACATTGCTGAGTGACTTCGGCCTTGGTAAGAGAATCCTCCATGGGCAGACATGTTGCCCAGCACTTATTCTTGGCTTTACCGAAAATAACTTGCATCAAGCAATTATGGGTCCTCCTCCAATCAAATCCCCCATGCACCCAGCAAATCCATGACCAGGTCATGCAAGGGCTAACTCTCATAGGAACCCTCCTCAGACTAATTCCTGGAAATTACTGTACTTTGCAAACTAAACTTAAATGGTTTAAGCCAAACCCTTTGTCATTCAAATGCAACAAGGAAAATGGTGCAGCTGGGGCTGCCCTGACTTGTAACAAGAGTTTAAAGTTCAAAAGGCACCTCTTCCCCTAGTTACTGTAAACAGACTGTAATGCACCAGGGAGGAGATGGCGGAAGGTTACATATGCATTTTTAATATATTAGATCTAGAGCACTTCGCCAAAAGGGATTATATCTCTCGTCTTATAAGAGCTCCAGTGGGACCCCAATGTGTCAACCTTTGGGGAACCACGTGAGGAGGGGCCCAATGATGAAATATGCTTCTACGGTGGGTGGAGGCCTTCATCCATTATAGGGAAAACTCCATTTGGGTTTTGATTATCTGTTAATGTAAGAGGAACCTAGTGCCATCCAGGGCCGTACTAGGAACCGAAACCAACCCTGCGAAGAGCTCGGCTGGCCCGGTGGGGTGGGGGAGCTAGGAGAAAGCTTTGTGCCGCTTTTGTGACTGGGGGCCGATATTGCAGGTATGCTGCAAAAACCAGCCCCCAGTAACAAAAGCGCCCACCCTAGGGGACTGAAATCAGCCCCCATCATGGTGGCCCACCGGGTAAATTCCCGGTGCCTGCTTCGGTGCTTCTGGCCCTGGCGCCGTCCTTTGAGTGATGTCCTGGGACTTTTTTTCACTATTTACCAGCAATCTAACATAGGACAGGGGCGCGCAGTTTCCTGAAGATACAGTTCTCTTCCAATAAACAATGCTTCTTAATTTAGGAGTGCAGAAAAATAAGGAGTGTATAGGCACCTGCTTGGTAAGAGAACATTTTCGATTATGTGGCTTATTAGCCAATTATTGGAAACTTGTTTTAAAGAGTTTAGTACAATCCAGGTTCGAATGTGGCTAGTGGTCGCTAATCTCTGATGTGAAGTGTGCATCCCCATAAGTAAAGTATAGCATTGATGTTGTAATTGCTTTTGTTTAGCGTGCTGCTAAATAATTTAATTATAGACAGTGACGTTTTATGTCAATTAAACATAGCTCTGGCCTCATTAGCAGGTTTCTTTAATTTTCTGCTTTAAAGGTTCCACCAAGATTTGCTCCTAGGAGACTATGTGTTTTATATGGTCTCAGATGTTGAATCTGGATTACTTCTTTGTAGTGTTTATATATTGTAATGGTTTTAATTAATCCGACTGTAAGGATTAATTGAACTGAATTGAATCTTCAGTGATGTCAACTTCATTTAACCTCTTACTATCATGAAAGACTGAAAGGAATTATGAGGATATGGCGACATCCTCTTGGCTGGCAATTATTTTAGATTCTATTTTGGTTACAAACTACTGAAAAGGAGAACAATCGAATTAATTACACTAAGATACAGATGTATTGCATTGTAGCATTTGTTCTCAAATAGTGTCTTCCTCATTCATTCTTGTAAAGAAGCTATGAGATCCAGTATTGATCAAAATTAGAAGCATCTTTAGAGCAAATCCACACATCAACTAGGGGAGTAATTCCCTGTGAACCGCCCAGGACTATTACACAACGCGGGATCTGCAATCAGTTATCTGAGAATGTGTGCAAGAAGCAGGCCTCATATATCAGTCGAACCACCAGGGTTTTTCATGGAGGAGGAACTGCCATGAAAACCCTGGTGGAGAGGAAACTCCTAATATGCTTGGTGGGACTGCGGCGGTATTGCCCAGCATATTGATGCCTCTACACCACCGCAACACCACCAGGGACCGCCGAACTCATATTAGGGTGGTCGGGAGACTGCCACCGATGTGCCCCCAAAGGTCTGGCGACTCATAATCAGGGCCTTAATGTGTTAAACTCCTATCCAACAACCTTCTGTTCCTGCTAATGGGATGGAGTCCATTAATGAGCTAGAAAATGCTCCTAACCTTAGTTGTGGCCCCATGGTGACTCTGCACAATGTGGATGCACACAAGGAGGTACCCCATGTGCACAACATCCACACCAGCTACTGCACCAGCTACTGCACGGCATGAACTTTCCAGTCCATGCCGTGCAGGAACTATTTTTGGCGTTCCAATTAAAGTGCTTGTTTTTAGAGGCACTGCCGTGGGAATGCCAAGAAGAAAAAAACACTAGACAGGAGGAGATTTATAATCTGGCATGTGGGAGGCCTGACCACTTTGGCGTGTGGCAGAAGGACAGACTGTGCGCCGCACAATCAAAGTCGTGAATGGGCCCTCAGTATGCATCCATAGAGTGACGTTCCGTAGAGTCAACCCAATACTCCGGCTATGTCACACGTGCCCCATATGCTGTAGTTATGTGGTATAAGGAAGTAGGTAATGTTAAAGTTTTGTGTCAACATTTGTCTCATCATTTTTTTCCGTTCCATTTGCCACTGGGCCAACTGCAAAAATTCCTTGTGTGGGTCAATGCTCTTATACCCGTTACCTTGTTTTGGCCTTTTGACATCCTAATAAACTAAGACTTTAACTTTGTTCTTCACTTACATGCACTGTCTAGGGTTGACTGGGACAGAAAATAGGCACCAAAATAAAAGTGACCCCACCCCAATAACTAATCTATTAGTTGAAAAAGTGACCCAAACTTGCAAATTAGGACAGTTTTGAACTTCTAATGCCACACTACGTATTTTTGCAAGATATGGGAGACTGCATGCATTTGTGCTTGCTGCAGGCAATGTTTGTGATAGTATCATTGAAATTACCAGTACAAATAGGCTCACCAGACCATACAAAAAGCCCACAATCAGCCCAACGTTCTTTCCCACACTGTGCTGTCAACCCCGCCCTTTGGGCACTGCCAGATTATCCTATTGGCAAATCCGACTCTCTGCTCTGAGCTCAGCACCACATCTCATTAATACATGCAAAGCAGCATGAACAGTGTCATGGGTGCTGGCCTGCCTTCTGGCATCCCCCCATTTCTACACCTTGTATTAACCCTCTGTGTTGTTGCACGTGTCCCACGCCTCGTAACTAACCATATGTGTTGTTGCACATGTCCCATGTCTCTTAACTAGCTCTCTGTGTTGTTGTACATGTCTTACGCCTCTTACCTAACATTCTTTGTGGTTGCACATGTCCTCTGCCTCTTAACTAACGCTGTGTGTTGTTGCACTTGCAGTTCTGAGGAAGGCGACAGGACTGTCACTGCCTGACAGGCAGGGCGCAGCAGAGCAGCATATGACCAAAGAGGAAAGATCTTGGCAGGCGTTCCCTGAATGTGACTCTTTATTATCCATCCTTATTCCCACCTCGGGCTCTGGCGCTCTGCACCAAAAACATCCAATTACAATCTCTAATTTTACTTCTTATTTCCAAACTTCTTTAATAAGCAGAGTACTTCCTCTCAGAAACTGTTCACCTTGAACGTCGCCATCTTTCATTAGACAACGGTTACCTCAGTCTGACTTTTCAAAGCAGGCTATCTTGGGAATAAGGTAGGTGTCAAGCTGCACCAGGCAGAGGGTCGGATGTTTTAACTACAAAGGGAATCATTAGGAAATATCACGAGAAGAAACAGAGATTGTAAAGTAGATGAACTGGAGTAAAAAAAGAATATTGCATACAAAAATCATAAGATATAGGGAAAAAAAGAAGCGGTGGGTGTCGCCCTCCTAGGACATGTCTCCGTTTGTAAGAGGCCTTGTCTCGCGGCTCAGTGAATTCACCACAGGGGTGCACAAGGGTTGTCGTCTCGTGTCATCTGACTCCTGTGAAGGCGCCTCACTGCAGGCTCGGTCTGCGCGTCTTATCTATTCTAGACAAGCCCTGACTGTAAGTCAAAGCACAGTGTTAGGGCGCGCCATTTCGCACTCGGTTTGGAGACCTGGCCAAGCTCAAAAGCAAGCCATGAAGTGTCATAAAAGCTTTCACTGCAACCCGATATTGGAGCAAACGGGGAGAGGATGCGGTGTTGTGGCTAGATTGACGAGTTTGGAACAAGTAAACCAAGTTCGAATCTCGGCGTTGGCTCGCTATCCTGTGATTCTGGGCGAATCACTTCGGGCCAGATGTACAATCATTGGAATTTGTAACTCGCAGTTTGCGCTCGATTGCGAGTCGCAATTTCCAATTTACAACAGTGTCTGAGACACTTCGGAATTCTCAATGGGATTGCAAATTGCATTCCTCATAACTATTAATGAGGCACTCGCAATTTGCGACCCCATTGAGAATTGCAGGCCCTCCCAGGTATGGTGGCCTGCTGGGCTCAGCAGAGGTCCATGTCTGGGACTGCTTTTAAATAAAGCATTTTTTTTAATGCAGCCCATTTTCCTTAAAGGAAAACTGTATGCTTTTTTAAAAAAATGAAACGTTTTCATGTAATTTTTCAAGGGCAAGTAGTGGTCCCTGGGTCCACTGCCAGCCGCAAAAAAATATTTTTGGGAAGGAACCCTTCCCATTTGCGACTGCATTACCACCCTCTTGAAGAAGGCGGTAAATTGCGAGTGTTTTGCGACCGCAATGGCGGTCGCAAAACATTCGTACATAGGGCTGCGAGTCACAATGATAATGATGAATTTTTTAAGTGTGACTAATACCCTGGGGCAGTGGTTCCCAAACTTTTGACTCCTGAGGACCCCTTTTGAGTTACCACTGGAAGCCGGGGACCCCCAAGCAATTTGTATGAGTTAAGTTTCAAACATTAAAACAGTAATTCGAAAAAAATACAAACGTGTGCACACAAAACAAATACTCAAAGTACTAAGGATTTTGGGGCCAGATGTACGACCATTTCATTTAGCGCCTCGCAATTGGCGACACATTGCGAGTGGCAAATTGCGAGTCGCTAAATGAAATGTACAACAGTGTGTTTAACACTGTTTGGGATTCCCAATGGGGTCGCAAATTGCGAGGTTCATTATTATTAATGAGCCTCTCACAATTTGCAAGCCCATTGGGAATGCCAGCCCTCCCAGCGATGGTGGCCTGCTGGGCTCTGCAGGCCACCATGTCTCGGACTGCTTTTAACTAAAGCAGTTTTTAAAAAAATGCAGCCTGTTTATCATGCATTTAAAAAAAAAGAAAATGTAACGTTTTGTTTTCATTTTCTAAGGACAGGCAGAGGTCCCTGGGACCACTGCCTGCCCTTAAAAAATAATTGTGCATGCATTTGCAAAAGGGAAGGGGTCCCGTGGGGACCCCTTCCCATTTGCGAATGCATTAGCATCTACTTGAAGTAGGTGGTAATTGTGACTATTTTGCGACCGCAAATATTTGTACATGGTTTTGAGACTCGCTATTTGGAAGGGAATGCCCCTTCCAAATAGCAAGTTGCAAAACCTATTTAGAGAGTCGCAAACAAATTGCGACTCGCGAAATTGGCTATGTACATGGCCCAATAGGTTTTTGCATGCGCAAACGGGGTCACGAACCCGTTCGCACATATAAAAACAGATCGTACATCTGGCCCTTAGTATTTTATATTGAAGTAATAGCCCCTCTGTCACGTGTATTGTATTTGTTTTATAGCATCTCTCATACCATTGTAGGATGTCAGAGCATTTTACATAACACACATATAGAGACATTGAATCATACATGTAAATAAGTGTGCATATAAAATGTTTAAAGAGTGCTTGGTCTGGAAAAGCACAAACTCAGGATTCAGAACATAACTCAATTGCTAGCATTGACTTTAACATTAAAAATGTATTTCCACCCAAATATATCTTTTAGCAGCATCAGAATAGTTAATAACTGGGGCAAAATATAAGTTACTAACTGGTACCATGCAGTTTGTAAGCAGCTCTTTGATGACAGTTTATAGGTCCCTCTGCTAGATTACGATTGTCACTTATAAAGTGAACAGTAACAAAATAATCTCTGTGACAAAAGCAGTAACCACCAACCTAGGCACATAAAATACTGCTTTTTAAGATGCATGTTACACGTTCTTTGCAGTAGGCACATTAACCCTCTGTGCTACATTAGTTAAATCAATGATGCCACTGAACAAAACTCTCTTCACTCTCCAGCAGGTACATTAATCACTGGCATTCTCTTGACACTTTTATTGTTGCTGGAAAGCTGCTAATTATACAAGACACGTTTCTTTAAAACTGTCGCCTACGGACCCCCTGGGAATGTGTTCGGACCCCTGGGGGTGCGCGGACCACAGTTTGGGAAACACTGCCCTGGGGTGTCTAGGCGCTACCTACAGTGCATTCGGTACAGAGGGGGGTAAACCAGTTACACCGAGAACAGCCAGGTTTTGAGGCCCTTCCTGAACTTGAAGAGACTATTAAGGGACACCCTTGGAACGCCTCTTTCTAATTGTGAGTCGCTAAACACTATTTTAATTTAAATTGGTGTTAGTACATGGAACACAACAGGGAGTTTGCATGCGCAAACGGGCCGTTTGCGCATGCAAAATCCCATCGTACGGCAAGGGAAAGAACCTGTATATGTTTTTTTAGCATGCATGTGCACGCAAGGTTGTGTGCACACATGATTGGGGTGTGCTTGCATGCGAGGTTATGGCGAGATTACACAGATGATAAATTCACAGTCCTTCGTCTCTTGGAGTCGTGTTTCTATAACCACGTGCCCCATCTTTGGATGCTGATATTCCAGATGCCTCAAACCACTGAAAGACGCTGAATTGCTGCAAAGGGACTTGGTGCATTAAGATCTGAAACATACACAGCTCAACGTGGCGCGTAATTTCCTGTTGACACAAGCTACGTGGTTAATTAACCCTTACTCATCCCGCATCATTGCACTGGTCTGAAAAAAGTCGAAGATAGGCTCTGTGCTAGACGCGGGACAAACGGCAGCGCTTGTGCTATTAGACCTGAGCGCTGCCTTTGACACCGTCTCGCACCCGATCCTTCTGCAGCGCCTAGAGGAGGTTGGTGTGACCGACATCGCTCTCCAGTGGTTCCGGTCGTTTTTAGCCAACCGGGCCTTTAGCGTGACCGTCCCACCGTATCAGTCCAAATTCCATCCGTTGAACCAGGGGGTCCCCCAAGGCTCCTCGCTGAGTCCTACGCTGTTTAATCTGTACGTAAGGCCGCTAGCTGAGGTCGTCAGGCAATGGGGTATGACGATGGTGTCATACGCCGATGACACCCAGCTAGCGGTCACGATCAGCGGGGATGCCGAAGTGGATGCCCCCAGGTTTCAACAAGGACTGCGGGCGGTCGCCAGCTGGATGACGTCCAACTATCTCCAGCTGAATGCTAGTAAGACCGAGGTCATGGTCTTTGGCAGACACCCGGAGCTCTGGGGAGAGAGATTGTGGCCTGGGGATCTGGGTCCTGCTCCCATCCCAGTCGCCGAGCTTAAGAACCTCGGGGTCTGGCTGGACCCTTCCCTCACTTTTGTGTGTCACACCAAACGCACGGCGGCATGCTGCTTTGGCATCCTGCGCGGGCTCCGTCCAGTGCTTAAGTTCTTCGATGCCACCACCAGGCAACTCATGATCCAAGCCACAGTCATCTCGAGGCTGGATTATGCTAGTTCCTTACTGTTTGGTTTGAATCAGGCGGAGATTGCGCGCTTACAACGGGTGCAGAACGCCGCAGCAAGAGCGGTGGTAGGCCTTCCAAGATTCTGCCCCACCTCCAGCACCCTGCGGTCACTGCATTGGCTCCCGGTGGCCCAGCGGATCCAGTTTAAGGTCCTCTGCGTCGCCTATAAAATCTTGAAGGGTTCCCCAGCTGTGATCTTGATGGCCCTCCTCGCCCATTACACTCCAGCGCGTCTTTTGAGATCTGCGGACCTAGAACTAGCTGTGGTGCCGCGCTTCAAACGGAGCAGAGCTGGAGGACGCTCGTTTCGGGTGCGTGCGGCGGTATTGTGGAACTCCCTGCCCCCGGCGATTCGTGCTATGAGGGATCTGTTTTCCTTTCGCCGTGCGGTGAAAACCTTTTTATTCCCTTAGTTTGGTTACACTGTCTGTTTGTTTAGTTGTGTTGTGCAGCTGCCTTGTCGGGCGCCAGGACGCTCCTTAGCTGGAGCATCTGTGCGCCAAATAAAAACGCATAACATAACATAACATAACATTTCTTCCTGCAATAAATACTTCACTTTGTCTAACAACTCTCAAGTATGCAAGAAAATCCTGCTGACCAGTGAGGTTGATTTCTGTATTAACAATAAAATATAACAGACAGGCTTGTGAGCTATGAAACAACTTGTATTTTAGGGGCTCGTCAACTTACTCCCTCATTGGCCCAATTGGGTGTGTGACAAAACTTAATCATACAAGGTAGGGGTTCGGGTTCACGCCTTGAAAGATCACTTTCTGATACCATTTCAACTGTGCAACATAGATATCAGAGGTGGACCAACCAAGGAATTAACTTGGAGAACAGGGTCAAGGATCGTCTCTGGCTCCAGGAGCCCGTGGTCGAGCCGAGCCCTGAAAATATTGAGCATGCAAATCATGCAACAAGGATCATGTTTGTATATGACAAGGTGTCTTCAAATTTCAAACAGATGCATTTCTTTACGACGCGGCATAGTTTCATTTTAGTATATCGGATTACTTGAGAAGCATTTATTAAAAGTGAGAGTTTTCAAACAGTAGAGCTGGATCAATTTTTCGAGTGGGGGTGCTGCTACCAGGGCTGTACTGAAAACACAAGCCAGCCCAGGCAATTCAGGTTGACCAGCCCCAGGGGGACTGGGGCAGGGTGCTAATGAGAAGGACTGCTGCTGCTTTTTTTAATACAGGGGGCTGATATTACAGCATTGCTGCAGAATTGGCACCCAATACCAAAACCAAAGCCACCATTCAAAACCGGCCCCCACCCTTCCGGCCCACTGTGAAAATGCCCAGTGCCCACTACGCCTATTCCGGCCCTGGCTGCACCAATGTTTATCACTGAAGTCACAGCGATTGCGAAGAATCCAAGCGCCATTCAAAGAACAAGTGTAGCAAATGAGCTACGCCCATTCAGTAGGAGAATAGTAAGGATGTTGTAGGTAGCCAATGGTGCATTTGGGGCACACTTGCAAATGTTACTAGAGCATGGTGCAGTAGTACAGTCATTTACAGACAGCACATTTTCCATCGACATTCACACTAAATTGTGCATAGACATGCAATTTATTGATAAACTATTTAGCGCACAAACGATAAGCAGGAATAGTGTTTTCACCTAAGAGATTTCACTTGCACATCCCCAAGCAACATGTCTTGATTTGGTTTGATCGTATTAAAATCGTTGTCACTCCACAATTACAAAAAAAGCTCTTCCGTTGTTCTTTACTAACTGCTGATATATGTTAAGATATTTGTAGAGATCATGTAAATGTATTTAAATTTGGTCATGTGTTTAAAAAAATTAATCGCACAACCTTTCCTTCCTCACTGCCTTTATCCCAGAAAGACTGTCACATAGTTTACTTTGCACAATCCCCTCAATTTGCAACCAGAGAAAGAAAAGTAAACATCAATCTCCTTATTAAGAGAATATACAGCAATTTGTCACAAGACATAGCCTGACATCTTTCTTTGAACACACCGCACGTATGACAAGATAAAAACAAAATGTAAAGGCATTTTATTGCTCATTCACCTTCTGAACTCTTGCATTGGTATTTTGAGGGTGCTGCAGCATACCATGCTTCCTACTTCCCATGCTCACCAATGTTTTAGTGAATTTAGTAGGTACAATCAATGCAAAAGTGTTTCAAGTCTTCCCTTATTTGGAAAACTGGCTATTATCCTCTTCTTATTTTAGGGTCAGCTTCAAGAGGAGGAGGATTGTGTCCTGTTTAGGGAGCACAGATTCTTCCTTGTGTCAGACTGCATATCCACTGTGTTAGACCTGGCATCTTTAGGCGTGGTTCCCCGCTTTTTTGCTTTCTGACCTCCTGTTTTGACTCTGTGATGAACTTTGTTTTTGCCGGCTTTAGGCATCTGTGCACAATTTTCACTGCTGACAAGTGCTAGAGTGTATGTGCTTTGTATCTAAAATGTAATTGCATTTCGTTTCTCCATGATTGGCAATTTGATTTACTGATAAGTCCCTAGTACCGTGAACTGTATGTGCCCAGTGCCCGTAAAATTAAATGGTACTATTGTGCCTGCAGCACTGACTGTGCTACCCACATGAGTAGCCCTTCAAAACTGTCTCAGGTCTGCCACTGCAGAGCCTGTGTGTGTAGTTTAAAACTGCCATTTCCACCTAGCAGGTTCACCTACTTGCCAGTGCCAAACTTTTGCTTTAATTACATATAAGTCACCCATAAGGGAGACTTTAGGTAGCCCCTAGGGCAGGGTGAGTGTATTTAAAAGGTAGGACATGTACTTTAGGTTTTACATGTCCAGGTATTGAAAACTGCTAAATGTGTTTTTTAGTACAGCAAGGTCTTTCACCCCCACAGGTTAGTATTGGCTGCCTTGTAACAATATACAAGTGTAACCTCCAATTGGGAAAATACACGAAGAATATGTTTGGTGTATCTTGACTCACAATTTATAAACACATTTTTTTGTGAAGTTAGTTTTTAAATTGCAAGTTTGAAAATGCCTCTTTTAGAAAGTTGGAATTTTCTTACTTTTACACTCTGTGCCTCTGCCTGTCTCTGTAAAACACATCTGGGTTGGGTGATGGCTGGATTTTGTGCATTCCCTCTAGACAGTCACATACATTGGGAGCTGATGCGTGCCCTGTATATCCTGATGGCTCACCACCAGGATGATGAGATGGAGGAGCTGACACTTGCATCTGAATAGAGCTGTGCCTGTCCCACACAAAGAGTTGCATATGTCTCGTAGTGTGTCTGGAGCCAGGGCAAGGAAGGGCTCAGTCATGTGCACTACAAAGACCTTTCTTTGAAGTCTCCCTACTTGACAAGCTAAAATGGGAATATGTGCTAGACCTCTTACACCATATAATCAGAACACGTCTTGAACTGAGCACATTCTACCAGAAAGAAAAGCTCTCTAAATGGTTCTCCAAGGGCTTGTTGGGCTTGCCTCCTGTTTCTGACGTCTCACGGATATCAAAGACTTCACCTGCATATTGCTACTAGCACCTGGGCTCCTCTGCAGTGAGTCCTGCTCTGCAAAGAGGTGCTAAATCCAGTCCTGGGGCTTTGGAAGAGAGTGTTTGGTGCTGCAACCCAATAAACCAACACATCGACATTGAGGCGTTGAGCATAACATCTGCATGTCTTTGCAATATCAATACATCACCGCTGACTGCACCAAAGCCGTGGACATCATTTGCTGAATGCAGGACGCAACAACCTCGACTTAGAGTGCAGCCCCGGTCTTGCTTGACGCAGTGCCTCCTAATCACGTGAGTCTCGGGCACCGCACCAAAGTCTGTGATGCACCAACCCCAACTACAACGTATCCCCGGCCCTGCGTGGCTTCATGCCAACGCATCGCCTACAGCTCAGCGGTTTGAAATCAGCACCTTTCCTGATACACTACGTGCTCTTGACATTGACGGATCAATGACATTGCCCGACTTCGGAAACAAAGCATCACCTTCGACAGCTATGCATCCCCTTCTTTGTTCAAAGCATCATCCCCGAACTTTGACGCCTCCAAGGTATTGTCTGTGGGGCTGCATGACTCCTGTATCTGGCCTGCACTCCATCACAGTCGGACTGAATTTTTAGATTTGCCCTGGTCAAGCATGACCAGATTGTCCTAGTTGGAGCTATTGATTGCTAAGCACTGCATTTTAATCTTGCAAAATTTGCATCTTGACTTGTGTATGTTAGATTTTTTAAAATCATTTTTGGTCTTTTAATCAGATAAATATTGGCTATTTTTCTAAACTGGTGTTAAGTACTTTCATGGTGTCTTTACTGTGTTACTCTGTGTGTGCACAAGTACTTTACACATTGCGCTTTAGTTTAGCTTAAGTGCTCTGTGCCAATCTACCACAGTGTGATCACAGGTAAACCTTTAGTGTGTACTAAACTTACCCTGACTAGGATTGTGGTTCCTGCTAGGACAGGGTGCATACTTCTTCCAACCAGAAGCCCAATTTCTAACACACCCTTTAGTCAATCACCTGCTGGTGTTGTGGAACCCAGAGACATAGGGCCTTATTATGAGAACAGCATTCATCAGGACCACTGAACTAATGGTGGCGCTCCTACATTGCAGTGACGGTCTGACGAGGAGCAGTGAGCCGATGATGATACTGGACATCCTTCAGTCAGGGTGTGTTTCACACCTAACGCTCTGGGTGTGTGAGGCTCTCTAGTTCCGACAAGGGAACCTTTTTAGTTCCTTGACTCTGTACATCCACTCTCTTCTCCACACAGTAGTACTCTCCCCGGGGAACTTTGTATTCTTCTGTGTGCTCTAGATTAGGACATGTACACTGGACCCCATTAAATATCGTCCTTCCCCTGTTCCCCTTGTTGTTAAAATTTTTTGCGTGGGCCCGTCCCACGGAACCATGCAGGTTACCTCCAGCCACAAATTGCTGTGAGGCCCAACGGATACCTTGAATTACTGTCTGCATTCTAGCGTACACCGTATCCCGTCTACCCTACCCACCACTTCCCTCGACTCTATTCCCCTGTTTGACTGTCCCATGATGGAGGACGTCCCGGGCATCAGTTTCGATGAGGAAGCCATAGCCGAAGCCTTGAGATCAGCACCCTCGCTCCTTGGAACATCAGAAGCAGCCGCCACAGGCTCTTCCAATGATGATTGGACAACACTCACTACCCTGAAAAAGGAATGGCTTAGAATCACCATACACGGACTAATTATGACCGAGTACCTGAGAGTTAATATCGCCCCCCAAGGACTCATAGTTAACATCTTCCCCAGAATTTTCCTTGAGGACATCCAGTTTAAGGGGGACTGGTGCCAGGTCTCCTGGAAATGTACGAAAGAACTTCTATTCTTAATTGTTAAGACAGCTAAAAGATTAGCTGATGCTCTGCTGGATAAAATCACAGCAATAGAGACGACAATGAAGGCAGCTGTCAACAAAAACTCTAAGACGGCCTTCACTTCTAAACTCGCAGAAATTAACCAGGAGAATGCTGATAATCAAGAGTATCTCCTGAAACAGAAACTGGCCAAACTTGAAAAAGATGTGGCAAGGTTTGATAAGGAGAAAGTTTATCCTTACCTCAAGGAAGGATACACTAATAAGAAAACCGGGTACTCTTCCGACGAGAACTCAGGCATTGACAGTCGCAGAGGGTCATCAAGCAGTGACTCCAGTGGGAGCACTACACCCAATAACAACCGCCACCAACGTTGCTCAAACTGGAACCGAGGTTACCATCAAGGACCCATGTTCCAAGGTCCACCCCAAATGCTGCCTCCTTCACAATACCCTTTCTACCCCCAGGGACTCCCACAATTCTACCCCCAGAACCCCCCTTTTCACGACAGAGGTTGGGGCAGAGGAAAAGGGCGCAAGCGGGGCGGTGTAAGAGGGGTGCAGTGGCAAGACCGGCCATCGACATCCGCCCCGATGGAAACCAGGAGTGCAACCAGGGGGAGGAGAGCCTAATAGTCAACCTCTCTAGGAGAGTACTAACTTCCACCGAAATGGCTGTCCTTGAGAAGGGTTTAGGCCTTGTTCCTACCCCCACCCCGGAAAACTTCACAGAAATGTGTGAGATAAAACAGCTTTTTCGCAAAGTACTCCTCAGGGCTTACTTCCGAGATCAACCAGCAACTGAAAAGACTGATACAGGGCTACGCAATCCCTCCACTTTCACCCCAACGGATGGGATGGTCCCACCAGAGGTGCTGACATTTGAGAGGGCTGTTATGAGGTCCCTGGAGAATAAACCACATACCAGCAGTTTCAATAACCTGAGCAGAGCTGAAAGACAGGCAGTCTTATCTTTGGGTAATGACACCTCCATCGTCATTAAAAAAGCCGACAAAGGGGGAGCAACGGTCATACAAGATGCCACTGACTACGACACAGAGTGTAAGCGCCAATTAGCCAACACCACCCATTACAGACCCCTACCGGCAGATCCGACCAGCAGGTTGACCACAGACATCTCCAGCCTGATCATTGAAGGCGAGACCAATGGCTGGATCTCGAAACACGAAGCGGAGTTCCTCCTGACGACGGACCCAGTGGTCCCTTATTTCTATACCTTGCCTAAGATCCTTAAAGGAACCAGTCCAGTCCCATGGAGACCCATCGTCTCGGGAATTGGGTCACTATTGGAGCGACTGTCTAAGTTCTGTGACGTATTCCTCCAGCCCATTGTAAAGAAAATACCCTCCTTCCTGCAGGACACAAGGGATGTCCTACGCCTCATAGACTCCATCGAAGGCAGAGAAGAAGTGGACCTCCTCCTCACGCTTGATGTGGAAGCTTTATATACTAATATACCCCAAGCAGCCACACTAGAAGCCGTGGAATCTGCCCTTATGCAGGAGGAATGGTTCTCACCGACTCCAATACCATTCATCATGGCATGCGCGAGTATTGCCCTAACGGAGAACTTTTTTCATTACGGTTCACAGATGTACCATCAAATCAGGGGTACTTCAATGGGTTCTACTTTTGCTCCCAGCATTGCCTGCATTTACATGTCGGCCTTTGAGAACCAGTTCATCTACCCAGAATCCAACCTCTTCAGACAACATCTGACATTATGTGTCATGCCTGCCGATCCACGGGAGACGTGGTTGGCAAAAGCTTGGTTGGCGGAAGATAGTGAGTCAGAAGAGCGCATGCGCAAGTTTCGCGCATGCGCGATACAGCTATATAGTTCCCCCTTTCGGCTGCAATGACGCTTTGCGTTCTTTCCGGGTTTCTGCATCGCTTCCGGGTCACGGTGGTGGCGTTCGGGCTTCGTCGGATCCTCCCTTCGATTCAGAGTCAGTCTTCTGTTCATCGCTCTCTCCTACTGCCGAGATAAGTACGAGGGCTAGTTTTGTTTGGAGAGCAACACTCGTATGAGTTTCTAACCAGTGTAGAGTCATCACTGGGGTTTTTTGGTATATCGTATTGTAAACTAACACTCTTTGCAGAGATTAGTTTGGAGCTTTATTTACTGCAGAGGTGTTTATTCATTTGTTTATCGGAGCATCAGAACATAGGAATTGGAGCTCCTGGGTGATTTATATATCTTCTTTTGATGACACAAAACAGGTACGGGCGATACCTTAAAGATCTATAAGTGCGGGCGATACCTTAAAGGTCTATAAGTGCATTAGAGAGTATACAGGATTACTGATAATATCTTTCATGTCTTTAGGGAATTATTATATTGATGTGGGAGTTACTTTTTGTGGAGAAACAGGGAGTCATTCTTCATAAGGCTCTGGAAACATTAGGTATGTTTATTTACGTATACTGATACATATAGCTAATCTTATGACTTTCCCTGATTGATAACCTATGACCTCTATCTTATAGGAATCTTCTTTTATATGTATCACACTACCTACCTTTCTGTGAAGTCAACAGAAGGGAAGTCAAGTACAGGTAGAAGCACTGCAAGTAATCGCCAGGTACCAAATATCTCAGTTTATAACATACACACTCACAGATATAGTACCCCACTCTCTTAATCACTTTCTCTTTATTCACAGGAGGGGTTCAGAAGAGACAGTGAGTGCTGACCAGTTCTCTTTGCATCCTGGATTTCGGATTCCTGTGTCTTCCCCATCTTTCCTTGTTTTGTTTCCCTGTGTCCCTTGCACTGGCATCAACTCTTCTCACCAAGTATATATATTTCATTGGTGTAGAGTGAACCGGTGTGGGGGAGGTCAGGAAAGAGCTTCAACTTCGTGGTGTTTCCGAGACAACCTCCTACAAGGCAAGACAGAACGCAAAGCCTTTTAACATATTTGTCACCTAAACACCATGGAAGTGACGCTCACTGATTTAGCTAATATGATGGGTAATCTCCAGCTGGAAACCCAGGCCTTAGCTACAAGGCTAGATAGGAGGGATAGGGATGGAGCTGGGACAGCCTCGGGCTCACAAACACCAGTTATACAGGTAGATACCCCTGCTCCCCCTTAGCCACTTGCACCCCCAGAACGTTTTTCAGGAGAACCTACAAGATGTGCTGCCTTTATCAGTCAGTGTCAATTACATTTTATGTGCAAACCCACATGTTTTCCTACAGATCAGGCCAAGGTGGCATTTATGATTTCATACTTGGGAGGCTCAGCTTCCAATTGGGCAATACCATTGATTGAAAGAGACGATCTGTTACTTTTGGATTATGATAGATTCAAGGGCGAACTTCGTAAATTATTTGATAAACACACCTTCACCCACGCGGCGGATACAGAGTTGCTTCAGTTGAAACAGGGAACTAGGGATTTGCCTACTTATATAGCAACCTTTAATCGTCTAGTGGCTGAAGCTAGTTGGCCACAGGACAAACGTAGTGCTTTGTTTTATAAGGGGCTATGTGATGAGCTAAAGGATGCCTTGGCACATGTGGTAGATCCCCCTGATTCATGTCCTGAGTTGATCGATTTAGTGGTCAAGTTGGATCATCATTTGGGTGAACGCAGAAAAGATAAGACCAGATATGATTATAGTAAGACATTTTATAGAGAAAGAAAGACAGTATCTGAGTCCACTACAGTATCTCCCTCGGAAGGAGCTGAACCTATGCAGATAGGGAGTGTGAAAGGACCAATCAGCGAAGCAGAAAGACAGAGAAGACGAGATCATAAGCTATGCTTATATTGTGGTAAGGCTGGTCATTTCTTAAGGGATTGCCCTATCAAACCTAAACAAAGTAAGAGGTCGGAAAACTAGCAGACCCGAAGCCAAATGAGACTGAGGCATCGGGTCATTCAGGATTTATAGTCTCCTCAACCTCTCTCAGTCAGAGTCATTTCTTGGTGCCTTCTTTATTGCAGTGGCAACATTCTAAGACACAAATACCCATTATGCTTGATTCCGGAGCCTCTGGTAATTTTATGGATAAAGAATGGGCTCAACAACATAAGATCCCTATAGCCCAAAAGGACACCATAGAAGACGTATGTACTATTGATGGTAGCACGCTTAAGTCAGGGCCTATCACACAAACTACTGATACCATCCTAGTAACCTTAATGGATATCCACACGGAGAACATGTTATTTGATCTGATACAGTCACCGCAGTTTCCTATAGTATTAGGTCTACCATGGTTAAGAGCCCACAATCCCTCGATTGACTGGCAAAAAGGTATTATAGGATTCAATCCCGAGGTGTGTAGTGACCATATCAAACCGTCGGAGTCACAAGACATCCAGGAGAAGAGAGAAGAACGCCCTTCTTTGTATCACCAACAGGAGGTAGTTCATATAGGTTGTAGTGCTACCACACATACAGAATTGCAAGTCGATGAGCCAGACACTTCCCTGCCAGCAGTCTATTTACCTTTTTCATTTATTTTTGATGCCAAGGAGGCCACTTGTTTACCCCCGCATCGGGTATATGATTGTAGAATAGATTTGCAAGCCGGTGCACGCATTCCCACTAGTAGGGTTTATGCGTTAACCGAAAAGGAAAATGTGTACTTGAGGGAATATATAGATAAGATGTTGGACTTGGGTTTCATAAGGGTGTCAAGATCTCCCGCTTCCTCAGCCCTTTTCTTTATACCGAAACAGGAAGGGGGTTTGCGGTGTTGTATCGATTATCGCTCACTCAACGCGGTTACTATAAAAAACCGTTACCCGCTCCCTCTCATCTCCTCCTTATTAGATCAGGTGAAGACAGCCAACTTCTTTACAAAATTAGACCTAAGAGGTGCTTACCACCTAGTAAGAGTAAGGGAGGGGGATGAATGGAAAACAGCTTTTTGTACTAAATACGGACTTTTTGAATATTTAGTCATGCCGTTTGGCTTGTGCAACGCTCCCTCTCCCTTCCAGTATTTCATAAATGACATACTGAGAGATATTTTGGATCAATATGTCATTGCCTACATCGATGACTTACTGATATATTCGAGTACACTGCAGGAACACATCCATCATGTCCAATCTGTCCTACAAAGGTTACGAGACAATTACCTGTTCTGCAAATTGGATAAATGTTTTTTCCTTAGGTCACAAGTATCCTTTCTAGGATATATCATTTCCTCTCAAGGATTGGAAATGGATCCCCATAAGGTACAAGCTGTGGTGCAATGGACTGCACCCAACTCTGTGAAGGAAGTGCAACAGTTCATTGGCTTTGCCAACTTCTATAGACGCTTCATTAACCACTTCTCAGATATCGTGACAACCATTACCAGACTGTTGAGGAAGGGAATCCCCTTCATCTGGACATCTGAAGCAGAAGAAGCGTTTCAAGGATTAAAGAAAGCCTTCACTAGTGCTCCTGTCCTGAGACATCCAGACCAAAACAGTCCTTTCGTGGTGGAAGTAGATGCTTCACAGGTAGCTGTAGGGGGTGTGTTATCTCAAGTTCATCCTGACTCTGGAGAATTACATCCAGTGGCATTCTATTCGCACAAGCTTACCGCACCCGAAGTCAATTATGCGGTAGGGGAAAGAGAGTTGCTCGAAATAAAGAAGGTACTGGAGGAGTGGAGACCTTATTTGTTAGGCACTAGATATACGGTTACCATCATCACTGACCATAGAAACCTCAAATACCTTAAGACAACTAAAACCCTTTCTATGAGACAGCTAAGGTGGACTCAATTTTTCAGTGGGTATGATTTTGAGATACATTTTAGATCAGGGAGAAAGAACGGGAAGGCTGATGCCCTTTCTAGATTAGGTTTCGATCCCTTGCCCACTATGGAAGTACCACCTTCTATTCTGGATTCCAAGAAAATCATAGGGGCAACTAGTAAGGAAGAGAGATTCTTGAAAGATGTAAAGAACTCACAGCAAACCCCCCAAACCCTGGAGTATTTGAGGAGTCAGGAAACCCAATGGAAAGAGGATCTAGGATATGTACAAGGAGGTTTATACATTCCCACAGGACCATTGAGACAAGAAGTATTACAGTTGTGTCATACACAAGGTTTAGCAGGACATCCCGGATGCAAGAGAACTGTAGAACTGGTAAAACGGTATTGTTGGTGGCCCAGTATTTCACAGGATACACAAGAATTCGTGAAGACATGCCATGTATGTGCACAGGGTAAAGCCACACACACCAAACCCGTGGGTCTGTTAAATCCGATTCCAACCCCTCGAGGTCCATGGCACACAGTGTCTATGGATTTTATTGTAGAATTGCCTCGTACCAGTACAGGGAACACTGCTGTAATAGTGGTAGTGGATTTGTTTATGAAGACTGCCCATTTCATTCCTTTGCCTGGTTTACCTACTTCAATGAAGCTTGCTCAAGTGTTTTTAAGGCACGTTGTTCGGTTGCATGGCATACCCTTTGTTTTGATCACGGATAGGGGTACCCAATTTGTCTCACGATTTTGGAGACAATTTTGTGGGTTATTACAAGTGGAAGTACGTTTGTCATCCAGTCACCACCCTCAAACGGATGGACAAACCGAACGGGTCAATCAGAGTTTAGAACAGCTAATTAGATGTCAATGTCTCCAGTCTATGAAAGAGTGGGACGAAGTCATCTGGTTAGCAGAGTTGACGTATAATAACAGTCACCACTTTTCCACTTTATTCACTCCTTTCTATGGCTCGCATGGGTTTCATCCTAGAGTATTACCTATACCCCTTTCTATCGCTTGCAACACTCCCTCAGTATCTGCTTTGGTGCAACATCTACAGACTGTACACAATTCCGGTGCAGACAATTTAGACAAGGCCGAAATACAATATAAGAAGGGGGCAGATGCACATAGAACACCAGAACCAGTGTATAAGACGGGAGACAAGGTATGGCTGTCCTCCAAATACATTGCATTGAGAGGTACTTGCAAATTCCAACCTAAATATATTGGCCCTTTCCTTGTCTCCAAAGTCATCAATCCAGTCGCCATGAAGCTTGACCTCCCTGTGTCCATGAAAATACACCCTGTATTTCATGTCTCGCTCATGTAGCCCGTTGCACCGGGTACTCGTTTGCCAGTGAGTCCTTCACCTGTTATAGTGAATTCTGATGAGGAATATGAGGTAGAAAGCATTATCGACTCCCGTAGGAGAAGAGGTAGACTGCAGTACCTCATACATTGGAAAGGGTATGGCATGGAGGAGCGCAGTTGGGAACCTGCAAGTCAGATACATGCTCCTAGGTTGGTGCGTTTGTTTCACAGACGCCATCCGAGAAAGCCCAAACCTGTTGGGGGCAGTTTGGGAGGGGCGTACTGTCATGCCTGCCGATCCATGGGAGACGTGGTTGGCAAAAGCTTGGTTGGCGGAAGATAGTGAGTCAGAAGAGCGCATGCGCAAGTTTCGCGCATGCGCGATACCGCTATATAGTTCCCCCTTTCGGCTGCAATGACGCTTTACGTTCCTTCCGGGTTTCTGCATCGCTTCCGGGTCACGGTGGTGGCGTTCGGGCTTCGTCGGATACTCCCTTCGATTCAGAGTCAGTCTTCTGTTCATCGCGCTCTCCTACTGCCGAGATAAGTACGAGGGCTAGTTTTGTTTGTAGAGCAACACTCGTATGAGTTTCTAACCAGTGTAGAGTCATCACTGGGGTTTTTTGGTATATCGTATTGTAAGCTAACACTCTTTGCAGAGATTAGTTTGGAGCTTTATTTACTGCAGAGGTGTTTATTCATTTGTTTATCGGAGCATCAGAAAATAGGAATTGGAGCTCCTGGGTGATTTATATATCTTCTTTTGATGACACAAAACAGGTACGGGCGATACCTTAAAGGTCTATAAGTGCATTAGATAGTATACAGGATTACTGATAATATCTTTCATGTCTTTAGGGAATTATTATATTGATGTGGGAGTTACTTTTTGTGGAGAAACAGGGAGTCATTCTTCATAAGGCTCTGGAAACATTAGGTACGTTTATTTACGTATACTGATACATATAGCTAATCTTATGACTTTCCCTGATTGATAACCTATGACCCCTATCTTATAGGAATCTTCTTTTATATGTATCACACTACCTACCTTTCTGTGAAGTCAACAGAAGGGAAGTCAAGAACAGGTAGAAGCACTGTAAGTAATCGCCAGGTACCAAATATCTCAGTTTATAACATACACACTCACAGATATAGTACACCACTCTCTTAATCACTTTCTCTTTATTCACAGGAGGGGTTCAGAAGAGACAGTGAGTGCTGACCAGTTCTCTTTGCATCCTGGATTTCAGATTCCTGTGTCTTCCCCATCTTTCCTTGTTTTGTTTCCCTGTGTCCCTTGCACTGGCATCAACTCTTCTAACCAAGTATATATATTTCATTGGTGTAGAGTGAACCGGTGTGGGGGAGGTCAGGAAAGAGCTTCAACTTCGTGGTGTTTCCGAGACAACCTCCTACAAGGCACGACATTATGGCGTCATTACATAGACGACATTCTGATACTATGGAAGGGTGACCGCGATAGCTGCACTCAATTTTGTACTTGGATCAACCAACAGAACCATTATCTGAAATTTACAGGTTCCATGTCTGAGACAGCCCTGCCCTTCCTTGACCTCACGATACGGCTGGGCCCAGCCGGTCTGAGCACTACCTTGTTCCGCAAGGACACGGACAGAAACAGTCTTCTCTTGTTCAATAGTCACCACCCTAAAGCACTACGCGAAAATCTTCCCTTTGGCCAATTCCTGAGGGTACGTAGAAATTGCTCCTCTAGGGATGACTATAGGCAAGAAGCTAATACCCTCCAACACAAACTGCAAGATAGAGGATACCCCACTAAACTGATACGTGACTCCAGCAAGAGAGCCCTTAATAACCATAGGGAGGCCCTCCTTGAAGTACATCAAAAGGAGCGTGATGATATAATAACGTGCGTCACTAGCTTTACCAGAAACTCCAACTTCATTAAAAAAAACTGTGAATAAGCACTGGGGCATCCTTAACTCAGGGGGCACTGAGTTACCCAAACCAAGGTTCGCTTTTAAACGTACAGCCAACCTAAAAGACTCCCTGATACATACACGCCCTAAGAGACAACTTGGTGGTGGGCAGCGGACACTGTGGCACCTTCCCCCCGTTGTTGGACACTACCCTTGTGGTGGCTTTGCGGTATGTCCCCAGTCCAGGCAATGCAAAGAAATCAAGCTTACTGATTCCTTCACGTGGAAACTCCACAGACACACAAATTGCCTCAGTACTAAATGTATCTACCTCCTAATTTGCCCTTGCAACAAATTTTATGTAGGAATGACCATGAGACAGGTGAAGCTCAGAATAATGGAGCACAAAAGCAACATACGGTGCTCTAAGACCCACACAAGATTGGATGAACACTACCAATTACACAATCACTCTGCAGACAGGATCCAATGGTTAGTGCTCGAGTCCCAACCAGCCATGACCAGACAGGCACTGTTCAGGCTTGAACAGAGATGGGTACATCGCCTTCAGCTTGATATAGTAGGGCTCAACGATGCAATTCCCTGGGCTACCGTCTCCAGATAACATTCCCTAGCTAGCCCCTGTACCTAGTTATCGTATGCATCACACACATCAAAGCTCGGCACAGGTCTTCCCACCACAGAGGTTTAATGGCTTGTCATATCCTTGATGACTCACGAACGAGGTATCCCAACATTATGGCCCCTAGCACCTTACCGACCCTTGTCATCTCTCGGACGAGCCTAGCAATCCGGCCAAAATTAGGGCTTGCTTTGCCATTACTGGGGTTGTACACTAGTGATATCCCCCTCTCTCAAACAGCTGTGTGGCACCCCGCCCTCCCAAATAACAACACCACTCCCTCAACCCAACCAACCCCCCCCAAATAATACTCGCCCGCGCGCTAGTTTACCAAGAGGTTTTTTCCTTCACAGATACCCGAATGAAACTCTGTCATCGGTAGCTACCCGGTTTACCTCTACCTTTAGCAGACCACATTTACGGCACTAGCGACCTCTCCAACATGGCCGCTATGCCTTGCCACCACTACCCAGATTCAGTTCTAGTTACCGCACTGCTTACACGCATGCGCGTGACGCGCAATAGGCGCCACCTTACCGATGGCGCTTTGGCGGAAATCTACACAACCTATTTAAAGACGGACCCCCCTGGGATCCACTACAAGCTGCTCCGCACCCTGACCAGGTGCCGTGAGCGTGAGGGGTAGGTGTCTCCGCCGTTCCAGCGCCTGTACTAAGGTAAGCTCTGTCTCCATGCCCTGACTCCCTGAGGCTCGTCTCTATGCTTACAGCCCCTTTATACTGGCAGTGACGGGAACTGCTCCCAGCCCCGTCTTGTACCCGCGCCCACACGTTACAGTGCCATATTTACCTGATGTCCTTTGCCATATTTGCAGCCCCATGGTACTGGTGGTAACGGGGACTGCTCCCAGCCCCACCATTGACCTGCGCCACCTAGTTAGAGTGCGACTAGCAGTCCAGCGGAGGGGGGGGAGTGCCCTCCTGCCCCCGATTATACTTACTCCATTCAACCCACACTTTGAGGGCTGTGACTAGCGCGGTGACCCGCAGTATTACGGCGCTGGCTTCAATAATACTCTAGGCTTGTTAGCAGGGAGTGTTGTTTCAGTGCCGACCCTACATACTGGGCTCCGTGCTTACCTTCATACACATAATACAGGCAGAGTGGTCGACCCTCCTCCAACTCCATGACTTTTAAAGGGGCTATTATCTTAACCCTGGAGGTCACTTGTTAAATTAGCCTTCACCATCAGGCACTAACATACCAACCTTTGATGTGTAACACACAAATCAATCCTTCCCTTACATACCCTACAGGTTCATCCACCAGACAGCGCTGGCCTCACGGGAGCATGCTGCGAGGCCTGTGTTACTCTCCCTTAGGGTAAGAACCTTCCTACAATTCTCCTAGGAATGGGTGTGACTTTGATAGATTCGGCTATACACTTCAGATTAGTGTTTCACTTGCACTCTGGCTCCTCCAATGAGAGATAATAATCGTGCCATCACTAGACCGATTATGAAGGGAAATTCCACCCAGTGTCCGGTATGATCGGTTTCCCTACACGCCCCCCTCACCCCCCACAGTGTGGAGAGCATTCACTGAAGTCACTCTATATCTTCAGATTGTACAGTCACATAATTGAGATATGACTTCACTCGCTCTCTTTTAATCACTTTTTCCTCCTACCTCTAGGTCGCCTAATTAGAGCAGGACCCATGGCCCTCTTTGTACTCGACCCAGAGAGGTTGCATTTGCTTTTTACTATGTGAATGAGCATTTAATCACTTGTCTTCTTGTGTAGTACCTTGTTTAGGTCCTGACGAATCGCCGGTTGGCGAGAAACATGTTGACCACACCAGGGGGTTGAGTTAGTTTTCTGTATACTTTCACAGCTTCTAGCTCCCCTCCCACCCCTTTTAATCAGGGAATCAGCCACGTCAATAAAACCCATTGTGGACTGATTACCCTTTTTAACATTCACTCACTCTGCCCCGACTACACTTCCTTTCTCCCTCACTCACACTCACCATCGGCAAGGAACAAAAGAACTCCGCCAAAAGAGTGCCTTTGGGTACTCCGTCAGACATTGCAGTGCCGGTCTGATGAGGAGCAGTGAGCCGATGATGATACTGGACATCCTTCAGTCAGGATGTGTTTCACACCTAACGCTCTGGGTGTGTGAGGCTCTCTAGTTCCGACAAGGGAACCTTTTTAGTTCCTTGACTCTGTACGTGCACTCTCTTCTCCACACTGTAGAACTCTCCCCGGGGAACTTTGTATTCTTCTGTGTGCTCCTACCACTGCCACACTGCGAGTCATTCCGCCGAATTCAGAGTGTTGTGGTACGACCGCCATGAGACCACCGGCTCTGCCGGGATCAAGGATCCTGCTGGGCCATCGGTCTGCAACCAGCCTGAAAATGCTGTAGGTGCTTCTGCTCGCACCACTGAGCATATTACTAGTTATCTTTTCACTGCCCTTCTCATGGTGGTGAGCCCGCCATGAAAAGGGTGGTGGAGAGGCACCCAGTTCCTACATGGTGTGGCATGCATGCCACACCATGAAGGAACATGCTGCAGGCACTGTCACGGCAGCGGGCTACATGTTAGGCCTAACAGCCCACTGCGGTGAGACGGCCGCAGCACCGCGCACCCTGGATTCAACTCTGAATCTGGCAGAGGGGTGCACCACAGCCTCGGCGGTCCTCCTGCAGACAGAGGGGTGGCGGTGCGTCTGAAGAACCGCCAATGTCATAATAATGCCCAAAGTATTACGACTAGGTGGGGTAAGATTGGGCACCCTAGGGAGCCAGAATGCCCAGTGATAAAGGTCTGTGAATCAGAAAAGCAGATCCTCCCACTGTAAATAATTAATGGCTGTACAGAAAGCCTTAGAATATCTTGCCCCAGTCCTAAAAGATTAAAGTTTACAAGTCAAGGCAGACAACAAGGTGACTCTAACTTACATACATCATCAAGGGAGAGCACGACTTCTGACTTTGGGGATGCTAGTCAAAGTGACAGGCGTGTGAGCAGAGACCAATCTCCTCTCTCTTTCTCCAGTGTGTCTTCCACGGATGGAGACTAGGCCTGCGGACCATCTTGACAGGGTTTTTCCCTCCTCAGATATGATGGCGCTGTTCCAGAGAAGTGTTCAGCAGACAGTTCAAATAATTTGGGAACAGGTTATAGCTTCCAGGGAGAATGCTCTGCTGCCCAAGTTCTGAACTCAAATGTCTTGCCTGGGAGTGTGTAAGGTAGATGCCTTGCTCTGGTGGCCAACTGTATTAATGCCTTGATTACTTGAGGTAATCCCCATTACTCTTAGTCCTACTCATCCTCGACCCAGTCATAACACATGAGGTATTCCACCCAACAGGAAACAAAACAGGAAACGCTTTTTAGACTCCACCCACCCTCCTGTCAGGTGCTATATTACACCTCACCACCAGAAGCAAATCCTGATGTACCAAGCACCAAAGGCCCGGCAAGGGAGGGCGGGCGGGTTGTATGACTGGGTCGAGGACGAGTAGGACTAAGAGTAATGGGGATTACCTCAAGTAATCAAGGCATTACCTCTACGTCCCTCGTCCTCGACCCAGTCATAACACATGAGGCATACCAAAGCAAACCCAAAAGGCCTTTGGCACACCACAACCAGAAAACAGAACAGACACAAAGGCGTGCAGCAAGACAGTTTATTAAGAAACAAATCAAACATGCGGGGGAACCCCCACCGCACGCAGCACACCAGAACCAAAATTTGGGTGGCCGAAAGGGCACAATTCAGGCGATAATGTCGCACAAAAGTGGATTCGGACGCCCAGGTCCCCGCTCTACAAATCTCATCAAGGGGAACCCCATGGAAAGCCGCCCACAAAGCAGGCACACCCCTGGTAGATCTCGCCTGAACACCAGAAGGGCAAGGCAAACCAGAGCCCTGGTAAGCCAAGGAAATCACTGCCTTGATCCAACGACCCAAAGTAAGGCGAGAGGCAGCTTTACCCCTACCAGCCATACCAAAGGTAACAAAGAGGGAGTCAGAGGACCGAAACCCAGCAGAACGATCAACATAAACAGACAAAGCCCGTCTCACATCCAAAGAATGGAGCAAGACGTCAGAGGGCGAGGAAGGAGAAGGACAGAGAGAAGGAAGAATCAATTCCTGGGAGGAATGAAACCTGGAACGAATCTTAGGTAGAAACCCGGGGTCCAAAGAAAGGACCACCACGTCGTCCAGAAACCTCAAGAAGGGGGGAGAACAGCGCAACGCCGTAAGTTCGCCCAACCTCCGAGCAGATGTAACAGCGACCAAAAAGGCCACCTTGAAAGATAGGAACTTCAAATCCACGGACTCCAGAGGCTCAAAGGGAGGTGACTGCAAGGCACCCAAAACCAAAGAAAGATCCCAGGGAGGAACCGGGGAGCGGACAGTAGGTGCAGAAATAGAAAAACTTCTAAACAAACGGGAAACCAACAACCCGTCCGAAGGCAGAAGAGAAGCTGGATCCCGAAAGGCCCGGATAGCAGCCCACTGACCCTTCAAAGTGGACAAAGCAAAATGTTTGTGAAACCCATCCAGAAAAAACTGAAGAATAGAAGAAACATCACAAGAGGCAGGGGACAGGCCCACGGAAGCACACCAAGAAGAAAAAGAAACCCAGTGCTTAGAATAGGAGGAAAGCGTGGACTTCCGACTGGAAGCCTGCATCACAGTGATGAGGTGATCGGGCAAACCCCGGACCCCAAGAGACAGCCGTTCAACCTCCAGACTGCCAAGGTGAGAGGTACCAACAGAGAGGACGTCTGGCAACTCAGAGGAGACGGGTAGCGGGGCAGGATCCAGGGAGGGCCCACCGCCAGCCGCAGCAGAAGGGGGAACCAAGAGCGGCGAGGCCAATAAGGCAGAAAAGTCACTACCTGAGTGCCCACCCGCTGAACCTTCAGCAAGAAGGCAGGGATCAGAGGAAAGGGGGGGAATGCATAGAGTAAACAAGGAGGCCAAAGGACAGTCAAAGCATCCACTGCCCAAGCCCCCGACTCCGGGGTCCTGGAGCAGAACAGGGGAAGCAGGGCGTCCTTCCGCGAGGCCAAGAGATCCAGCACCGGAGCCCCGAACATCTGGCACAGCAACCGGAAAATCCGAGGTGACAGACACAGGGTGAGAGAGGACGGGAACCTCCGACTCAAGGAATCTGCAACCACGTTGTCCACACCGCTGATGTGTTGAGCAGAAAGGGCCACCAGATGACACTTGGCCCAACTCACAATGGCACAGGCCACCAAGTTCAGGGAAAGGCAGCGGGTACTGCCCTGGTGGTTGATGTAGGCCACGGTCACAGTGTTGTCCGATCTCACCAACACGTTGCACCCCAGAAGACGATCCTTGAAAAGGCGAAGAGCCCTCTCCACCGCCGACAGTTCCCTCCAATTCGAAGACCGGTGCGACTCCGAAGGAAGCCAACGCGCCTGGATCGCCCAAGGACCCAGAGTCGCACCCCAACCGGAAGCGCTGGCATCCGTCGTCAACACCAAGGGGGGCGGAGGATGGAACCACATGCGCCTCGACAGATTTGAAGAATCCAGCCACCATTGGAGAGCAGACACCAACCCTGGAGACACCGGAACAGGAATCGAGAAGTCCAGGACAGGAAAGGGCACCCAACGCTGAACATGCCACAGCAGACGCCGAAGATGAACCCTGGCCCAGGGCACCGTGAACACAGTGGCAGACATGTGTCCCTGAACCACCAACCACTGCCGGAGAGGAGCCGACTTCCTGGAAAGCAACTTCCTCAGCAAAGACTGGAGACGCCGAAGCCGGGACTCCCAGAGAAAAACCTTGCCCAGCACAGAGTCGAACACAGCCCCAATGAAGGTCCTCCGAGTAGACGGGTCCAGGTGACTTTTCGGCAGATTGACAAGGAAGCCATGGTCCTCGAGCGGACGCATGATCAAGGAAAGGTGGATGGACATGACCTCCGAAGAAGGAGCCTGAAGCAGCCAATCGTCCAAGTAAGGAAACACGGACACCCCCACTAGATGGAGATGAGCCACCAAAGGAGCAGCCACTTTGGTGAACACCCTGGGCGCGGACCAGAGACCGAAAGGAAGGACGCAGAACTGCCAATGACGACCATCCAGGCAGAAGCGCAGGAACTCCTGATCCTCCAACGCCATCGGGATATGCAGGTAAGCATCCTGGAGATCCAGCGACGTGAACACCCAACCTTCCTGGATCAGGGGAATCATCTTCTGCAGCGTCTCCATTTTGAATGGTATTTTCTGAACAAACAAGTTCAAGGCCCGAAGATTGATGACAACACGGAACCCCCCCCCCCGTGATCTTCGGAACCACAAACACAACCGAATAATTCCCCAGTCCCCGTTCCAGGGAGGGAACCGGGACAATCGCCCGCTTGTCGAACAGCGACCCAACTCCCTCCAGCAACGCCCGACGGCGAGCAGGGTCTGCAGGTAAAGAGGTCACCACCACTCCCGAGGGAGGAGGAGGGGACAGGAACTCCATCCGGTAGCCCCGTGAAAGAACATCCAGCACCCACTGGTCCGATGTCATCACCAGCCAAGCCTGGAGGAACAGCCGCAGTCTCCCACCAACCGCGGGCTGACCACCAGCGAGAACGGGTACTGGAACGGAGTAGTCAGGAGCGAGGAGCACCAGACCCACCATCCGGCTAGGGCTTCTTCTGGAACCTCCGAGGAAAGGACCTGCGAGCACCACGCTGGCCCCTAAACGAGGACTGATGGAACCTGGAAGGTTGGCGAAAGGACCTGGCATTCGAGAAGGACGACCCCTTCTGAGAGGTAGTATGACGGAATGACAACGAATGCTTCCTCTCCTTGAAGACCTTATGGAGCTTGGTCTCCAGGGCATCCCCAAAAAGATGAGTACCAGAGAATGGAAACCTCAAAGCCATGGAACGCTGCGCAGCATCCGTCTTCCAGCCCCTCAGAAGCAAGTTCCGACGGGCAGCCACCGAGGAACCACAAGACAGCGCAGAAGCCCTGACAGAGTCAAAAGCGATGTCCGAAAGGAACTCAGATTGAGGCTCCATCGACTCCAGCAACTCCGGACAACTGATCCCCTCCTGCATAGCAGAGAACAAAGTCTTGAAGTCAGCCAGCAAAGACTGCGCCACATATGCCCAATAGACCCCTGACCGCAGCGCCAAGTGAGAGCCAGCATAGGACTTCTTTAGAGCAGAGTCAATCTTTTTATTAACGCCATCCTGCAGGATATTATCATCAGCCATGGAGGGTCGACCAACAAGGGAAGCAACCACAGAATCCACCTGCACCGAATCAGGCAGGGCAACCTCTAAATCCTGCAAAGGATACAGTTTAGACATGAATCTGGGCACAGAAATATGGTCCGGGTCCTTCCATTCCTTAAGGAGGACATCCATGACAAACGGGTGTACGGGCATAGAAGATGACGCAGGCTTCCGAAACTGCGGCAAAACAGTATCCTGGGAGGTACTGGGCACAGCCACCACAGGGAACCCCATATTCTCCCGAACATGGCAAAGCAGATCAGGCATCAACTCCCTCGAAATGTACTTGCCCTGCAGATCCACCGCACCCAAAGTAGACTCATCAGAGGAAGCGGAGGAAGAAATATCGGAATACAGGGGGGCAGCCTCCCCAGAGCGACCCCCCGCACCCTTCTTGGAAGCCTTGAGACTGGACAGAGTCTCCAAAAGCAGGCGCTTCAGGCGCCTAGAGCCCCTTGGACCAGCACACCGACCAGCAGACGCAGAATCACGACTGTCGGAGGAGGAAGAGGAGGAGGAAGATGACCGAACAGGAGAGACATGTTTTCTCTTCCTGTGGTGTTTCCCCATCACAAGCAACGTCTTCAAACACAGGAAACAGCCACACGTAAAACACAGCAACACAAAAGCGTCACAGGATAAACTGAACTCCAGGTCAATATATAGGCATGAAAACACTCACCCCCGCATCTGCAGCCACTTCGAATCCAAAAAGGAGGGGCAGAAAGCAGCCTCCCAGTAGTGGCCAATGAGGAAAGCCTGCCAGGACACACCCGCCGAAACGAGCCAATGACGTCATCAGGAACTCCATCCCGCCAATCCGGTGAGGGTGCAGGGAACCCGGAGCCCACCCGGGCGCCCGACCATGCGGAAACGAGGCGACATCCGGAAGCGTCCCGCTCCCACACCCGCGGACTCCACGTCCGTCCGTTGACTCCCGACCCTCAGGCCGCAGGAAAACACCGCCGAACCGGCGCCCGCCAATCAGGGGCAGCCGGACCCGGAGTGAGGGCGTCCACGAGGAAATTGAAGAGAGCGCGTTCCGCCCACAACACCGGCAAGTGCGGGACGCGCGGGCAGCAGCCTGCCCCTCCCAGCAGCGTTCCGCCCCGCCGGAAGTGATGTCGAAGAAACGGAAATCCACGGGGACCCGAGAAGCCCCGCAACCCAGGGTCCCCGTCCGGAGGAAAGCACAGGAAGCCCAGCAGCCCGGCTTTGGAAAAGGTCCCACGTAGGTCCATGAGCACCCCCAAGGCCCCGCCAAGGAAGAAACCACAGGACTTCAGTTGCAGGTAAGTGCCCGGCACCCACCCCAGCGTAACCCATCAGTATTCCAACCGACAGGAAACAAAACAGGATTTGCTTCTGGTGGTGAGGTGTAATATAGCACCTGACAGGAGGGTGGGTGGAGTCTTAAAAGCGTTTCCTGTTTTGTTTCCTGTCGGGTGGAATACCTCATGTGTTATGACTGGGTCGAGGACGAGGGACGTAGAGGTAATGCATGCTTTTCTTCCTGTACCAGTAACACTCATTCCGAGGGAGCTCAGGAAAATACCCATGGAGCAGGTGGAGGTGATCCTGGTTGTTTCAGGGGAGATTTTCTTTCATCATGCAGATGGCCGTGATGGAACTCTAAGTTTCCCCTTTGTACCCATACCCTCTGAAAGATACTCTTGTCCCACAAGAATCCTTAGCTCATTTCCAGTTGAGTTTTGGCTTTTCAGAAGGTAAACCTTCAATCTCTGAGTTGTTTGTTCAGCTGAGGTGGCAGAGTCTTAAAGTAGTCACTTCGCCCATTAACGTTGAAATCCTACTCCCAACAATGGAAGTATTTTAAGTTACGGTGCAGGGTGAGGATAGTCAGTCCTACCTTTGGGGATCCTCAGTGGCATTTAATTAACCCCTGAGCTCCAGGGGATTTCCTCAGCACAGTACCCTGGGTCTTGGACAAAAGTGGTAGGTGATGAGTCGGACCCCTCCATGTACCTTGAGGGGGGCTCAAGTTTCTTTACACCACTGGGGATCCTATGTTAGCTTTGGGGTTTTTTGTGGTATGGTTTAGTTTGGGCTTAGTTAGCCAGTATTAGAGCATTCACAAATCTCCAGTTTGGGGGTTCAGTACTCCTATTGATTAGGCTATTGAGAAATGTCATTGTGAGGGTGCTGCATAAACTACAAAGAGAGGCATGTGAGCCATTAGAGGATGTGGATCTCAGGTCTTTGTCTTATAAGGTTTTACTTTTGATAACTATTTCTTTCAGCAGAAGAATTGGCAAGGGGAGGGCTTTATTAAGCTCTGAGCACTTTTTGAGATTCCACCAGGCAAGGTGGTTTTGTGTCTGAGTCATAATTTTGTTCCATCTGAAATAGTTTTGTCTCAGTATTATCCACATTTATTTTCTCCTGAAGAGGAGTTACTTCACATGTTGGAAGTAAGAAGGGCTGTGGAAATTTACTTGTTCACGACAAAGCTAGTGCTTTAAATGGAAATATAGAAGTGCAGGTACTCACTGTTTAGAGTATAGTTCGTTCCCACTAAATATATTGCAGCAGTATGCAGGTACACTCCCTTTCATATTAAAGAAGTGCAGGTATTCGCTACCAGACAGTACCTGCCCATGTAAAGCACTAAACAAAGTGTTTTTGTAAGGTATTTTTTTTGTTCTTTGGCTCCTCAAGTAGAGGTGTAAGGCCGTCAATGGCAATGCTTGGCAGGGGCCTGAAGTAAGCAATTGTGCTGGCACATAATAGACAAGAAAGGCCCTTTCAGCCCAAGTACAAGTAAGTTCACAAAAGGGGTGTCAACATCTTGGGTGGCATGGAAAGGCAAATCAATGATGGACATGTGTAATGTAGTGCCTTGGTCTACGCCCCATATATTTATGAAGCATTACAGGCTGATGTTGAGGGGTAATGAATCAGCAACAGCAAAAGGCCGTCAAACATCAAGGAATAAAAGACAAGGGGCACTTGTCCTCTGAAAGCTCCGCGGGCAGCCTGGAAACCACTGCGTAGGGGCTGCAGTTCCTTATCCGACAAGTGACAAAGTCTGCCGGTAAAATGACATCCTGGGCGCTCCCCAGTATGTCAGTGTTCCCGATTAACAATGTGTGGAAAGAAATGAATAAACATTCAGCTTAGAGTCAAGAGAGGCAATACAATATTAAACTGCTCAGAATAACAGTTTTTGTTCCTCTACGAGCAAAAGGCAATACGATTTTACAAAGTGATGCTTTATAAGAAATGTTGCCGCCGGGGAAATACATTTTCTTCTGAGACAAAACGTGGTGTCTATGCATAAACACATATCTGTGTCTGTGTATATGCGAGGTGTGTGTGTGTGGGAGGGGGGCAGCGGGGTGGGGGCATGCATGTATGTGTCCTCTTGTGTTTTGTGTTCAACCACGGCACTTTTCTTTTAAAAGCATAAACAGCACGAAAAACACCATCTGCGGCTGCGCCACCTATAAACAAGTAAGACTCTGTAAAGCCCCAATGAGCCACCTGTCGTTCTTTAATCGTTAACCAGGGATGGAACAAGGCAGCACCTACTCTGTTATTTGACTGGAAAACAGCGAGTTCAAAAGACAACGTCCCAGCAGCGCCCGCCACGCGCACCGGTGCGGATCAAAGAACAGGACTACAAGGATATGGATCACACGCGCGCCTTCTACCACGCGCACAACACGGCCAAAGCAGCGAGTGGGCCGAGTTCAGGCACGAGGCCAGCGCACTGCATCATGGGACTGCAGTATAACAAAGGAGGATGATGTTTGCCCCTCGATCTCCCAGCCTTGGATCGTCCATCCAGACGCAACACAGACCATGCATTCGTGCTGCTCTACCCGTGTATACGTCCACCTGTTCCTTCCACTATTTATGCTTCACCCTTTAAGTCTCTGCTTCCATGTTGCTCTTCTTTTAAAAAATATCCTCTCCAATACTGCTTTGTCATTTAGTATCGATAATGTGGGCTTTGCATTTTTTTTCACTAGGAGCTTATCCTTTCCGTAAATTACTAAAATGTCAACACTCGTAATGTACTTTACCCTCCTAAATAGTGGACGCGTTGTACTTCCGGGAGTGACGTAGTGCATTTGTTATTTTGCTCACTCGGGAACCTTGGCTTACAGACTCCTGGCTAACCCACGTGGCAAGATCATTATAGATGAAGAGACCTGGGCGAAGTACTACATCGCCCAGTGCCTTAGGCTCTTATCTTATTATGCCAAGAACTGGGCTGCTTAAAAGCCTTACGCCTTTGTAGTGTGCTATACACACGACCACTGGTATTATGCAACATGGGAAGATCACATTATGCAGCAGGGTTAAATACATTATGCAGCCAGAAAAGGCAAATTGTGAAGTGTAATGTGGCACATTTTGTGGTGGATCTACTTCATTATTTTGTCGCTTTCACAGATGGCAGCACTGCATGGTCAAAGTTTCCTCATCATTAATACCCTTTTAGCATAAAAATACATCAATAAACAAGTGCAAGATGACAAGTAAACCTTTAAGAAGGGTTGTCCATTGCACAAAAACACATTGTGAGAAGTTGGCCTGGCATATGATGTCCACTATTCTAGTGGGCACCTTCCACCAGTCCAATCGACCCTTATTGATGGTAGGTTAATAAAGTCAACCTTATAGAAAGCTATCCTAGTGGTAGATGTGGAGAGCAGCCTTCAGGCTAAGACTTGGAGATGACTTAAGCTAGTTGTTTTACACTTTATATTCTCGAGTACCAAATGAAAGCACACTACACAAGGTATATATCAAATATATATGAATTTATTCTAAACACAACCCCTCTGCACTCTTTATGAGGTCAGAGGTAAAAGTACAATACAAGGAACTTAATTAGCATACAATAAGTTGCACGGTATATGTTATGCCCTAGGGACCTCACAAATCATATACTAAACAGTGGTATAAAAACCACGTGACAGTTAGAAAGCAGGCCTGCTGTCTGTGGAATCGCAGGAGTTTCTATGAACAACCAAAGGCTAGGATGTAGGAGGCCCACGGGAGACGCGTGCAGTGTCTAAACACAGCAGCGGGTTACCATTGACTTTCTATGGGAAACAAACAAGTTACAAATTTACAATTTAAGGAGACTTGTAGGTGAACGACAATGGAACCCTTTTAGACTAGGACACTTCGAGAGTCAAGACCCACTGGAGCCCCAGAGTGGAGCCCCAGAGTACTCGTGTTACCTCACCCAGGGAAGCCGGGTGCATGGGTGCCTTTTGGAGTCGGGTTTCGTCATCGATTCCAATGGAGAGCTGCGAAGAAGTGCTGCAGGCGACCAGAGGAAAAGTGTCCGGGTGGATCCAAGGGTGGATCGGAGATGTAAAGAACCTGAAAGCAGAGGAGACAAAGTCTGGGCCACTAGCCAGTGACCAGGATGGCGATAGGAAGATGCCACCCAATGTCGGGTGATTTCAGGTGAAAAGATGAAGCTTGTCTCTTCAGCCGCGAGGACCAGGAGGCATTGACAACAACCAGGAGCTGGATTTGAGCTGTCCCACGAAGGATCTAGTTGGCTGCGGTGTCGGTATCTGGATTGGACCCAACAATCCTTGGCAAATGCAATCCACGCAAGAGCAAGCCTGGAGCAACCAGGAAAGAAAAATAAATCAAGGATTGGTCTTCTTGGGAGCTCACTAGCCAACAGACTAGGAACCACGAAAACGCGTCAAGCTAAAATGCACAAAGCAGGCCCAAGGGACACTCGTGGAGTGTGGGCCTCTGTGCTTTGGTGCAAAAGGTGCTCAGGCTGGGGCTTCAAGCACTCCAATGCACAACTTTGGGATACCTCGGGAAGTTGGTGCAGTAGCAGAAATGCAGGATGTCCAGGAGTTCCGGTCCCACATCTCTCGTGTCCGCCACAGGTGTCAGCTTTGCTGGGAGTGCAGTTCAGTGTCAGAGATGTCTGGAAGTCCATGTCCTGTGTCGCAGATTCTTCGGGATCTGCCGGGAGCCTCGAAAATGCAGACCGGCAAAGAAGCTGTCGGTGCCTGTTTGAACAGGGTGGTCACTCCTTGACCACAAGGGAGATTTCTTCCGTCTTCCAGTCGATATAGAATGTCGAAGGTCCAAGATATATGTTTCAGAGTTTCATCCAGGGTAATCTAAAATTCTAGGGACTGGGGCTCTATACTTATAGTAAGTTTAGGGGTTGGACTACCTCTAAGGTCCCTCCAATGGGTGGACCTGGGAAGGGGGTGGTTACACCCCTTCCTCTTTGTCCAGTTTCACACCAGAGCTGGGGCTGAGTGCCCCAGCAACCGATTTGAACCGGGAAATGCATGGAGCACCTTGTGTACCCCAGGCAGTGTCTGGAAAGCATTCACTGAATGCAGCCCTCCCTGCCCCAATACACTAAAGCCTGTCTGGGGAGGTGCTAGAACCTCCCTGGGCAGGAAACCTATTGTCCGGCCTCCCGTGCCGGAGTTTCATCCAGCAGCAGGAGGGCACACTCGTGTCTGTGGCAGCAGCATCCATTTTGTGATGCGAGGGCTCTGTTTAACTTTAACAAGGTTTAACAGTGACAACGTCTTCTCCCTCTAGAAGGGTGGAATGCTAGCCCCACTGCCAGAATTGGTGGGGGGTACTATTCCAAAGTGTTTGACACCTTACACAACATGTTTTGATAAAGCCAAACCAAAGTTAGCATTAACTGCGAGGATTATAATGCACTTAATAGTATATGGTATGGCTATATCATAAAACAGCTATAAGGAGATGGTTCTGAAAGCTGCAGAGGGGCTCAGCTCATGCTAGGGCGCCCTCTCACATACAACCAAGCACTCTACCTCCAGGATTGTTAAGGCCTGTCAAAGGAGTGACTTATAGGTTACTATGTGTCTATATATAAGAAAGATATATGTATACTATATCTTAGTAAGGGGTGATTACACCACCTTACTCAGGCTGTAAGAAAAGACCTGTGGTGTGAGTTTGGAAGGCTAACCAGGGGCGGCACCATACATGCTGCAGCCCCTGGTAGGCTAGGGTGCACATATGCCCTGTATACCTAGGCTACACTATACAGGGGCTCACAAGGGTGACCCAGTAACCAATCTGGTATGTAACTAAAGTAAATGTTATCAATTTAGAGAAAGAATAGCTAGGCTGTGGGCCTGATTAGCAGGGCCACAGCCATACTAAAGTCGAAAAACCAGTGAGTCACAGCAAAAAGTGGAGGTAACCATGGGAAGCAGACACTACTCTCCTGCACACCCCCCCCCCCCCCCACGCAGGGACATTAGACTATCCTTGACCAGTTGAGTCTTCATGTTCTAAGTGGAAATATCTGGAGAGTCCATCTGCATTGGCATGGTTACTCCCAGGTCTATGTTCCACTGTGTAGTCCATCCCCTGCAGGGAAATGGACCACATGAGCAGTTTGGGATTTTCACCCTTCATCTGTTTTAGCCACAAGAGGGGCTTATGGTCTGTCTGAACTGTGAAGTGAGTACCAAACAAGTATGGCCTCAGCTTCTTCAGGGCCCAAACCACAGCAAAGGCCTTCCTCTCAATAGCTGACCAACGTTTCTCTCTAGGGGTCAGCCTTCTGCTAATAAAAGCTATTGACTGGTCCTGACCTTCATTCAATTGTGATAGCACAGCCCCTACCCCCAACTCAGAAGCATCTGTTTGAACAATGAACTATTTGGAGTAGTTAGGACTTTGCAGCATGGGTGCAGTGCACATGGCCTACTTCAGGTCATCAAATGCCTTTTGACAGCTGACTGTCCACTGAACTTTCTTAGGCATTCTTTTAGAAGTTAAGTCATTCAGGGGTGTCACAATGGAACCATACCCCTTGAAAAATATCCTATAGTACCCAGCCAGGCCCAAGAAAGATCTGGACTGAGTCTGAGTGGTTGGAGCAACCCAGTCCATTATGGTCTGAATTTTGCTGTGCAATGGTTGAACCTGGCCTCCACCTACAAGGTGACCCAGTTATACAACCAGACTCTGCCCTGTCTTGCACTTAGTAGCCGTGATAGTTAGGCCTGCTTTTTGCAGGGCCTCAAAAACATTTTTCAGGTGATCTTCCCAGGTGGAGCTAAAGACAGCAATATCATCAAGATAAGCTGCACAGTAGTCATCCAGGCCTGAGAGGACTTAGTTCAACAACCTTTGACATGTGGCAGGTGCATTTTTTTGACCAAAGGGCATCACCACAAACTGATAATGCCCACTAGGGGTTGAAAATGCTGTCTATGGCTTGGCATCCCCAGCTAACCTTATTTGCCAGTAGCCAGCTGTCAGATCAAATGTGTTCAGATATTTGGCAGAGGCCAATGTCTCTATGAGCTCATCTGCTCTGGGTATTGGATGGGCATCTGTCTTAGTGACAGCATTGAGCCCTCTGTAGTCTACACAAAACCTAATAATCTCTCTCTTACCATCTTGGGTGTGAGGGTTTGGCACCAGGACTACTGGACTAGCCCAAGGGCTATCTAAAGGTTCAATAACTCCCAATTCCAACATTTTCTGGACTTCTGTCCTGACACAGTCCCTGACATGATCAGGTTGCCTGTAGATCTAACAGGCAGACTGTCCCCAGTGTCCAATGCATGAGTGCACCAGGTCTTCTGACTTGGAGTCAGTGAAAACATATGTCTGTATGCCTGCAGAACTTGTCTGCAGTCACTCTGCTGCTGATCAGGAAGGCTGTCTGCCAAGGCTACACCATCAACTGACCCATCATCAGGGTTCTGAGAGAGCAGGTCTGGGAGAGGGTCATTTTCCTCCTCCTGTCCTTCATCAGTAGCCATGACCAAGCCCATGTCTGCGCTGTCAACATATGGCTTCAGTCTGTTGACATGAAGAACCCTAGGACGGGCTCCTGGGAGTTCCAAGAGCAACCAAATAGGTGACCTCTCCCTTTTGTTAAACAATAGTGTGGGGTCCACTCCACTTGTCTTGGAGAGCTGCTGGGGCCACTGGCTCCAACTCCCACACTTTCTGTCCTGGCTGGTAAACAGTCAGCACAGCCTTTTGGTCAAGCCAGGCTTTCTGTAATTCCTGACTGGCCTCCAGGTTTTTGGTTGCCTTTTTCATGTACTCAGCCATCCGGGAGCGGAGACCAAGTACATAGTCCACAATGTCATGTTTGGGGGGTTTGAGAGGTAAATCCCAATCTTCCTTCACTAGATACGCTGGGTGATTCTAGAAAAAATCATGGGGGACCCCAAAACGATTGAAACCAGACTGATGACAAAGGAAGCTCGCTGGATTTATCAGGAGAGGGCAGATAAAGATGGACTCAACGATCTGATTGAATGGAATAAGATATCTGCAAGATAAAAGAGCACTGACAGGAGGGTCCTCTGAGTTACGCCTATCTAATATATAAAATAATGGGGTAATATATACAGGAGAATCTACAAATCCCCCACCGGTGCTACTGGCTGAGAGAACTCCTGGACCATAATCTGACCTAGATGATATATATAGGAAGAGGATCACACATAATAATAATGTTGATCGTTTTTTCTAAACAGTGAAATTCACCAACACGAGACCGATTCAGGTAGACGAAAGCATATGAATAATTCAATACCGAGAAATCTCAATTAGATACACTACGAGGAGATGATATAGGATGGGTGTATTACAGTACAATATATCTCCCCATTCCAAGATGGCCACCACGTAATAACAGGTCATGTGACAAGTTACGTCACACGCCAACACTTAACTCAGTCGGCGAGAACATGGCTCGAGACAGCGGGAACGGGAGCCCCGAGTAAAAAGAAATGTCTTCAGTGAAAGACGGTAAGGAGGGGGATCCGTAATCCAGAGCCACATAACCAACGGACGAATATATAGTTCTGAGGGAGATATTTACCTGCACCTTAAGAAGTGCGAAGGAGCACACGGGAATAATGCGGGGGGAATGGCGATTCAGGGCAAGTGCAGGCATATTGAAAAGTGGAGACATGTGAGCGGCTACATCAGGAAACCGCGGTAATAGTGAGAATTGTTGGAAAGGGGCATTTTTAATCTCTAATGTTTAATTTAAAATTTTTAACTATAAACCCCACAAAGTAAACAAATGGGCAAGGATGACACAATGTAGAGGTACGAGATACTCACTGTGTACATGCATGTCTGCAGGTCGACGAGAAGCGACCAATAATCAAATACCAAAGGTGGACCAGTACCACATAAGGGGATACGAGGAACCCCAGGTATGCCAGTAGGCACAGAGATGAAGGTAATGAGTCTGTACATGTCCCTGTAACAGTTGGATTCTATGTACATCTAGAGGAAATGGGCATCCAACTAATGTGTGTCACTCTTTGTTTTTTATGTTGCTTTGTCTCTCTGTCGGTGTCTTGTGTGTCTACAGATTTAAACGCCGGCGGCGACCGGCGGTGTGTGGAGAATACACCCACAGCCCTGAGGAAGTTGCCAACAAAACTAGGCAGGCAATGAAACATGTTGGCTTCATAGAATACGAAACAAAGCACAACGGTAGAGTGTTGGTTTTAGTGGGAGTAGAAACCCAGCATAGAATAAAGGTGTCCGAATAGCTAGGGATTTTTGACTCCAGTTTTAAAGCAGCATCACACTGAATAGCGGTGTTGATACTTGCGAGGGTAAATGCACATTGATGTGGTAGGGACATACACTATTGAGTTAACAGATTTCCTTTTCCTACTTTCTATTTTGTTTATTTTTTGATGGGAAGGAGCCAATGATGAGAAGTGGAACATACTGACGAGAACCTGTCAGCAGTTCCCTGGTGGTTGCTCCCGTGAGGTACCTTCCTATCGTCCACACATTTTTTCTGACCTTAATTTGATTTAATCTGACCTATCCCTCTCTGCATCCACACATGGGGCTGCACAAGCACTGCTTGAGTGGAGGGACTGTAGACACATAGGAAATGACACGCAGAGATTTTATGAGGATTTTTTTAAAAATCAGGCATACCCAGTTGTAAACTCCTGGAGTGGGTGTAAGGTTGAGAATAACCGCACGAACGAGTCTATAAGAGGTATTATAAATGTAATTGCCTGTAGCATAGCAGGACCAGGTTTTGTGTATATAATGGTAAACAGTCAGCACAGCCTTTTGGTCATGCCAGGCTTTCTGTAATTCCTGACTGGCCTCCAGGTTTTTGGTTGCCTTTTTCGTGTACTTAGCCATCCGGGAGCGGAGACCAAGTACATAGTCCACTATGTCATGTTTGGGGGGTATTAGAGGTAACTCCCAATCTTCCTTCACTAGACACAATGGACCTCTGACAGGGTGCCCAAACAGAAGTTCAAATGGGCTGTAGCCAACCCCCTTCCGAGGAACCTCCCTGTATGCAAACAAAAGGCAGGGTAGCAGGATATCCCATCTCCGCCTGAGCTTTTCTGGGAGACCCTTAATCATACCCTTTAAGGTCTTGTTGAACCTTTCAACTAGACCATTTCACTGTGGGTAATAGGGTGTGGTGAACTTATAGTTAACTCCACACTCCTTCCACATTGCAGTCAAGTAACTAGACATAAAGTGTGCACCTCTGTCTGATACAACCTTCCTAGGGAAACCCACTCTTGAGAAAACTCCCAAGAGGGCTCTTGCCACAACAGGTGCTGTAGTGGTCCTAAGTGGTATAGCTTCTGGGTATCTGGTGGCATGATCCACTACCATCAGAATAAACCTATGCCCAGAGGCTGCTTGGGGATCCATTGGTCCAACAATGTGAATCCCAACTCTTTCAAAAGGAACCCCCATCACAGGTACTGGTATAAGGGGGGCCTTTTTTAGTGCCACCTGCTTTGCCACTAGCTTGGCTGGTTACACAGGACGGACAAAACTTCTTGATGTCTTCTGACATGTGGGGCCAGTGGAAGTGAGGGACAAGCCTGTCCTAAGTCTTGTTCTGGCCAAGATGTCCTCCTAAGGGAATATCATGGGTTAGTGTCAAAAGGAAGCCCCTGAATGCCAAAGGTATGATCAACCTCCTGGAAGCACCAGGCTTGGGGTCTCTACCCTCTGAATACAGGAGCCCTTCATCCCAATAAATGTTTTGGGTTCCACTAGCATTCCCTGCAGCCTCAGCAGCAGCTTGCTGTCTGTGGAATTCAAGAGAAGGGCAGTCCAACTGCGCCTACCTCAGATCTGCCCTGGGAGGTCCCCCTCTCCCAAGAAACTCAACCTGATCAGGTTCAAGCTCTTCTAGGATAGTTACTTCTTCAGGCTCACAATCAGCTTCCTCAGAAGGCTGATCCTCACTCTGAGGCAGGGGGGAAGGCACAGCCTTAACCCTACTGCTCCTTTTCCTGGTAGGCAACTGGTCCATTATTCCAGAATCCAGTGCCTGTTCAGTGTTGCAATTTTTGACCTGTGACCTAGTCACAGCAAGAACATGTGCTGAGATGCCTAACATTTCTGCATGTGTCCTAAACTCCACTTCAGACCAGGCTGAAGTCTCTAAGTAATTGCCAAGCAAACAGTCTACAGGGAGCTCTGAACTAACAACAACCTTCTTAAGGCCAGTTACCCCTCCCCAGGAGAAATTAACAACTGCCATACTATGTGTGGTAGTGACATTGCTAGCTTTGGTTACTTGGTAGGTTTCACCAAGTATGATCTGTCCAGGGTCCACAAAGTCAGGTATCACCATTGTGACACTGGCACCTGTGTCCCTGTTAGGGGTGGGCAGAAGTCGCGTAATGGACTTTCGCAGAGAGGCACAGAGATTGAACCAATCTCCGTGCCTCTCCGCATATTTCCGTTACACGCCGCCCGCCTGCCGCCCGCCTTCTTAAATTATATTTAAAAGCCTAACTTAAATACAACTTACCTTATTGCAGCCGCATCCTTCCCCATCGCGGCTTCATCTGGAAACTGCACATGCACGGGGGCCTGCGCATGCGCAGTGCTGGTGAGGAATGCACATGCGCAGGCTCCTGCGCATGCAGTTTCCAGATGAAGTTGCGATGGGGAAAGAGCGGCCTCAATGAGGTAAGTTTTATTTAAGTTTCATTTTAGGCTTTGAAATATAATTTAATAATGCGAGTGGGAGGCGGACGGCGGGCGGCGGACAGGCGGCCAACTACCGTTCCGCCCCCGAATGTGCGGAGATTTGCCTCAAATCTCCGCCTTCTTTGCGTAAGGGCGGAAGGGCAAATCTCTGCACATTCCGTGGGTAGAAAAGAGATGTTCACCCACCCCATGTCCCTGTAGGCCTGAGCCTCTTTCTCATTGACTAAAGGAGTTTGTCTGTACTTGCCCAGATTACTGGGACTCACAGAGGAGGACATATCCATGCATCCATCACAGATCAAAACAGCTTGAGTTGGTGTTCTGAATAGGCCAGAACCCATCTCAGTTCCCAGGGTTAACCCTACTACACCCTTCTGTCGAGAACCACCACTTGGAGCTGAACTGGGGGGAACAGTTGCCTTAGGGGCAATGGGGGCTAGAGCTGTCTCCTTTTTGGTGCACTCACTGGTCCAGTGAGTATTAGTCTTACAGACCTTGCACCAGGGGTTCTTTGGACCTTCTATCTTTTTTCGATAGTTGGGGACCCCCACCATTAGAAGCTTTTTGGGGACCTTGAGAAGACTTCTGGGATTTTGCTTTCTCCCCACCCTTTTGGTCTTGCTTCTTCTGGTTACCACCTTGGTTCAGTATCTTCTGCTTCACCCTGGTTCTGACTCGTTTGTCTGCCCTCTTACCAAATTCTTGTGGAGAGGTAAAATCAGAGTCAACCAAGTGCTGATGCAATAACTGGTTCTGACAATTATTAAGAATCTGTTCTCTCATTATAAGGTTATACAATCCTGTATAGTCACTTACTTTACTGCCCAGTAACCAGCCTTCCGGAGCCTTAGTAGCACAATATACAAAGTCAGTCCAGGTCTGTGTCTGTGTCTTCTGGGTATCTCTGAACAGAAACCTATACTATTCAGTGGTTAGGCCAAACCTATCTATTAGAGCACTCTTCAGGACATTGTAATTGTCGGCATCCTCTTCTCTAACAGTGGGGAGCTTATCTCTACCTGTGTCTGCAAAGGAGAGCCACAAGATTGCTGCCCACTGCTTATGGGGTACCTGCTGTAATTTGCAGGCCCTTTCCAGAGCAGTTATCCATTTGTGGATGTCATCCCCACTCTGATAGGGAGGGACCGTCTTGCTTAGGTTTTTATGGTCTAAGAACTATCCATACCACTAAGGATTCTGCTACCACCAGAGAGCTCTAGTCCTGCTAATTCTCTCTCTCTCTCAAGAGCTAGGGTCTCTTTCTCATGGGCAACTTCATGCATCTTGATCATAGGCTTGACTTCTCTCATTCTAGCTTCATGCTCTCTTCTCAGGGGAAGTTCTCCTCTTGTGAGATGACGCAGAGCACCCTTTTGAACTAGAATGGTGAGATTGTCCTGAGAGAGATCTCTGTTTTCTAGGTCCACCAGTAGGCCTACTACATGGGATGAAGGAAGACCCACTGTGACCATCTCCATCTCCAGGTAGCCCTGTGTCTTCCAGGTTGGGTTCAGGAACCACTTCCTGGTCTGCAACCTCATCATCCTCAGAGTCCTGGTGGGGTGCCCCAATAGGATCTTCCTCAGATGAGGGATGACCCCCCTCCCTACTACCTTGAGTATCTGGATCTGGTACTTTTGCTAAGACATCTGCCACTAAGATATCTACTAGGTGTTGGATGGTTGGACTCTATCCTTGCTTGTATTTCCTTAAGGCACACAAACCTCTTAACTCTTGGTGAGAGAAAGTGTCATATTTAGAAGCCTGCACCTTCCTGACACCTGGCAGAGAGGCACTAGCTCCTGCCTTTAAAGCCATGACTTGTGAGGTGTGGTGTGTGCACCTACCTACACTATTTGTTTTCCTACTAGAACCTCTCTTGAAGTTGTAGTCAGGGTGTGCCAAGCCCTTACCACCTACAACTGCTACGTTCAGTAGAACGTATGTATTATAAGTCTTGATTTATATGTACCTACTGGTACCTTATTGTGATTTTTCAAATGATATTCTCAAGATTATTTGGTAAAACAAGTGCAAGCTCTTATCCCATCCGCTGCACACCAATGTGAGAAGTTGGCCTGGTATATGATGTTCACTATTCTAATGGGCAACTTGCACCAGTCCAATCGACCCTTATTGATGGTAGGTTATAACGTCAACCTTATAGAAAGGTATCCTAGTGGTAGATGTGGAGAGCAGCCTTCAGGCTAGGACTTGGAGATGACTTAAGCTAGTTGTTTTACACTTTATATTCTCGAGTACCAAATGAAAGCACACTACACAAGGTATATATCAAATATATATGAATTTATTCTAAACACAACCCCTCATTTGAGCTGTCCCACGAAGGATCTAGTTGACTGCGGTGTCGGTATCCGGATTGGACCCAACAATCCTTGGCAAACGCAATCCATGCAAGAGCAAGCCTGGAGCAACCAGGAAAACAAAATAAATCAAGGATTGGTCTTTTTGGGAGCTCACTAGCCAACGGACTAGGAACCGCGAAGACGCGTCGAGCTAAAATGCACAAAGCAGGCCCACGGGACACTCGTGGAGTGTGGGCCTCTGAGCTTTGGTGCAAAAGGTGCCCAGGCTGGGGCTTTAAGCACTCCAATGCACAGCTTCGGGATACCTCGGGAAGTTGGTGCAGTAGCAGAAATGCAGGATGTCCAGGAGTTCCGGTCCCACGTCTCTCGTGTCCGCCACAGGTCTCAGCTTTGCTGGGAGCGCAGGTCCGCGTCAGAGATGTCTGGAAGTCCATGTCCTGTGTCGCAGATACTTCGGGATCTGGTGGGAGCCTCGAAAATGCAGATCGGCAAAGAAGCTGTTGGTGCCTGTTGCAGCAGCATCCATTTTGTGATGCGAGGGCTCCGTTCAACTTTAACCAGGTTTAACAGTAACAACATCTTCTCCCTCTAGAAGGGTGGAATGCTTCCTCCGCCGCCAGAATTGGCGGGGGGTACTATTCCAAAGTGTTTGACACCTTACACAACATGTTTTGATAAAGCCAAAGCAAAGTTAGCATTAACCGCGAGGATTATAATGCATTTAAGATTATATGGTATGGGTATTTCATAGAACAGCTGTAAGGAGATGGTTCTGAAAGCTGCAGAGGGGCTCAGCTCATGCTAGGGCACCCTCTCACATAAAACCAAGCACTCTACCTCCAGGATTGTTAAGGCCTGCCAAAGGAGTGACTTATAGGTTACTATGTGTATATATTTAAGGTAGATATATGTATACTATATCTTAGTAACGGGTGATTACACCACCTTACTCAGGCTGTAAGAAAAGACCTGTGGTGTCAACCAGGAAAGCAAAGTAAATCAAGGAGTGGTCTTCTTGGGGGTTCACTAGCCAAAAGACTAGGAACCGCAAAGACACATCAAGCTGAAATGCACAAAGCGGGCCCACGGGACACTCGTGGAGTGTGGGCCTCTTAGCTTCGGTGCAAAAGGTGCTCGGGTTGAGGCTTCAAGTACAGCAATGCACAACTTCAGGATACCTCAGGAAGTTGGTGCAGTAGTAGAAATGCAGGATGTCCAGGAGTTCCGGTCCCACGTCTCTCATGTCCACCACTGGTCTCAGCTTTGCTGGGAGCGCAGGTCAGTATCAGAGATGTCTGGAAGTCCATGTCCTGTGTCGCAGATTCCTCGGGAACCGGTTGGAGCCTCAAAAATGCAGACCGGCAAAGATTCCTGTTTGAACAGGGTGGTAACTCCTTGACCACAAGGGAGATTTCTTCCATCTTCCAGTCAATATGGAATGTCGAAGGTCCAAGATATATGTTGCAGAGTTTCATCCAGAGTAATCTAAAGTCCTAGGGACTGGGTTCTATACTTATATTAAGTTTAGGGGTTGGACTAACTCTAAGCGAATTGAATGGCGAAATGGACAGGTTGAGTCTGCAAAGGCTTTGACCTTTTTTGTGGCCAAGAAGAAATTCTGCCAAGGAAGAAGTTGCTGAAGAGACTGCTGGATAGGACTGACCCTTGCTTCATGATCTGGGGCTGGCCTGCAGTTTGTAGCTTTTACTAAGGAAGAGATTGCAGGGACATTACAGTGGGTGGTTCCCCCCCCTTCTTGAACAGGACTATGCTTTGTGCTGTGTCCTTAACCCCATGGGCATGGGGGGAGCTGGCTCCCTGTTTGGAAACACAGGAACATAAAAGTTTCAGGAGAAGTCCCAAGCAACGCAGTGTGCACGTACTTTTGCAGCTTGAGACCCTCAGAAGTAGTGCCTTGTGATTGCGGGCACACAGGAGTAAGCTGAGTCTCGGACACGCAGGGTGCGTGTCATGGTGCAAGCTAAGGCGATGGTGAGGAGCACTTAGTCGTTGTGTGCACAAGGAGAAGAGAGGAGACGCGGACGCACAGGGTGCGTGTCGTGGTGCAGCCAAGGTGTTGGTAAAGAGCGACTAGTCATCCTGTGCACCAGGAGAAGATGGGAGAATCGGACGCGCAGGGCGCATGTTGTGGTGCAGCCAAGGCATTGGTGAAGAGTGCCTGGTCGTTGTGTGCACTGGGAGAAGAGAGGAGACTTGGACGGGCAGGGTGCTTGTCGTGGTGCAGCCAAAGTGTTGGTGAAGAGCGACTGGTCATCCTGTGCACCAGGAGAAGATGGGAGAATCGGATGCGCAGGGTCGTGTTGAGGTGCAAGCTGAGGCGTTGGTGAAGAGCGCCTGGTCATCGTGTGCACCAGAGAAGAGGTGCAACCAGAGGCGCTGGTGAGGAGTGCCTGGGTAGTGTGTGTACCGAAATCAAAGTAAGTCTCCAGAGTGCTGAGTTTCAGCCCCGGAGGAGCTGAGCCGCCGGCCCGAACTTGCTGTGCCCATTGATGGAGTACTGGATCAAGGCCCAAGTCGCTGAAGGAGAAGAGGAGAGTGGGGTCACTCCCCCCAGGTAACGTGGATCACCACCTGGGGTGGGGTGCGGGCTCGGAGGGACACTCTCTCGGCCTCTTGCTTCTGTCAGCTGCGCGAGCCTATTGCTTCGGCTCACATCGAGGCCCGTGCTGGCCCAAGGAGGGGCAGTACTAGGGCCGGAGTGAGAAGCGGTACTTTTGTGTCATCATTGTTCCAGATTGGGGGCAGTTGTTACCCGAGCACCTAAACTGTCGTATTACACTTTGCATTATTGCTGCTAACAAACTATCGAACTGTCGTATGACTCCTGACCTTATTTGTGCCTGATGAACTACATGCTTGGTGCGCTACGTACTGCGTTATTTTTCCCTTGCAGAGTACATGATTGTAACGTGGCGCATTGCATTATTTCTTCATCGCACAGTACATGATTATAACTTGGCGCATTGCATTATTTCTTCATTGCACAGTACATGATTGCAGCGTGAAACATTGCTTTGTATCTTCCTAGCACAGGGCATGCTGGTAGTGATACGTATCCCCAATACACGGGGAGACCTTTCTCCCCAAACCAGTGCACAGCAATGTTTTGCCCTTAGGCGTATTCTGCTCCTTGCTCACTTCTTTTTCTTATAACAATTTTTATCCATTTACGTTTCAAATTTCTTTTGCTCCATCTATGATTCAAGTCCACATGTGGGAATACGCGCCTTTTTCCCAAGTTTCTTATGTCCCATAAGTGCCCATCCGGACCTCAAGGAAGAACACAACTGAAGCACCATTCATAAAAAGCAGCGTTTATTCAAATTAATACCCAATGCATTTCGGGCTAAAGTTGCCCTTCATCAGGGGTCACTAGATAAATAACAAATAACGCAATAATAAGTGCATATTATTGTTGCGATACATGACAAACAAATTGAAAATATTCATCTACCGTGATGCCTCATCACAGTGTTTTCCCCCACCGGTAAATCACGTGCCCTTTACTTATCTGTCAGTTATCTTTGTAATCACATGATGTTTACATTGTCTAATTTGTACAAAGGAAATCCCCCCATTATACCTCAGTTCAAACCTAACGTTTACTATCAGCAATATTCACCCTCTTATCCTCAACCATTTATACTAATATATTATCCCTCCTACCAAAAGGAGCTCTTTCTTGTGCTCTATCTTTGCACTATTCCATACCTGCAACAAAACGCCGCAAATCTTTAAACCTCCTTGGTATATCAATAAGTATTTGAAAATCCCTCTCTCTTCCATCTTTTTAACCGGACATCCTCTCTGTTGCTTCTCCCCACTCCACCCACACCTGCCTCACGTAAATGGCGTCCCATCCTATAGAACGGAACTGCCATACCCATAATGCAATAGGAAATATCGGGAATAGTCATTCACGGTTGAAATCTTTTTTAGTAATGCATCCTGTGACTCTTTACAATATCGCAACAATGCGTTGATTCATGAATGACACCTTTTAACAATAAACCCAATTGAACATTTGAACACTGACTGTTGCATGAATTTAGATGTCACCGCCATCGTGTGGACTCGTGCTGCGATGTTGATGTTTTCCACTGTGATCCATTTAAACAAGCGGGTGCTCCCCCAAGTAGGCTGAGTTCAATGAAGAAATATAATGGGGTGGATTGTACACCATAACTCTTGTTCTTTCCGCAAGGATAAACAAACTGTAATACAATCTGCGTGCAACTTGGCTCAGTGTCATGCCCAAATGACACGCTTTAGACAACAACCCTAATACACGGGGAGACCTTTCTTCCCAAACCAGTGCACAGCAATGTTTTGCCCTTAGGCGTATTCTGCTCCTTGCTCACTCCTTTTTCTTATAACAATTTTAATCCATTTACGTTTCAAATTTATTTTGCTCCATCTATGATTCAAGCCCACACGTGGGAATATGCTCCTTTTTTCCAAGTTTCTTATGTCTCAAAGGTGCCCACTCCGGACCTCAATAAAGAACACGACTAAAGCGCTATTCATAAAAAGCAGGTTTATTCAAATTAAAACCCAATGCATTTCAGGCTAAAGTTGCCCTTCGTCAGGGGTCACTAGAAAAATAACAAATAAAACCATAATCAGTGCATATTATTGTTGCGATGCATCACAAACAAATTGAAAATATTCATCTACCGTGTTGCCTCATCACAGTGTTTTCCCCCACCGTTAAATCACATGCCCTTTACTTATCTGTCAGTTATCTTCATAATCACATCATGTTAATGTTCTCTAATTTGTACAAAGAAAATCCCCAATTATACCTCAGTTCAAACCTAACGTTTACTATCAGCAATATTCACCTTCTTATCCTCAACCATTTATACTAATATATTATCCCTCTGCATTATTCCATACCTGCAACAAAACGCTGCAAATCTTCAAACCTCCTCGGTATATCAATAAGCATTTGAAAATCTCTCTCATCCATCTTTTTAACCGGACATCCTCTCTGTTGCTCGTCCCCACTCCACCCACACCTGCCTCACGTCAAGCAAATGGCGTCCCATCATATAGAACGGAACTACCATAACCATAATGCAATAGGAAATATCAGGACTAGTCATTTACAGTTGAAATCTATTCCAGTAATGCATCCCCATGACTCTTTACGATATCGCAACAATGCGTTGATTCATGAATGACAACTTTGAACAATAAACCCAATTGAACATTTGAACACTGTTGCATAAATTTAGATGTCAGCACAATCGTGTGGACTCGTGCTGCGATGTTGATGTTTTCCACTGTAATCCATTTAAACAAGCGGGTGCTCTCCCAAGTAGGCATTGCATTATTCCTTTTATTGCAAAGTACATGACTGTGGCGTTAAGTATGGCATTGTTTATCTATTGCACGGTACCGGAGTATATCATTACGCATTGCAGTATTTCTTTTCTTTTGCAACATGTGTGATTCTAGCAATAAGACCTGCCTAAACTTTTGAAAATGGTTAGAAGTAAGCTTAACTGTTGGTTTGAAATGGTGGTTGGGATTAGAACCTACCAATCCATCAGAAGGAATACTACCTATTATTATATGTTGGTTTTGTATTGTGTGGTCATATCGTATATCTTCTTACATAAAGATTATCCTCCTTTTATAAGAACTTGTGTGGAGTCTATTTGTGGTGACATCATTGGTTTGCTGTGAGTGTGGTTGCACATACTGTACACTCGTGCCTTGGAGATAAGCCTAACTGCTCGTGCCAAGCTACTAAGGGGGTGAGCAGGGCTATCTCAGACAGTGTCCTTACTCTGCCTAATGTTGAAACAAGGGGTCCGGATCTTGCACCTAGCGACAGCGGTGTGGGACAGGGACTCCCACCTCCAGCATTTGGTGGTGGCAGTGAGGGATAAGGACACAGTTTACGTGGGTTGTATGACTCTTGAGAAAAGGATGATTTATAGTATGCTTGGCCATTTAAAAACATGTTGAGACAGCATGTAATTATTATACATAAAGTGACACATTAATATCTGTATGACTCTCAGTGTGCGTTACGTGTCAGTATATGCACTCACAGACTCTTTACGTTTAAAAACAATAAGGTTTTTTGCATTCACAAATTTGACAACAAACAAACTGCCCTGCCACCCGTAAGGGATGGCACCAAGAATTTTCATGGGGACCTAACAATAAACTGAGTAGAGTCTGTATACGTATATATACGTATATATACTAACAGACACTCCCAGAAGATGATTAATTAGGGGGTGAACACTGATTGGAGTACTCAGTTGAGTCTTTAAGCTGCAAAACAGTGTCCTTTACCCATTTCGCCTCTGTGAGGTACTCACAGGCTTTAAACTGGGTTTTGCCTTATGTCTAGTGAGGAGTGAACTGTATCTGGCAGGAGCACAGGATACTGAACGACATCCTTTAACACAGATTATCTACTCCTTTCTGGAGCATGTATCCCCAAAATTAATTTGATCTTCTTTTCATTATATTTGATGTATATGAAATGCCCTTGGATGCCATCCAATGTATCATCACATATTGATTCTTCTGTAGAGTACCACTTCGTGCCGACAGCCAAAATCAAGACGAGTGTCAACAACGAGGGATACGACTCAACGTAACAGAGCTAGGGGGTCGACGATGACAGCCAAACGTCAACGAGATTGGTCGACGTCAAGAAGCCGGTCTTCATTAAGTGGTCTGCATAGAGAGGGGTTGAGGTCGTGGAGCAGATCATCGTCAAAAACTAGTCGACTATGGAGGTCGGGGTTGAGAAGATCATCGATGTCGAGGAGGCGAAAACCCTCCAAAAACAGGAGAATTTACTCCTCATCTGATTCTCGTTCCCGATCTCCATCTCTGGTTGAGATATCTTCTTCTTCCATTTTGGTATCTCTACAACTGGACTCGTCGTCTCCAACAGCGCCACTACCTCCAGCGCTACCAGCTCTGCCTCCTCTGCCGGTACCTCAACTTCCAGTACTACCATCACTACCAGCACCTACCCTTCCTCTTCCTGTGGTGCCTCAGGTCTTCATCACGCCGGCTCCAAGGACGTCATGTTCAAGGACACGCCATCGCTCTCGCCATGGACACTCATGCACCTCCATGAGATCACACCATTCACAATCGCATCGCCGATCTCATCGCAGGTCAAGATCACGCTCACAATGCCATCACCTTGGGGATACATTCTTGTCTACCAGGGTATACTCTCCTACCTTGTCAGACTCACCTCAACCTCGGTCCTCACCAATTGATGATATCAACACCTTTCAAGAGGTCCTGGTTTGAGGCGCATGGATATTGAGCATACCTATGGCGATCCCCACTCCGTCAACTTCCGTGATTGTTTAAACCCTCCACCAAAGCACAACCTCTAGACCATTACTTCCACTAGTACCAGGTCTTTTGGAGCCAGCCATGGACTTGTTCCTTACTCTGGCAAAATCAGAACAATCCAGGCTCCAAAAGAAATATCGACCACCTAAATAAGATTAGTTGTTCTTACGAGCTGATCCTCCTCCTCACTCAGCGCTAATTTTAGCTGCATGAAAATCCCATGCTACCTCACCACCTGCTACTTTTCCTCCTGATAAGGAGAGCAAAAGGGTGGATTCGTCAGGACGCAAAGTTTGCAGCACGGCAGCTAGATCCATGAAAGCAGCCTGTGCCACAGCCCTCCTAGGAAGGTATGACCTTGTCTTGTGGAATTCCATTCTCCACTTCGTGGATCACCTCCCAAAAGAGCACTCAGAAGATTTTCTAGAAATAGTCGAGGAGGGAGCTATGGTCTCCAATCTAGTCATCAGCGCGTCAGCGGATTCCTTGATTCTATCTGCTCACAGTTACTGGCACAAGATCTCTTTGCGTCGACATGCATAGCTTCAATTGACATCACAGAAGCCAGGTGCCCAGTTATGTAGAATTTGCCTTTTTCCGGTTCCGCCCTCTTCGGCTCGCACGCCGCCGATGAGATGCTGAGAATGAAGATGGAAATGGATACGCTAAAAGTGGTGGGATTAGAAAAATCTAAAGAACAGCGGCGTTCATTCCGTCCCTCACAGAGGGTTGAAACCCCTCAATGGAATTCTGGCAGGTCGCAACAACATCAGTGACCCTACCAGTCCCAGCGCAAGCCACAAAGAGGATAGACCTCCCAACATGCTAATCATGGAGAATCCTCTCTTCCCTCTCTTCCGTTACCCACTCCGGTAAGGGGAAGCATTGAAAATTATCTGGCAGAGTGGCAACTTAGAACAACAGATGCCTGGGTCTTGAATATTGTCAAACATGGCTATCATCTCAGATTCACTGACCCAACCCAATAAATATCGCTAAGGTCGTCCATGTCTCGCCTCAAGTTTTCAAAGGTGGAAGTCAACACTCTGTGCCACAAGAAAGCTGTGGAACCAGTCCCTCTAAACCAACGAGGTCACGGTATTTACTCCAGACACTTCCTAGTGCAAATGAAGGGCAGACAAGAGGTCAGGCCTATTCTCGACCTCCGCATCGCAAACAAGTGGATCTGAAAGGAAAAACTCAGAATACTGGCTTTACATAAAATATACCCTCAACATCAGGCTAGCTCTGTTCAATAGATCTACGCAATGCTTATTTTCATCTTCCTGTCGCAAAGTCCCATCGGAAATTCCTCAGATTCATCGTGGGGCAGAACCACTACCAATGCGCGGTTCTACCATTTGGCCTCAAGTCTGCTCCCATGACTTTTTCAAAATACATGGCAGTGGTGGAAGCACACCTTCGGAAACATAAAATCTTTCTATATCCCAATCTGGACGATTGGCTGATCAAGGCCTCCACCTTCACAGAAGCCCAAGAACATTTCCTATGGACGTGCAATTTGCTTCATCGCTTGGGTCTGCACGTCAGTGTTTAAAAGTCCATGTCATTACCGGTTCAGATACTACATTACTTAGGAGCTACCATCAACACTTTGCTGGAAAAGGTGTTTCCTTCGCAGGAACGACGGTTATCCATTCTCCAGAAATGTCTCAATCTTCAGCAGATGGCTCGGCCATCAGTCCGCATAGTCTCATGCTCCTTGGGTCGATGGCCTCCTGCAAATGTTTGACTCCCAATTCTCACCTCCACATGTGCCCTCTCCAGGAGCGCTTGGACGACTAGTGGTACCAGTTCTCAGGGTACTGGGAGGACAAGATCCCCCTCTCCCATTATGCTGGAGGATCTCTCCAGTGATGGTGTTTCCAGAAAAATCTCCTGAGGGGAATGCTGTATTAACAACAGACACCAACACAGACTATTGTCACAGATGCTTCATGTTCAGTTGGGGTGCCTACATGGATCCCCTGCAAATACAAGGGCTATGGTTCTTGAGAGAACAGACATATCATATCCACCTTCTGGGACTTCGTGCAGTTCACCTTGCACTCAAGGCCTTTTATCCTTCATTCACGACCAACACCCTGTTTGTTCAGACGGACAATACAATCATCATGTGCTACCATAACAAGCAGGGGGGAACAGTATCCAGAGCCCTGTCACAAGAAACTCAATCGGTCTGGCACTGGCTCCTCACCAGGAATCTGACATTGGTAGCCGCACACCTGCCAGATCCGCAGAACATTCACACAGACACGCTCAGCAGGGTTCTCGGCGAAAACCACGAGTGGGTGTTGAACAGAGAAGTTGTGCAAAATATCTTCAGCTTGTGGGTCCTGGACTTCTACAGACCTGATCGCCACAGAGGAAAACAAAAAATACAGCAACTTCATTTCCAGATTTTACCATCCAAGCTCACTAGAGAATGCCCTATGGATTAACTGGTGCAACAAATATCTTTACGATTTTCCTCCAATACCGCTCATACTGGCAGTCATGCACAAACTGGCGACCATGACAGCCAAGATAATCCTCATCGCCCCAGAATGGCTGAGACAACTCTGGTTCCTGGACCTCCTGCCCCGATCTAAACATCCACATCTCAGGCTGCCTTGCAGGCCAGACCTTCTCAGGAAGTTCAGATGTCAACTGCTACACCCCAGCTTTTCCTCCTTGAGTTTGGCAATTTGGCTCCTGAGATAGTGCAGTATGGTCATCTAAACGTGCCTCAGGACTGTATGGGACTTTATTTAATCTGTATTTTATCTAGTTAGGATTATTTGAAAAAGGACCAGTCAATTGTCCTTGAAATGAATGAATCAACAATTCACTTAAAAAACATTGCTTAAACATATAACATATAAACATATAAACAAAGACACAAGGTGTATACGAAAAAATATATTTTTATCAAGTGGTTCATTCAAAGAAAATTTTCTCTCCGCTTTGGGCAAACCTGAACTGTGTGGATGTTTTCCGGCCGGTCCCGGTCGGGGAGATGGCCCCTCGCTGAAGTGCGGGTCCTGAAGGTTCTATTTGCGCCTACAACCAGGAAGGAGGAGATCTGGCGCCTTTCAGGAGGGGGCCAGATTGCTTGTAAATTGCAGCAACAAAGCGGGGCAGATAATGCACAGTGCTCATACCTACCCACTGGGGAAACATTTCTGTGTATTCCGGATGACTTTTGCAGCACGCCCACTTGGAAATATTCATCGCGCACTTCAACAACCAGAAGGCTGTGCTTACAGCCACGCCCTCACAGGCAGGTGTTTATATTTGACTTGTGCGTGATGAAAAATGTGCTCCCAGCCTCCCACTAATCACTTGCCACTGAAGAAAGGACTGCTACTGTCCTGAAACGCGTCTGGCCTTTTTAAACTCTGGAGTGATTTTACTGTTGCCGTGTCTGCTTGCAACCTGCAATTTAAGAATAAAAGCGTTACTGAAAACCTCCTGTGGTCTCTCCGCTTTGGGCAAACCTGAACTGTGTGGATGTTTTCCGGCCGGTCCCGGTCGGGGAGATGGCCCCTCGCTGAAGTGCGGGTCCTGAAGGTTCTATTTGCGCCTACAACCAGGAAGGAGGAGATCTGGCGCCTTTCAGGAGGGGGCCAGATTGCTTGTAAATTGCAGCAACAAAGCGGGCAGAAAATGCACAGTGCTCACACCTACCCACTGGGGAAACATTTCTGTGTATTACGGATGACTTTTGCAGCACGCCCACTTGGAAATAATCATCGCGCACTTCAACAACCAGAAGGCTGTGCTTACAGCCACGCCCTCACAGGCAGGTGTTTATATTTGACTTGTGCGTGATGAAAAATGTGCTCCCAGCCTCCCACTAATCACTTGCCACTGAAGAAAGGACTGCTACTGTCCTGAAACGCGTCTGGCCTTTTTAAACTCTGGAGTGATTTTACTGTTGCCGTGTCTGCTTGCAACCTGCAATTTAAGAATAAAAGCGTTACTGAAAACCTCCTGTGGTCTCTCCGCTTTGGGCAAACCTGAACTGTGTGGATATATATATATATATATATATATATATATATATATATATATATATATATATATATATATATATATATATATATATATATACGTGTGTGTATACACAACAAAAATCAATTTACATAATTACTATTCAATAAAATCAGTATTTATCAATTAATAAATAATAAGTATTCAATTATTAATGAATTAGCTTCCCACCGGCACCTCTGCAAACATATCAGACCACACCGGAGATATGACAAAAAAATAAAATTACATTGCTTACATATTTAAAATAAATTAAATAATTAATTAGCAGTTAATAATTTATCATTAGTTAATTATTTCTTAATTAACTTCCCACCCTTAACCCCTACAAACTTAGCATCATGCAACTAAACCAAAATGAAATTAAATAAGTATTCCACAATTTACATGTTCCAAATTTAATTAAGTAAATAATTTATGAATGATAATTAATGAATTATTACTTTTTTTTATTTATTTATTTATTTATTTTTTATTTTCTTATATAGCGCAGGATTCGACCCCCAAAGGGGTATATCCGCGCTTGTGCTTTTCCAGAGAAACCTACTATTGACCATAAGGTGTGAAAGGGTAAATATTACTGAATGTTATGGGGCCGAAAAAAGAAATGTTTTAATGTCTTCCTGAAAGACAGAAAGTTGGTGATTTGTTTCAGAGTATGGGGGAGTGAGTCCCATAAAATGGGGCCTTTGTAGGAAAGAGCTCGGCCTCCCTGTCTGGCTTTTCTGATCCTAGGAACCTGGATCAACTGCTGACCATTGGAACGCAGTGTGCGCCCAGGACTGTAGGGGTTGAATATTTCTTTCAGGTACTTGGGTCCTGTGCCATACAGACATTTATGTATTGTGCAACAGATTTTATATTTTACACGTTGCCTAACCGGCAGCCAGTAGAGTTTGTCCAGGAGAGGACGTGATGCAGTCCTTGGCTGGGCATTGAGAACTTAATTAACCTCCGACCCTTTACCCCTTCAAACCAAGCATCCCACAACAAAAATATAAGTAACATAAATCAGTATTCCTTATTTTACATAATTAAAAATCAATTAAATAATCAAGCAACAATTAATAATAAGGGCCTTATTATGATGTCGGCGGACCGTTTTGGTGTTGGAACAGACCGACCATAGGTCGGTGGTTCCAACCACCAAATTACATTACGACTGCACATGGTCGCAAACTCCCATTTCTCTATGGGAGCTTGTGCTGCGAGGGGGTTTCCGCCCACAGCACAAGCTCCCATAGAGACATGGGAGTTTGTGTAAATTCCTGGAGGCCCTGCTAGAGGCCCCCAGAGTCGCTTTCTGACAGTCTTTTCAAGTCAGAGATCCCGTCATGAAAAGCCTTTGGTAAACCAACATTGTAATCCCGATGACAGAAACACTGTCCTTAAGGGATTACGTGCCGGTTCTGATTGGCCGATGGACTCCTTGAGCTCGTCGGAAGCCAGCCAGAACAACCAGCCGGTTTCAGTTATGGCCGCCATCATTGTAATATGGCGGTCAAAAGTGAAACTGAAGATGTTGGTCGGCTTTCAGACTGACATCAAAATGAGGCCCTAAATTGTTACCTAATTAATACTTAATTAACTTCCCAACATACACCCCTACAAACATAGTAGCCTACAAATAAAATATTGGTAAAATAAATAAGTTTTCCATACATTACATAATTAAAAATCAATTAAATCATTAACAATTAATTAACTTCCCACCCTGTACACCTACAAACCTAACAGCCTGTAAATAACATGTAATGAAAATAAATCACTATTACATAAATTACGCACTAAATACAAATCATATAATTAAAAAAATGTATTTAATAATTCTTAGTTATTTATTATCTAATTAACTTCCCACCCTATCTAATTCACTTAAAATTACAAGCTACATTTTAAAAACAATTAGTATAATTTATATAAACAATAGTAGCACATAAACATAATATATCAACTAAAACATATTAAAAGAATTGAAAAGCAATATTTTAAACCACTATATTAGTGAAAACAACATTAAAACAATTGATATTATTTACAAAGATATTTCCCTTAAAACTGTATATTCTTGTCAATGATATTTGTGCATCACAATATTTGTCTGTCACGATGTTTAATTTCTGATATTTCTGTCTCCCTATGTTTTTAAAACTACATTCTGTCCAAACACTCTGCTACACATAAGAGTCTCTGCCTCACTTCTTGAATTCCACAAGAAGCTGAAGACCTTTTCAACTAGTCCTATCAGGCCATAGGTTCGGATAGACTCACACTGCCCAGTGCAGGATACAATCCCCCAGCATCTTTGGCTGGTTGCTGAACATTACACTTCTGACGTAGGGATTTTTACAAAATTCTCCCTCATGTCGGTCTCTTTATGTATTGGTTTTTCTCTGATGACCTAATCCCTCAACTCAAGTTTGCTTTTTGGGTCAGCCCGAGAAGGAAGGGGGGGGGGGGGCGGGACTAAGAGGAGGTTCTGGAATTGGACCTGGCACCAGGGGGTTGGGCCCTGATTTCTGGAGTACCTATATCGATCCCTGTTCTGCCAGTAATACCTGTGTCTTAGCTATGCTTTGGGCCTTCCACCCTGCTCCTTGAAGGACAGAGAGACAATGAAGTGAAGGGGTGTGTATACCTTGAGTTTACATACCCTATCATGTATGTGTGTGGTGCACGATCACCATGAGGGGTATCTTGGTGCAGATGTGGCAGACGTTTGTTGTTGTCCAGCTCAGTGGCATTCATTTTTGGTGACACTGAAAGGATAAGGGGTTGAGTAGGTCCCCCTCATTGTATTCATTACTGGACTTAAAGGTTTCATTTTCACAGCTCTATCTGCGTTTGAATTTGTGACCGCTGCTACAGACAACAGCAGGCTATTCAGTGGGTTGATTGCTCTTCGCTTCTTTCTATTCGCCATCCTTCAACTTGAATCCATTTGGATAGTGGTGTTAACTGCTTGCAGGCCTGACAGTAGGCCTCCCAGGTTTGGTTATTATCTGTATGGTGTAGTTCTGCTGCAGAGTTTGGGTGTGTTGGAGTATACTGTCAGGCGCTTCGCTTTTGCATCCAAATCAACAAAAGAGTGACAAAAAAGACAAATATACAGAAAAGAGAGGCAGTAAAGCAATTCAGTTACTACCACCAAAATAAGAGTATTACACAGAAAAGACAAGAATACGGTAGGCTTTGCATGCACTGTGCAGAAAGAAAACCCTCGGGCACCAACTGAAAGTCAGTTGCTAGTTGTCTTCATTGGGTTCTTGTTTGGAATACGTGAAATAGTATCCAACAGTGATAGAAAAGTGAATTAAAAGGAGTGTGGACTACTCCCCAAACCAGAAAGACTTTTTTTTAATAAAGGGGTAGTTCTAACTCCATTAAAAACATAAGTGAAAAGCAGACATACAGATGGTTGTGTTAGATTGAACCAAGAAGTTCTATACATAAAAATACAAGGGTCGACATGTTTCTGCTATAAAGAGCCACACATCAGCTCAGCATTCGTCAGGACCAAACTAAACCTCGCCTCGTGGCTGACGCACGCTAAGGCGCCAATACCAACTGCGGCGGGGCAGAAAATGGATTACAAACTTGGATGTAACCGATGCACAGGTACTTCCTCGTGCATCCCCTCCAAAACGTGAGGGGTGGGTAATTCGTGCATATCAGGAGCGGTGCCCCTTAGGCTCGTGGCAGGGGGAATTCTTCACGCCTGGAACATTATCTTCCCGGCGACTGCCCTCCAAAGAACCTAACGTGTCCACATCCACGGTGCCTCATGGGTACAGTCCAGCCTGAACTGCCAAGCCATGTCTTCCCTGGACCAGAAAACAAACATCTTGGGACCGGTTTCGGATTTATAATCCTCATCAGCCAGGCTATCTTGAATCCAGTGGTAGAGTGAGTAAGGGACCCATGTCTGAGCATACCCTGCCAACTCTGGGTGAACAAAGGGATACCATGCTCCATCGCATAGCCCATTCCTAGTCGTGCACTCAGGTTATATTGAGCTGTTATGTCTGTACTAGTTGATTCAATGCCCATTAGATTCCTCATGTTAGACTAATGTTCAGATTTGTTACCTTTGCCTCAAATTGTAAAGCGCTCTGATATCCTTCGGGATCAAGTTCACGCTATATAAAACTTTATAAATAAATAAAGGGGATGATGGAGTCAAGCTATCCTGGCTGAAGACAGCTGATAGCCAGAAACCGGTCCTAGGATGCTTGATTCTGGTCCAGGGAAGACATAGCTTGGCAGTTCAGGCTGGACTGTTCCCATGAGACACAGGGTCAAGACTGATTTGCATATGCCATGTCTGACCTGGGGTGACTTGGTGAGCAAAATAAAGATGGATTAAACCCAGATCTGTGACTGGCGGTGAATGTTTTGCCATTGTGCAGCATTCCGTCCATCATATTGTGTGTTTTGCTGTTCACCCTATGTGGGAAGGGTATGCCCAGACGTTGGTTCCGTGCTCACTAAGCCACTGGAGTCAAGCTATCCTGGCTGAAGACAGCTGATAGCCAGAAACTGGTCCTAGGATGCTTGATTCCGGTCCAGGGAAGACATAGCTTGGCAGTTCGGGCTGGACTGTTCCCATGAGGCACAGGGTCAAGACTGATTTGCATATGGCCACATCTGAACTGGGGTGGCTTGGTGAGCAAAATAACGATGGATTAAACCCAGATCTGTGACTGGGGGTGAATGTTTTGCCATTGTGAAACATTCCGTTTATTATCTTGTGTGTTTTGCTGTTCACCCTATGTGGGAAGGGTATGTCCAGACGTGGGTCCCGTGCTCACTAAGCCACTGGAGTCAAGCAATTCTGGCTGAAGACGGCTGATAGCCAGAAACCGGTCCTAGGATGCTTGATTCCGGGCCAGAGAAGACATAGCTTGGCAGTTCGGGTTGGACTGTTCCCATGAGGCACAGGGTCAAGACTGATTTGCATATGGCCATGTCGGAACTGGGGTGGCTTGGTGAGCAAAATAACGATGGATTAAACTAAAATCTGTGACTGGAGGTGAATGTTTTGCAATTGTGCAACATTCCATCCATCATCTTGTGTGTTTTGCTGCTCACCCTATGTGGGAAGAGTATGCCCAGACGTGGGTCCCGTGTTTACTAAGCCACTGGAGACAAGCTATCCTGGCTGAAGACGGCTGATAGCCAGAAACCGGTCCAAGGATGCTTGATTCTGGTCCAGGGAAGACATAGCTTGGCAGTTCGGGTTGGACTGTTCCCATGAGGCACAGGGTCAAGACTGAGTTGCATATGGCCATGTCTGACCTGGGGTGGCTTGGTGAGCAAAATAAAGCTGGATTAAACCCAGATCTGTGACTGGGGATGAATGTTTTGCCATTGTGCAACATTCGGTCCATCATCTTGTGTGTTTTGCTGTTCACCCTATGTGGGAAGGGTATGCCCAGACGTGGGTTCCGTGCTCACTAAGCCACTGGAGTCAAGCTATCCTGGCTGAAGACGGCTGATAGCCAGAAACCGGTCCTAGGATGCTTGATTCCGGTCCAGGGAAGACATAGCTTGGCAGTTCGGGCTGGACTGTTCCCATGAGGCACAGGGTCAAGACTGATTTGCGTATGGCCATGTCTGAACTGGGGTGGCTTGGTGAGCAAAATAAAGATGGATTAAACCCAGATCTGTGACTGGGGGTGAATTTTTTGCTATGGTGCAACATTCCGTCCATCATCTTGTGTGTTTTAATAAATGGATGACAGCAGGTTACAAGTCGGGGGTACACGCGGGTACACACCGTCCTCCCACTATTTTCACAGGGTGAAAGCCGTCCACACTGCCAAGAAGTTGGGCCCCACAGAAATCTGTTGATTTTATCCCAGTGTAATTTTGAGACACCGGGATATGTTTAGCAGCTCCTGCACGTTATCTGCTTTCCATTCCCAGCAGCAATGTGAAGGCAGATAGGCTGCTTTTTTCACTTCCAGCTGGGCAAAGATAAAGACAGAAGTTAGGGGCCATCAGGCCTCTTTTGATCGAGTATCGGACTGGAGGCGTCCTGGAACCTCACAAATGCAAATGCATCGGCAAGGAAACAATAGCACACAGCTTGTTATCTCTTCACAAGTACTTAAGAAATGCATGCTTTTTACTTTGTTTTATGTAAGTGCATGCACTGTAAGAATGTCAGATGGGTTAGCCTGTCCCAGTATTTACACAAATAACAATTTAAATATCACTATTTTATTTCCTTTATAGCGCTATTCATCCCAATGCAGAGTGTTAGAGCGCTTGACATAACATACACATTATCCGTTCCAAATAAATCATGTAAGTGTGTAAATCAATGTACAAGATGTTTTACATGAGACAGTCAGGGTTACAAGGTGTAGGAGTCAAATAACCTTCATGGCTCACTGTGGTCTACGAGAAGGATTACAATACATTAACTGCAAGTAATAAAAGGATCTCTGTGATCAAAGCAATAATCCACTTACCTATCTACATATAATATAAATGTGTGATCTGCATGTCACATGATATGCTTTGCAGGAGACAACTATATTTTTTAAAACAATTTTATTGCATTTTTAGTTCGCACATGTTAAAACATACACATATCAGAGCACTTTTGCATAATTAAGTGGTACATTTATGCTCACAACATTGTATAAAATAACAAACCCAAAGAAGGTAACAACAAAATAGAAGTTCAGCTATCCCCAAACGCTCCGTCCCTTCCCCTCCCCAAGAACAGTGCATGAATATGTTTTGCGCAGGAGACAACTTAATCATCTATACTACATTGATTCAATTTTGGTGCTATATGAGGCACAGATCTCTCCAACAAATGCGTTAAGCTCCAAAGTTACCTCACCATTATTATTATTCCCTGAAATTTATTGGGGACCTCTGCAGCAGATGCCTTAACCCCATAAAATATTTTAAAATGCAGACTTTGTAACGAATTAAGCAGAACAGGTCTACTACCATGTTTTTCCATGTCGCAAATTTCTTTGTGCATGGTTTAATAAAAAATTATTTGTTGAGGCCCAGATTTTGCGTCAGGATTGCGCCACTTTTGGCACAACCCCAACTCCAAATCTCATTTGTTAAGTATAATGTACTCACGATGCACCTGATAAACATATGTGTGAGATCTTAGTATCTGATGTCACTTCTTGTAATGTCACTTCCAGTGAGGTCACTTCCTATGATGCCACGTGGAATATTATGCATCGTGACGTCATGTGCTTTGATGGCACTCGTCATGATATCACTTGCATACCGCCTAACTTGGTCAGTCCCCCCACTTGTGCCCTGGATGACAGAAAACAACGGAGAAATTATGCGCGCGGGATATTTGGAACGTTTCTGTGGTCTGTGCTTTTGCTATGTTTACAAATAACCATAGGCTGACAAAAACTTCAAATAAATCTGGGCTTCGCCGCAAGCTTGCTGTGTGGTAATTCACTTTTAACTCGAGTGAAAGACTTGCATATCACGTGCGGCTCAGTGTGCTCAAATGAAAATAAATAGAAAACACCATTAGCAACAGGAGTTGCGGTGTGCTGGTCGGGAATGATTGTGAGAAATACCTCCAGCCAATATCGAGTCTCTTACGAGGCTGAGGAAAGGAGAGAGAGAGGGGGGGAGAGGGGGGTGAGGGAGAGAGAGAAATAGAGAGAGGGAAACGGAGAGCTAGAGGAAGAGAGGGAGAAGGAGAGAGACAGGGGGAGAGAGGGAGATAGAGAGAGAGAAATAGAGAGAGGGAAATGGAGAGCTAGAGGGAGAGAGGGAGAAGGAGAGAGAGAGGGGGAGAGAGAGAGGGAGAGAGAGAGGGAGAGAGAAGAGAGCGAGGTGGAGAGAGAGCGAATGAGAGAGAGGGAGACGTAGAGGAAGAGAGAGGTAGAGGGAGAGGGGGAGAGGGAGAGAGAAGAAGAGAGAGAGAAAGAGACAGGGAAACGGAGAGCTAGAGGGAGAGAGGGAGAGAGAAGAAGAGAGAGAGAAAGTGAGAGAGGAAAACGGAGAGCTAGAGGGAGAGAGGGAGAAAGAGAGAGGGGGAGAGAGAAAGAGAGACGGAGAGAGAAGAAGAGAGAGAGGGGGAGAGAGAAAGAAAGAGAGAGAGGGAGAGGAAGAGAGAGGTAGAGGGAGTGAGGGAGTGAGGGAGCGAGAGAGAAGGAGAGAGAAAGAGGGAGAGGGAGAGAGGAAGAGAGAGAGAGGGAGAGGGAGTGAGAAAGAGAGAGAGAAAGAGAGAGGGAGAGAGAGAGTGTGAGAGAGGGAGGGAGAGAGATGGAGAGAGAGAGAGAGAGGGAGAGAGAGAGAAGAAGAGAAAAGGAGAGAGGGGGAGAGAGAGAGCGGGATAGATAGGGAGAGGGAGAGAGAGGGAGAGAGAAAGAGAGAGAGAGAAAGAGAGAGAGAGGGAGAGAGACTGAGGGAGAGGGAGAGAGAGGTAGAGAGAAGGAGAGAGAGAGAGAGAGGGAGAGAGAGAGAGAATTAATGAATCAATTAATTGTGGGACCTGTGTTTGTCCAAAGCATTGCAAATCCGCTTTAGGGCTGAAACATTTTTATTTCAAAAGCCATACTCAGACTATAAATCCATAGTCTAGATTTCATCAGTGACGTGTAGGTTAAGTTACATGGGCCTTCGTCTGTGGCATGTAGTGCGAATGTCTGTGTTGTCCTTCTTCAGGTACACCCCTTTAGCTCTTGACGTTCAAGGACCTGGACACTCAGGGTAATAGGGGAACAGTCCAAGTATTACTCAGGCAGGTGATATTGTAAAAAAACTTAACAACTCATCAGAGACATTAAAACTCATCCGTCCTCCCAGTACTTTTACCATAAAACGAAAAAGTACTTGTTCTACAGAAATCTAAATACAACGCTAAAAAAATGAACATGGAAATTCAGCATTCAGCTTTGCACATTAAACAGGCTCCCTACTGGCTTGGGCAAAGGGTTCTCATAATCAGTAATCCAAATCTTATTGGAGCAGCTTGAATCAATACATTGACCTTCATCAGAGAGGTGTCGTTGGAGACCTCAAACCGGGGGTCTTTTCTGAGGTGTTGGATAAGGTCTTACACACGGCCAGGTCAGTGAGATGCAGTTTAAGTCCATACACTGCACTTAATAAGAGAAGTGAAACTAGAGTCTCTTGATCCAATGTACCTGGGGAGCACATCCGGAATACCCCCGCTAGTTATAGATACAAAGAAACCCAATGGTCATGGTCATTTTTAAGCACAAACCCTACTCATTCTATTGCTACAGAGGATTTCGGAGTAGCTTTTAATAATCTTCAAGCTCTTTGGTACAGCATTGGTGGATCCCATTTCTAGCAGTGATACGGCTTTGCGTGCATGTGCCAGAATCACCCACGGTACAAGTGTTAGCAACATGAGACTATAAGAGCTACCAGGATCGGATGGATGGGTAACCAAAATCAGGTCCAGCAAAAGTGGTCAAACAAGCCCCATGCTACAGGATGCTCAACTAGAAGTGCACCATGTGGGCAGGGTGGAGTCATGGCACCCCATCCCCATCTGAACTTAACACCCCAACCAGCAGGCAACTGGGAAAATGCCAAAGTATCAGAATGGTCAGTCATACGTTGAGAGGTATCCTTCTATGCCCCCCAGATATTGCTAAAACTGACCGAAACACGTATGATTCATTAGTAAGTACTGAGATCCAAAGTGTGGGGGAAATTTGTCCAATTCACAGAACACTACAATTGCATCAAATAGAGGCTGCTACAAAGCTGCAGATAGCGTCACACAGGCAGCATCGCTACAAATCCACCTTGATGAATGTAGTAATTGCATCTATTGCACAGAGTCACTCTTCTCTGAGTCGTCTGGCTGATTACATTTTTAACCAGAACCTCTATTTCATCTCTTCCTATCCCCTACAACCAGTAATTACTTTGAAGAACTTTTAAATTAATTTAGCGTATGATGTTATTATTGAATTGTTTTTGCACCGACGCATTCCACGCGCCTGTCTGTCCTTGGAGACTACCTGGAAATTGCAGTGTTGGTGTCGAGAAGATGTCCTATGTACTTCAGCAATTTTAGATCAATGCCAACTGTGAACTGGCACCGAAGAGGGAATAAAAGGCACAACTTGGGCAATTAAACACCCTCTTCTTCAAGATTTCATCATCTCTTTTATCTTTTCAACACGTACAGCTAAAGGGGACTTGAATGAAAATGAGAGATCTTGCGTGGAATGCACAGTCAGCGTGGGCGGCACTGAGACAGCCCCACAGGAGTATGACACCTGCTTTTCTCTGTACCACATACCCCTCTGCTATAGCTGGTATGCCTTATGCTCACACTGGCTTAAAAGAATATTTGTGCCAGCGCCCGGCTCTGCTTTAATTTCTGCGGGAGGAAAGCCCTTGTACATGGAGAGATGTGCAAAACTTGATTGTTTCTGCCCTGGCATATACTTCTTCAAACTTTATTGTTCTCCGAATCTCAATAAAATCAAGTTGTCCACATGCCGTTGTTCTCCCAACAGCAGAGTGCGGTGGTGAAGGCTAAAGTCGGTACAGCGGCGTAACCATCATTAGTACATGGCGTACGTTGACCTCAGGGCATATGGTGTGAGAAGACAACTGCACTCCATTTATACCTATCTTGTACTAGCCAGCCACAGTGTAGTGTGGAGAGCCCAATTTCAGTTTTTTATACGGGTCCATTGAATACATCCTACTTCATGGCTCAGTGACACCATGATCGCTTCCAGTAGGGTTTAGACTCCAATGAGTGAGAGGAGCTTGCACAAAAAAAGGCCGTACAACTGGGATGTGCAGAATTTCCATTCACAAAAAGTGGTTGTAAACAGTGCACTGATTTTTAACAAATAGAAAAGAATTTGGAGAACTGGCCTTTTGTGAACCGAAGATTCACAAAATTCTGAATCGTAGGGGGTCGTGATTTGACCTACCTTATCAATATTCATGAGGCAGTTTGCAAATTGCATCTCTCTGTGATTCAATGCCATTACTGGGATGGTGGCCTGCTTGAGTCATCCATTTCTGTGGTCACATTTAAATGAAGTAAACTTTTTTTTAATGCAGCCAATTTCCTTAGAGGGAACTGAGTTTAATTTATAAAGAATTTTTCATTATTTTTACGTTTTTTTTTTAGAGTTGGCAGTAGTACACTGCTTACTTCCTATTAAACCTTTCTTTTTAAAATCACAAATGGGAAATGGTCCATTTGGGACCCTGTTGGAACTGGCCCTTCTTGCAGGGTCATCCCCAAACTTTTTGCTTCTTCCTCCCTTATTTTTCCTGACTCGTGGAGGTTGGCAATAGGACTCTGCGCACTTTACCACTGCTGATCAGTGCTAAAGTGCATATGCTCTCTGTGTAAATTGTTACTCTGATTGGATATACATGTTTGGCATATTTGTATCACCATGAAGTCCCTAGTAAAGTGCACTGGGTGTGTCGGAGCTTGTAATGACAAATGCTACTAGTGGGCCTGCAGCACTGATTGTGCCACCCACAGGAGTAGCTCTAAAAATGGTGTCTCAGGCCTGCCACTGCAGTGCCTACGGGCAGTTTAGAACTGCCATGTCCTCCTGGTCAGTGTCCCCACTGGCCAGGCCTAACCCTTCCCTTTTCGTGCACATCAGTCACACCTATGAAAGGCCCAAGGTACCCCCTGGGCAGGGTGCAGTGTATGTGAAAGGTAGAGCATGTACTAGTGCAGGTGACATGCTCTGGTAGTGAATTACAGCCATTTTCGTTTTTCACTATTGTAAGGCTATCTTGCTCCATAGGTTAACATGGGGATGCTGGCTACAGTGGTTAACAGCATTTCTTCCCATAGGAACAAGATAGGACATAAGTATCTAGTATCCCTGAACTCAGAATTTAATAATGCATCTTTTAGGAAAGGTGGTTTTTAAATCCTGTTTTTGAGAACAGCACTTTTAGAAAGTTGCTGTTCTCTTGTCTGACCCTTCTGTGTGCCTGGGCCTGATTGTGTATTGACTGTCTGGTTTGTGAGTGACAGGGGCTGGGGAATTCCCCCAGAGGCTGGATGAGTCAGCACTAGGCTGAATGAATGCATTGCAACCTGAGTGGTGGGAGGAGTTAGCACCTGGGCTGAATAGGGCTGTGCCTGCCTGCCACAATGCTGGCTCCACCTCCTGCTGGGCGGCTGAGGACCCTGCCCCTCAATCTGAAAGGAAAGATGCAGCCAGCAAAACAAAGTGCTCAGGATCCACCCAGAACTGGTTCAGACCGGGCTCAGGGCCCACATGCACAGAGAGAACAAAGACTTTAGGGGTATAAGTACAGGACCCTTGAGAACAGAAAATTAGATCATCCTGGAATCAAGAAAGAACCTCTGCCAAGGAGAAAGCTGACTCTGAAGAAGGAAGACTGTCCTGCTGTTGTTCTGCTGGACGGACCTGCTGTTGCTTTGCTGCCAAGGAGAGGGGAAGGACTTTGCTGTGAGCTGTGTCCCCTGTCTTGAAGGAATCTCCAAGGGCCTGAGAAGAGCTGGCTCCCTGTTTTTGAAGTCCCAGGAACAAAAGGACTTCACCCCCAGTTTCCCTGAACTCTGCTGAGAGAGTTCTGTCCTTCCTAGAGTGCTTGATCCAGTTGTGGGGCCTCTGGAAGTTGAACCTGAGCTGGGAAGCTTGAAACTAAGATTGAGAGACTTTTGAAACTGAAAAGTGTCGCATCGCTCGCTTGCGGAGCGCATCCCCGACAGTGCGAGAAGTTTCCCGCCGCTACGAAAGTCGAGATCGGCGCAGCGCCTGACGCCGCTGCCAGAGCCGTCGCATCCTTCGTTTGCGGGACGCACTAGACCGGTACGGGAGAATCGAACATCGCTGCGAGTGTCGTCGCAGAGCCTGTCATCGCTGGGTGAGATCACCGCACCGCTTGCTTGCGGATCGCATCACGTCGCTGCGAGCATCGTCGCAGAACCATCGCATCGAGGAGCTGCGAGAGAGAGGAACCCCGCTGGACCGCGCATCGTCGCCCCGGAGATCGTCGCAGCCCCTACGAGATCATCGCATCGTGCCTTTGCGAGAACAGACTTCCTACGGAACCTACGCACCGGAATCCACGCAAGCGGCCTTCCTCCCCATACAGACCGGATTCGTCGCAACACGCCCGCTGCTGCAGCGGGGCTGTCGCATCGCCTCCCCAGGGTCTCAGGAGTAATGTATAGCTTGTTTCCACCGCACCAGCTTCCTGTTTGTGGAACTTTGTTGCTTCTAAAAAGTACTGTGAGTAAACGTGACGCAACTGTGAACTTTTCACGCATCTGTGGATTATTTGATCGCAACTTAAAGAACTTTGATTACAACCTGAAGAACTCTTTTGAAACCATATTCTTGAACTGTGTATGTTAGATTTTTGCCGTTTTGGTCTTTGTGTAGTTTAGAATAAATATCTTTATTTTCCTAAACCATTGTGGAATCAGTTTGTGGTGTTTTCACTGTGTTACTGTGGGTGTTGGTACAAATACTTTACGCATTGCCTCTGGTTAGCCTAGAATGCTCAGGCCAAGCTACCTAGAGGGTGAGCAGGGGTTATCTAAGAGGGTTATCTCCTTGCCCTGACTAGAAGCAAGGGTCCCTATTTGGACAGTGGTACCTACCTCTGCCAACTAGAGACCCCCAGTTCTAACAGACCCCTTCCCATTTGAGAAATGCACTAGCACCCTAACTCGGAAGTCATTAACTTTTCAATATTTTGTATCTTATATTCAGTCGCAAAACATTGATACATACCATAATGAATCGCTGTTTGAAAGCTGCCACAAAACATGCTCTTTCCAAATAGGGATTTGTTGTGTTTTTCTAGACCCATGTTGCGATTTGATAACATGTTAACGAATCGTAAAATAGTTTTGCTACATTACAAAAAGCATTTTGTGGCTGCAACTCCTGTGACTGTGCAAATTGTAGGCTTTGTGAAAACAAAATGGCTTCTTACATCTATCTCTAACTGTAGTTTAGTGATTAACCTAAGTCTTAGGTTGCAATTAGTTCGATAAACAATTGTTAGTTTGCCAGCAGCTATCAACATTGTAATGTAACATTCTCAGTCAAAAGATACATGCCACTCCGTCTAATGTGTGAAATAATCAGTTCTGGAGATGCAAGTCCCCTGTTTAGAGTTCCCAAAACCAAGGACCTGAATTAGAGTTTGATGGATAGGGTGCCCTGCTACAAATGTGTGGGGCACCCTGTCTGCTACACTAACAGCCCACCTGCTCTATTTAGAGTTCAGTCATTATGGAAAATGATCCTAACCTGACAGTTGTACCAATTTTTAATTTGTCATCCCACACTCTTAGTACTAAAGAGATGGAGGTATTGAGTCATGGATTGTCCTTCATTCCTACTAGCAGAAACGATGTCTTCATGACTCTTGTAGAACTCTACAAATTCTTCAGAAGTGTACATTTAAAATTCTTTTTTGCTAATAATCCTACCACCCAGACAATTAACATTAGTGGTCTCAAGTGTCCCTCAACTTTCTATCCACCATCAAATGTGATGCCAAAAGACCTGATCACTTTTGAAAACGTTGTGTTGAATGAAATTCAACAACTTTTTCAGAATAGAAAGTACGTGAGGTTTAATTTCTCAAAGGAGGAGAGACTTGTTCTACAAACTTAGTCTAAACGGGATGACCTAATTGTGAAACCGGCAGACAAAGGCGGTGGTATCATTTTACAAAATAAAACTGACTATGACAGCGAAGTCTTGCGACAACTTAATTATCCTGCCCATTATAAAAAGCTGAGAGGTGATCCAACAGCAAGAATACGGAAAGAGATTCTAACTCTAACAACTAGAGGTCTTGATGGTCAGTGGTTGAGCAGAAAAGAATTTGACTACATGAATAAAAGTGACTATACCATTCCGGCATTCTACACACTGCCTAAAATCCATAAACACAGGGAGAGTCCACCAGGGAGACCCATTGTGGCTGGTTGTCAATCTATACTGCAACCATTAGCGGAATATGTCGATCATTTCCTAAAACCCTTTGTCCCCCTCACTAAGGCCTATACTCAAGACAGTAGGGATGTCATTATCAAATTAGAAGGACAAATGTTTGATTCAAAGTCAGAGATCCTAGTCACGATGGATATTGACAATCTCTATACGAGTATTCCACAGACTGACGCTTTAGTTATTATTGGGGAAACTTTAGAGACAAGGACACGCCCACACCAGGTCCCTACGGACTTTATTGTACAATGTGCTAAAATTGCCCTTACAGAAAATTACTTCATTTTTGGAACAGATTTCTATGGCCAGTTGAAAGGAGTGGCCATGGGCGCGATTTTCGCGCCAGACATAGCGAATCTTTATGTGGCCACGTTCGAAGAAAAAGTGGTATATAACAACAATCCTTTTGGTGTACATTTGCAACATTACTTAAGGTATATAGACAACATATGTCTTATCTGGAAAGGTACGGATGATGAATTGCAAAATTTCTATGAGTGGTTTAATTTACAAGATCCTAATTTACACTTCTCAATTGAGAAGAACTGAAACGCCATCAGTTTTCTTGATCTCTCAATTTATAATGAGCACAACACCCTAGCGATGCGTCTGTGCACCAAACCAACATCAAGAAATACTCTCTTAAAATATGAGAGTCAACACCCTCGAAGTCTACGGGATAACCTCCCTTTTGGGCAATTTTTGCGCCTTCGACGCAATTGCACCAAGAGGGAGGATTATTTCCGAGAAGCAAATGTTTTACTATTAAAACTCGTGATGCGTTCATACCCACGCAGAATGGTTAAGAAGGCTATGAAACGCGCATGGTACTATGACCGTGAGGCGCTATTAACAAAAAAAAGTGAATTTGGACATAGATGATGTCAACACCAGGCCTGTGACATGTGTAACAACGTTTGGTTCGGAGTCCAACCAGATCAAATCAATAATAAAAAGTAATTGGCATTTGATTAGAAAATCAGAACCCCATTTGATGCAACCACGTTTTGCATTTAAGAGAGGTAAAAATCTAAGAGACTATCTGGTAAAAGCCTATAGAGAACCACGCCCTATCACACTACAGTCACAATGGGGTTTAGCTCCCATTATTGGACATTATCCGTGTGGAAATTGTGTGGCATGTTAAACAACAAAAGAAGTAAAGAACTACAATCTTAATGGTAAGGAAGTTAAAATGTTGCACCATTCAAATTGTAACACAAAAAATGTCATCTATTGTGTTCAATGTCCTTGCTTGTTGTTATACATAGGGAAAACCACACAAGAAGTCAAGAAACGCATACTTCAACATCAGTCGCGTATTAGGTGTAATGTCATGACTGCTCCACTTGTTGAACATTATCATCAGAAGTCACATCTACCTAATGAAATGTTGTGGTTTGTCATAGAAGTCATCAAATGCACGAAAAGATACCACAATGTAAATTGTCTACTCACCTTGAGGGAAAACAAATGGATTTGGACATGTAATACTGTGGAGAAGGGGCTAAACTCCGTTATTGAATGGCACACTATTGCAACATTGTAATTCTTTATACATCTGATTGTCATTCATCTGTATGAATAATCTCTCTGACTGATACCATAGGTTATTCAACCTATTCTAAGATGGCCGCCATTTGTGCCACTCTCGGTCCATGAACCTAGCCGATTTTTGTTATTGTAGAGAATGGACTAGTTTCTGCTGTTGTTTGGCATATTATTATAATAGTGTAATTCTTATCATATTTGGCTGTATCTTGACTGTATGAATAGTCGGTCCGTTTGGGTCTATTGGTTTTTTAACCTTTTTAACCTATTCTAATATGCCCGCCACTCGTACTACTCGTGACCTATGAACCTAGCCGGATTTTGCCACTCTGGGTTAAGTAGTCACTGATCCCCTTTGCTTTGATGATTTACGCGGTGGTTGTGACAGCCTATATATGCAGACTAGGAAACTTCTGCTTTATTTACTTTTTAGGAACAATTCAGCGGCGGTCTATTTGAATGATGTAAACCTGTAACAATTCTGCCGTAATGTATGTTGTTGATGGACTCATTTAAATAATATGCCAATATTCAGTTTTGTAGCTACGGACTTCATTCACCAATGCTTTCACAGAATGAGACGTGAGTGACGTTATACGTCATCACGTAGGAGTGCACTGAGTTTAAATACACGGAAGTGCTACAGGCGGCGGTCCTGTATTATCGAGGCGTGAGGAAGTCTAGGATTGCAGGTCCCGTACATTCAGTGAGTATCTCCTCTGGTTGTTTTAAGAAGCTGCTATGGCCAATATACAGTTTAGACCCTAATTCCATTCAGAAGAATAACTAGCGCTTCTCTCCGCTTACAGGTGTTTGAAAGCATCTCGTTTAAATCGTTCGTGAGTATTGGGTCCTTCACACTTCTTTGGTGAGGTGGAGGTTGGTGGATGTTATGCTCTTCCCGCCTAGCTGACATAATATTGGGTCTGTTATTTTATGATTACAGCGTTTTGTCGACCCATTGGCAGGACATTGTCACATAGTTTGTGAGTATAGCACTTGCTTGAGCCTCTCTTCAAATTTGTGGTCTAGCCAGATGTTTACGTTTAATAGCATGTTTTTAGATTTATAGGTTTTGGAAAGTCTTTCTGATCAGTAAATCCTCGCATCCACCGGCTGGTGGGGCTTGGTAAGGTTTTATTTTAGTGTTCTTTGTAATTCTAGTAGCACTCTTTGAGTGATGGCATGTATATGTTACACCAGGATAGCATGTCTTTTTAGGGTTTGGTGTGATTCTTAGAGCACATATGGTGATGGTTTCTGTACATGTTAAACTACACTAGGGTAGTTTGTCTCCCTTTGGTTTTTCTTTTCGTGAGAAGACGATACCTGGTATGCAAGGTTTTTATGTACTTATATTTTTATGTACTTGTATTCATATTTATTTGTAGATTTAATTATGCAACTGGTCCTGAGGATGGTCCTGTGGAAGTAATTACTGGAGAAGGACCGAAACGTCGACGCCTAACACCGTCTTGCTGATATTGATATAATATGTGTTTATGTCAATGAACAGCGTATTATCTTGAGAAATTGTCTCTCACGTGGTACTTTGTTGGATCCATGTGTCTAGCATGAGGTGTTGTTTACTACACAAAAAATTATAAACTGTTGTAGTATCTTTGTTGCCAAGCTGAAATTCTGATGAACAATTTTCTAACAAATTAAGTTGTTGGAAATAGAGAAAAGAGAAAAAAGAGAATAATAAAAAACAATAAGAATTTACATCTGCCTTGCCTCGTATGAATGATTGATCACGTATGTTGACATTAATTCTTTTGAAAAATATATAAATTATTCCTTTGAGGACAAATGTCTATCTGCTATTTAGAGTTGGGCATCACATTTCCATTATTAGTGGGGCAATAATGCTGATGCTGAACAGAGGAAAACCTTACAGCAGTCGGATGTACTTTATTTCTCTTTGTGACTGCCAGGAAAAGCCTGGGATTCTGAAGAGAAAAAAATGAAAAATGACCCGCACACATAGGGAGAAAACTCCCAGGGTCTTGGCAGGGTAATTGTTTTTGTTTTACAAAACCAAACTCACACTGTAGGAGTTCATTTTGGAAAAACAAATGTTTCCTGAGTAGCTGGATAAAACATGGTGGCTGGTGGTCAGCAAACTTTCAAGCCTTCAGATAAGCTGCTGTGGTGGCAGCTCCTCTGAAGGCACAGATATCTCCACTAGGCAGGATAAGTCTACAGTGGGTAATTTGTGAAACAAAAAAAGTGCCAGGTCTTGTCAGGAGGCCGCTTGCACCAGCCCATTTCTCCTGTCAATGCAGCCTAAAACAGAACCAACTACTAACCATGAAAGTAGGGATAGGATGTGGTGAAATGGCCAGAGTTGCCGACTTCGGAGCTGGGGAACCAGGTTATAATCTCAGCTTCGGCTCAACATCCATGATACAACCCTCCTTATGTCCCTATTAGCTTCCAATCTCTGCCACCCATTAGGTACCCTTGCTCCATGAAAACATTGTGAAAAATCCTGAATCCTTGTCATTTTAGCAAATAAAGTCAAAACTGAAACATGGCTGCGTCCCTTCAACCTTCATGTGCTACAAGAAACAGATTTACAAATACAGTTCAAACAATTACTGCTCTGAATAGAGTGCAAAAAAGGTCATCTAATGGCCAAATGCTTCCCGATAGGCCTGTCTGGATTTAGGGGCCAGAGGGGAGTGTTGAGTTCTGGAAGTGCACAAAACCTACACAGTTCACTGGGGACAAGACTTCCTCTTCTACTTCTCCTTTGCGGTATTGTGTGAAGTCCTGAATCTTGGAAGTAAACAAAGCGTCAGCAGTATTCTGAGAATGTGGCCTAACGGCTAGGGCAGTTGACCTCGATGCTGGGGAACTGGGTTCGAGTGTCCGCCGGGACGCTCAAAATCATGTGATTCTGGATAAATCACTTAATCCCCCTATGCCTAACAAAAGATTAATGCGTCTTTATGCAAAGCAACCGGCGTCATGTAAAGCGCTCTGATACCTATGGGTCTAGTTTGCCCTTTATATAACCCCCCCCCCCCAACAAAAAAAACCTTGTTATATATCTTGTTCTAAACAGTATGAACTGAGGCCTCCAACTTTAAGGCATGCATGCAGGAGCTGGCCTCCTGGATGAATAAGAACTGGCTAAAGTTGAATGGAGGCAAGACCGAGGTACTGGTGGTGGGTGGAGACAGAATCAGCTGGACGGATGACTGGTGGCCACAATGCTTAGGCCCAACTCCTACTCCCTGTAAAGAGGCAAAGAATCTAGGAATATGGGTTGACCCCGCCCTTTCCTGTGGAGTGCATATCCAGCGTCTTGTAGGAAAGTGCTTTGGTGTTCTTAAAACACTAAATAAAACATTGGATCTGCTTCCACTAGAAGCAATACGGACAATGACCCAGGCCCTTATTACTTCCCGTGTGGATTACGGGAATGTTTTATACCTGGGTGCATCTGAAAAGAGTCTAAGGCGCCTACAGGTCTTACAAAATGCAGCAGCAAGGCTTGTCTTGAGACTCCCCAGAAGAGCTGCGTCTAGGCCTGCATTGGCGGAACTTCATTGGCTTCCTGTTAAGAAGAGGGTCCTGTTTAAATCCCTCCTATTATGCCATCGCATTCTCTGGCACAAGACTCCATCCTACCTACGCTCAGGAGGTACAGGGCGGCTTGAAATCCCTCAAATCAAGAAAGCCAGAATGGGTGGCCGCTCTTTTAGATTCATAGTTGCACAAAGCTGGAACAAACTTGAAAGGTCAGAGGCCAAGTTTAGGAGTCTCCTTAAAACTTATTTGTTCTCCATTTAGGGGCACTATCAGGTGTTTTTTTTGTGGCTATGCTATTTCTGCTGGGTCTGTCATTTCCACAGCGCGGGGACACGCCGGGAAGGCGTAACCATGCGCTTTACAAGCTACCTTATTATTATTATTAATATTATGTTATTCTCGAGGCACACTCAGTAACCGACACATCATCTTGAACCTTTCAGAAGCTCTGTGAACAAAACAAAATTAAAAAATTGGGTACAAAGGCAGAAGAGTACAAATAATTGAGGGTCTTTTCTGTTTTAGCTTCAATCCTCAAAATCCACTTCTCAAAGTAGACACAGGACAAAGCCCAGCCTTTCGGAATGCAGTTATTAAACAAGCATTGAAAATGCAAGAAGTCAAAAATATATCACCATAGGAAAATATTTACTGGCGGGAGGCAAGATGGCGGCCTAGACGCTAGGCTGATTGCAGCACTCTACTGAGCTCCGACGATGATGATCAATTGAATCACTTCTGTGATGGATTCTACACGGAGCGCATAAAGAAATGCTCACACGACTCGAGAAAGAAGGCTGAAATAAACAGAGAAGGGGAGAGACGCCGATATCCCGGCATGTTGACAGCGGAAAACCCTGGGCGCCGTGAGAGGAAAGCGCCGCTTACTGAAATGTAATTGACACGCTTAAACTGGAAGCGAGATACAGTTGCAAAATATACGACTACGTGCTGAAATAAACAGAGAAGGGTAGAGACGCCGATATCCCGGCATGTTGACAGCGGAAAACCCTGGGCGCCGTGGAAGGAAAGCGCCGCTTACTGAATTGTAATTGACACGCCTAAAACTGGGAGCGAGATACGGATGCAGGATCCTGTGGCAGCATAACAATGCGATACTGCTACAATGTATTAAAAACCATCAAACGCTGCGATATACTCGATACACTTACTTTCTGGTGGAACCCGGCTCCTTTACGCGGCGTTTCCAGGGAAACTGTGTACACACAGTCAGTAGCTCTACGGAAGCCGTGTCAGCTTCAGGGATTAACGCGGCAAAACGCCAGCTCCTCTCTGGATGGCTCGGTTTGGTGTTTGGAGAAGGTTTTGCGGAGCGAGACGCCGAGGGTGAAAGACACAGTGATGCCACCAAAAAGTGCCTCAGCTGCAGCCACCAGAGCCAGGATTGCAAAAGCGGCGAGGGTGTTGCGGAAGGAAGCAGAGAGACAGCAGCGAGAAGGGCTGATGGATGATGAAGACCAGCTACAGGTAAAAATGGCAAAATCTAAAAAGCAAGTAGCTGCAACTGGCTCTCCCTTGGGGTCCTCAAGACAGGAAATTTTAGCGACCCGTAGAAGAATAAGCAGCGCAGGAGGGAGGACTGTGCATGAGCTAATGTTTAGAAAGACCCCAAATCAGAACAATTCACAATTAGAGGCTGAGCTTGAAACCGAGACTGTATCTATTCCAATAATGAATGGGGAACAGAGTCTTGCAATTGAGGGACAACAGAATGTTATTTCTGACCCAGAGGAGGGAACATCCAATTCCCTTATTAACCCTGAAAACCCCGAAAACATAGCCATTACCGATGTTTTGAATGTGGAAATTCCCAATACGAATAACATCATAATTGATGAGGTCTCTAAAAACAACTTAACTGATGGACCTAAAGTAGTAATGCTGGATGAAGAGAAGCAAGTTGAGGCAGGCCGGGCAATGTCATTCTCGGGACCTGGGGCAATATTCTAGGGGTGCAAAATGAACAGACTAATCCTGTGCCTGAAGAGTCTTCTCCTACAATAAATAATAACCGGATCGAACCTAACGTAATGTTGACAACTCCAGCGTTAGGCAAGACAATTACTACTACGGAGGAGATACCTAGTGTACCCAAACCACCCCAACGTGCAATCGCTAACCAAACTATAGCAAATAAAGATACCAACGATTTGCCTCCAAATATCACTTTACAACTGCCTGCGCAACCAGGACAGCTGCAAGAGGGGGAAAAAGACCTTACTGAGTTCTATTCTTTTTCCGATGACACTGAAGAGGTTGGAGCTGACAATTTAGGAGAATGGTCTGAGAGCTTTGAATCGTCTGAAGATGAATCAGAAACATATATATATTCCTCAGAAGACAGTTATGATGAGGGAAGACAGATATCCAATACTGTGAAAACTAAGCCTAAAGGTAATACAAAAACTATAGTAAAGAAAATAACAACAGGCCAACCCGAATATAATCAGGCTTCTTCCTCAGACATGCCAGGTGATTCAGAGGCAACCCCCTCTGCAGTAGAGACCATCCTCCAGGCTATAGCAGCTCACAGGGAAGAGACTGCCCAGGACAGCAAAAGATCTCGTATAGCTTTGCGTAAAATGCAGGGGGTTGTAAAGAAACTGTCTAAGACATGCACACGGATTGGACAGCGTGTAACTGAGATGGAACAAAGGGTAATGGCAGCAGAGAAAGACTCTTCTGAAAATTGTGAGAAAATGAAACTACAGGAAACAGAACTGGTGGATATCAAATGGAAGCTTGAGGATTTCGAAAACAGGCAACGCCGCAATAATCTTCGCATCCTGGGAATACCAGAGAAAGCTGAGGGTGAGAACATACGAGCTTTCATCATTAAACTTTTCAGTGAAGCTATGCCTGAACTACAGAGCTGGAACTGGGAAGCTGAAATTCAAAGGGTACATCGCTTCCCTTTTAATCCTCCGCCGAAACCAGGACTATATCCAAGAGCTGTTCTAGTGTACTTTGGTAATTTCCTATTAAGGCAGGCGGTAGCAGATAAAGCAAGACCAGACCGGAAGATAGCTTGTAATGGTTTTTCTTTCTTTTCGAGACCTGATTTTTGCCACGCAACCGTCGAAAGACGATGGAGGTTACGAATGCTGATTAAATTGTTTCAAGAGAAAGGTGCTCAGGCCTACTTGAACAACCCTGCGACTCTTAAGATTGTCCACCATGGTCAGACTAAGTTTTTTCAGTCAGAAATAAAGGCAAAAGCATACCTAGACGAGATTTCGTATAATCTAATTCACTTGGGTCATAATACTCTAATAACCTATAGTGAGTTATGCCCTCTTCTTTATGTTTTTGACGGGTGAATTAAAGGTGCTCTTCTTTGTGGAGATAGTATATAAAATAGTGGAGGTTTAACTCAAGGATGTATGATATAGACTGTATATAGTTTTTTGAGATATAATATGATATATTTGAATGTGATGTAGAATCCTTGTAGAATCCTTTGTCCTTTTTTTCTTTTTTTCTTTTTCTTCTCTTTATGTTTTATTTTTGGTAGCTCAGTAGAAGTGCAGCAACTTCATCACACAGACTCTGGGTGAGTCTGGAAGCCTCAGCAAGAAGGGAGGAAGCGGAGAAGGGGTGGGCAAGAGGGAGGAACGATGTAGAGGGAGGGGGGAAGGGAAAGGAGAAAATGGGAAAAATGGGAAAAAATCAGGCATAATAGCAGGAATAGAGTTAATTTTGGAAAATATAAAGCAGGGTATGTACATGGAATATGACTTGAGCAACATTAGTCGACAAAATTACCATAGGAATAATGGGTAAGCTTAATATACAAACCTGGAATATAGGAGGATTATTGACTAGAGATAAACGAGTACGACTTGAAGAATTATTAAAACTATACCCGGTAGACATTTTATGTCTACAGGAAACCCATATTCCATGGAACAAAAGAGCACTATTAAGACTGAGGGGATACAATCTGATAGTAGCTTCATCTCAAACGACAAATATAAGGGGGGTTGCAATATTGGCTAAGAGCTGTCATGGACAAGGAATACGCTGTGCGTCAGATTCATATGGAAGATGGGCAATTGCTAAATTAGCTAATGGAATTACGATATGCACTGTTTATGGATCCAATCAGGATGATCCTATAATTTTTGAAAAATTAGAAGCAGAATTAGCCATTTGGCAAGGTCCACTAATTTTCTGCGGCGATCTTAACATTTCTTTAATACCATCTTTGACACCGCATGTAACTGGATTAAAATATATTGGTCGGAAACCAAAGGTTTATCAGGCTATTAGTAATTTAATTTGTAGCCTAGGACTAACTGATATTTGGATGCAAAATGGCCCAACAGATTCTGGCTACACGTATTACTCACACCCCCATCAAAAATATGTACGGATAGATTACATTTTTACGTCTAAAGATTTAACATCCTCTTCACAAATAAAGAAACTTCCGAAAACATTATCAGATCATAATCCCCTATTATTATCAATTGATTATAAAACTAATTATATTCAAAAAACAACATGGTCCTTTGATAGGAAATTACTATGCAACCAAGAATATATTGATTTTATTAAAGCCTGGACTGAGGAATTTTTTAGCATGAATCGATTTAGTGCTTCAAGAAATATTGTTTGGGATACTTATAAAGCCGCTCTAAGAGGGGAAACCATTAAGTACCAAACTAAAATTAGGAACGGGGAAAAACAAGAATTCGGAGTAAAAATAGCTGCTCTAGCTAAAGCCGAAGAAGAACATATCAGTAAAATCAGGCAAAGACAAGATACAAGCCAGGTGATGATGCAGGTAGCTATACTAAAATCAGAACTAAACTCTAAACTAAGTCAGAAAGCTGCTGAGACATATCAATCACATAGGAAACAAGTCTATGAAAGCGGAGAGAAAATGGGCAGACAACTGTTACTTAGTACGCGTCAGAAAATTACAAAAAGGGACATAGCTACTATAATAGAAAACGGGCAGACCTTTACTCATGCAGCTGAAATCAATTCCCAGTTTCAGGGGTATTATCAGAAATTATATACAGAGGATACTAAGAGGTCTGAGAAAGAAACAGAAGCTTTTATAAATAATTTTCTTAGTAACTTCGAGGCTATGGAAACATTGGACACTGATACAAGGGAGGACCTTGAAAAAGAAATAACAATTGCAGAAGTTAGGACCGCATTATCATTATTAGCCTCTGGCAAAGCAGCAGGTCCAGACAAGATACCGATTGAGCTATTTAAGATACTTAGCCATCAGTTACTACCGATTCTACATGATTTATTTCTTGGAATACAATATAATGGTGTACCTCCAATTTCTTGGGAGGAAGCTAATATAATCGTCTTTCCAAAAAAGGGAAAATCCCCAGAGCTTCTCACGTCATATCGTCCTATATCCCTTATTAATTCGGACTCCAAATTATATGCAAAAGTCTTAGCACTCAGGCTCAGTGGGGTCATCGAACAGCTCGCTTCCCCATGGCAACATGGTTTCATCCCTGGAAAGGGAACCACTGAACACATCCGTAGGGCAGTTGCCTTATTTGACGCCACGACAGCTAGGGGGGAGCGAATGTCAATGATTCTACTGGATGCTGAGAAAGCTTTCGACCGTGTCACCTGGAAATTTCTATGGGAAGTTATGGCACGTAATAATTTTGGCCCCAAATTTATTAACTCAATAAAATCAATGTATCACCGCCCCAAAGCGAAAGTTCTCGCGGCCGGATTATTCTCTGAATACATCAATATAACAAGAGGTACTAGACAAGGTTGTCCATGTTCGCCTCTGCTATTTGCTCTATATATCAACCCTCTTATCTTGAAACTATTAGAGAGTACTATTATTAAGCCGGTTGTTAGTCATCAGTTTGAAACGAAAGTACTGGCATATGCTGATGACATTGCGATAGTCACACCTGATCCAACAGAAGCTATTCATGAAATAGAGGTAATTACTTCGGAATTTGGGACTTACTCTGGGTACTCTCTTAACAAAGGAAAGACGATTATAATAAGTACACCCGACACAGTTTGTATGGATCCACGAAGAGTTGAAAAAGCTACTTATCTGGGCATTGAACTCTGTGCAAACACTAAAACAATCTCACAAATTAATTTTGATCCATTGCTGAAAAAAATTGAGAACGATTTTAAAAGGGTCAATAGCCTTCATCTGTCCATTATAGGGAGAGTTAATTATGTTAAAATGAATACGCTACCCAGATGTCTCTATTTATTTAGAGCAATACCACTAGCCATTAAAAAGGAGACTTTAACAGTGATTAACTCACTTATATCTAAGTTTGTGTGGCAGAATTGGAAAATTAGGAGATCTATTGAACTACTGTCTCTTCCTATTGATAAAGGCGGCCTTACTATACCTAATATGGTACTATATTATTGGGCAGCACAACTAAAACAGCTTATACCTTTGCTCAAAGGTTATAGCGAAGAGAATTCAGAGGGTCGTGTTGAAACACCGTCAATATATGAACTTATAGTCGGGTGGGAGGCAAAAGGCTTGCTATTGCGAAAAACTGAGACAAGAAACTATAAAGATTTTAAAGGTGAAATTATGATTAATGCTTGGAAAATTTGGAGTAAAATTGCTAAATATAGTCAAGTTGAAAAAATTAATCGCTATACACCACTTCTTTATTCTAATCTTGTTCAAGGACAGGATTCAGATGCATTTTTAAAACATTGGGCCAAGATAGGAATTAAGACGATAGGTGATTTTCTAATAAATGACTATGACACAACTTTTTTAGATGTAAAAATTAAATATAAATTACCGAATGGGGATTTCCTGAAGTTTGCACAGATATTTGCTACACTAAAAGCTAAGGAATCATTAATTTGCTTGCATAAGTATGAAATTATGGATGTAATATTTCGAACAAATATTAGAATTGGAACCCTATATAATATTCTTTTAAGCATGAAGAAAGATGATCTTGATAAAACGGAAAAAAAGTGGTGCTTAAAATTGAAAAATCCAAATGTGGACTTAAACCAGGTGTTAAATATGAGTCAAAAGTTATTGATGGCAAGCAATCTTAAGGCACAATTGTACAAAACTAGCTTTGACCTTTACTTTACCCCTGCTAAACTATTCACATGGGGCAAACGAGAGAATGATTTATGCCCAAGATGTACTCAAGGGCCGGCAACTCTTACTCATATGTTTTATACTTGTCCTAGTTTGACATTAGTGAAAACTATGATAAATTCCTTTTGGGAGGAAATTTTTGGACACATAATACCAGAATCTGAAACTTTATTTCTCTTTGGCCATGACCATAGCTTAAATTTGGGAAAATCTGAAGAAAGATTAGTTTTTATCGGCATGGCTGTTTTCAGGATACTCCTATCTGCGAGATGGAAAGATGCAGAGCCTCCAAGTTTTCAGATGTGGTTAGCAAGCCTTTTGGCAGCTTATAGGTATGAATCTGCAATATTTAAAACAAGAGGGATATGGTCTAAATTACGAGGAGATGCGCTTTGGTGTCCAATAACTGAATGGAAAAATCGCATTGTCCCTGGAGGTGTCAGATGATTCTTGACCATATTTATAATTGACTTTAGAGTGTGTTATACTGTTGTGTAATCTATGTCTATCTAAAATGTTATCTATGTTGATTTTTTTTTCTTTTTTTGGATCTCAAACCCTGCGATTTATTTATTCATAACATTGTATTATTTGAGTTAATTCTGAACTGATGTACTGCTGTAATGATGTCCTACTTATTATGCCTGAATAAAAACAAATTTAAAAAAAAAAAAAGAAAGAAAATGCAATAAGTCTCGCCTTTGATTAAGTTAAAGCCATGTGCTAATGGTATTTTATAGAAAAGCAAATGGCTTTAACTTAATAAAAGGTGAGACCTAAAAACAGACTATGTGGATGTTGTCGGTTTCTATTACTACTGTTGATATGTGTGTGGTATTGTGTGTGTGTCTCTATGTGCGTTTCTAACCTGTTTTTGTGCATAAGCATGTATGTTCACTTTGTGTGCGTAGTGCGTGCTTCTCCTGGTGTGTATTTTGTTTGTCTTTTCTATGCACACAAACGGTATACACACAGAGAGGAACCCACAAACAGAATACCTCCATACAGCCGGAAACACCAGAGCATTAAACGCACACACCACGTCTACAGTCCAAAAATGCACTAACACAGATACAGGAGAAAAAGATATAAAGAGACAAAAAACAGTCAAGGCAGTATGTACACAGAGAAACGCTTACACAAAAATACAGAGAATCATTAACACTAACAGACGGAAAGCAGTGTGTGTGCTTCAGTTCCAACTTTTGCTTCTCTGCCGTGTGTTTGCACTTGAAAGGAGGCAGGTGGGAGAGTGTTCACCACCCCCTTTTCTGAATCGTTTGAGGGAGAAGGGAGACACAGGAAATGATGCAAGGAGCAATTAACAACTTCAACATAATGAGACATTAAGGGCACCACTCTTTGTTCTCAGAGACTTTGTACATGGCTGCCTCCTTTCTTAGTATACGGCCCTTTCATGTATTCCCCACAGCTTTTTTGAGCTCTTAAGTGGGAAGAGGGGTCTGTGTGTCTTAGCCACCAAAAATCGACAACGGAGCAGGGTATGGGTGTAATATAATGGCCTCTACAACGTTCCCCACTTCCGCCCATACCCAACGTAATAAAAAATGGGGCAAATAAATCTGAGTCATGAAACTTTTTAGTCAAAATTGGGCAAAATAACCCCTTTTGTGTGGGTGTGTGTGTGTGTGTGTGTGCGGCCTTTGTCCCACTCAAAATGGATTGCTCTCCGCTCGGCATTAAAAAGCTACAGGATGTAGTGTTCTATTAAGGGCCGATAGTGAGGATAATAGCTCTGTGCGAACGCTGCGTGCTGAGGCAGCAGTAGCCCTTGTCAGAAATGCCAAAAATTTGCCCACTCTGTCCGGTGCTTACGTTGGTCAGGCGCACTGAGCAGTTTTGGGGAGCGGGTTTGTTTTACAGCACCGACTCCAAGCTAAAGCGATATTGAGGGGCACGGCAAGATTGAAAAAAAGACGAAGATAACGATAAAAAACAAGAAAAAGTGAAATAAAAATGTAACACGGCGCACATAAAGTAAACAAGGTGCGCCCGGGCCAAAAAGCACAAGCTTAAACAAGGGGCACCCATAAGGAAAGTTTAAGTACACGGCAGATAACGATAAAAAACAAGAAAGAGTGGACAAAAAATGTAATACGGCGCGCATAAAATAAACAAGGAGCGCCCGTAATGAATGTTTCAGCACATGGCAAAAAACACAAGCTCAAACAAGGGGCGCCTGTTTACATTTGCATTGCACTTTAACTTTAAGCGTAATTTTTAACTAAATAAGTTGCACCATTTGTCCTCCCTTTTATATGTTTTAATTATTCAAGTAAGCTCTGAGGTGTGATCTCAAGGGGCTGAGAGACAAACCACAGCCCTCTATGCACTTAGCTGTGAGCATACCTGTTTATAGCCAAGTTTCAAAAAGAGAAGGAAAGTATTCGACCATATAGGAGATATGCACAAATAACATTACTATTCTAAGACTGTCCTGGTAAACACCAAACAGTTTTGTTGTTTTATAATATTATATTACAGTATATAACATTACATTAAATTGTGATACATGTAGCGCATAGAGTGGAATCAAAATAGAACTTGATCTTTTTACCTTTCTCTGCTCAATGACTTTTGTTTTAAATTTTTGTAAAGTACACATTTGGGTGCGCTGGTTTCTCTTTCAAGTCTCTATCTTATGATGCCCGGGAGTAATGGCTTTTGTAGGAAGCAGTATTTCTCACAGCAGAAGGTCCTGGCAATGGTTCCAAGCTTAGGCAATTTTAACATGGGCACAATGAAGTGTGAGATCTCAGCACCTGGCTGTGCTATTCTTCCTGAAGTAGCAATCAATAACAGACAAAAGACAGACCCTAGAAACTTCTTCATCTTGTCAAACAGAAACTACAGCCCCAAACCTCTTTCCTGCCATCCACCAAATAGCAGTGCTCTTGAAGACTACTCTGCATCTTCTTGTTAATCAAAAGGCCTCATGCAATGTCTAAGGGTAGTCTGAACTCACTCGTGTCACTTCAATGTCCGGTTCACCTTACACAAGCTACAGGATTGCAGGCAATACACTTCCATTGCCTGAAAAACTGTCTTCATACCATCCTGTGCCATGACTACACTACTTTTACCCTCACATATTGAATCAGTCATGACATATTCATTGGCTATATATGTAACATCCCTAATCACGTTTTGAGCTGGACCTGTTGCAGAGAAGTTGTGAATGCTGTGCTGGACATTAAATCTTCAGTTCAACCTACTTTGATTCCTGTTTAATTTCAACAACATCTTAAATGCCATCACTGTGCATGGCGAGGGCGCAAGCTATAGTTACTCTGGTGTATAGGTTATACTTACTTGAGATAACTTTAACTTGTGAATTTCAGGGTTTCTTTTAGTTTCAAAATGTTATGTTTTAAGTGAAATTTTCACCTAAATATAACATCCTTTTAACCTTTGTTTTTTCAATGAATTTCTAATGTTTTTCTAATGTAAAGTTAGATATTCTTACAATCCCTAAATAAAACATCACTTTAACACTTGTTTTTCTAGGTCAAGTATATCTATCAATCAATCAATCTATCTATCTATCTATCTATCTATCTATCTATCTATCTATCTATCTATCTATCTATCTATCTATCTATGTGTTTGTATATATTTACATATAAACACTAATTAGTGTCAATTTAACCTTTGTTTTGTCCAGTCAAATATATGGTGTGTGTTTGTATATATATATTAATATATAAACACAATGTAGTGTCCACTAAATAAGACATAAACTGAAAAACCAACCAATATAATTTAACTTAAGCTTCAAACAAAGTAACCCATAGAAACACTTTACTAATTGCATTGCTACAATGAAAAGGGTACAAAAACACAATACATATTTATCAGCAAAAATGTCCAATCTTACTTTAAAAAGTAAGTAATATAAACACACGTTTTACTAACTAAATAATATCAAATGCCTAACTTTAAAGTAAAAAACAAGCATTAATTTAATTATTTCTATTAATATTTTCCGAACATTGGAAACACTAAAAAAGCAAGCACGAAGAACTGAACACCAAAAGTAAAATGCCACCATTCCAAACTTCAAACTCCATAAACTTTTAAAAAGTAAATATTATAATTATTAAAAAACAAGATACAACGATGTAACATTAAAAATAAAATTAACATAAATGTAGCCCTAAAAATAAACACATTTTTAAACATTTAGTTATTAAAAATGGAATACTTATCATAGACAAAATCGATCACCTAGCCCTCAGCTCAGCGAAAATAACAAAAACCTGAAGAAATAATTCTATGAAAGAATACAACGGCAAATATGTCATATACCATGTTAACAATTGTAATGTATGTTTAAATATTAATAGCACCTAAAATATCATTTTAAAACCAATTAGTCAATATATACCTATCCAATGTACAGCTATACTGGCATAAAGAGACTCTAATACCATTTCCCAAAAAGCAAAACTGCTATTGTCGTACATGGGATATACTTACAGTTAAGAGAGAACAGGCACCGAAAATATACATTGGAAATGTGTGAAGTACTATGCTAATGCTTGTTATGGGAGGTCTACAACTAGAAATAATGTAGTAATTAACATTAGAGACCTTAATCACCCACCTAACAGGACAGAAATAGTAGTTAGAAATGTTTTGTAAAACCATAGACAAGCAAGCAAGAGCTCCCAAGAACGTACTGAAACTATTAAAAAATGTCTTACCAAATGTTCCTCACTATAACCCAGGAAGGCTGACAGGTATCCCATATTAAAAAAAAGACATAATACGCACCAGAAAGGCTGCAACTGAAACCCCTGCAGCTCCTATTTCCGCATTCTACATAATCCAACTACTACACATAGTGAAGAACCCTGACTCATGTATAATACCACTAACAACGACAGAAGAAGAAGAATTTACACTATAGAAAATAGTTTACTAAGACTAACACAAAGCTAGTTGTGGATGATGGATAATACATTTACATTGTGGCCTCCACCATTCACATACATGTATACCACACATGGTGAATACCACAATACAAACATACCTTTAGAATATGCACTTCTTCGTAATAAGAAAAGTGCTACATGTTAAGAACTACTAACTCAAATCAAACCCAAAGCTATCAGCTACTACCCCTGAAAATTATCAATGATATTGAACATGCAACAATTTGCACAATATTAGCAATTTACCCACACAGATTCATACAGGGTTGTTACTATCATTCCAACCAGAGTATTTGAAAACATGTCCAAAAATCTAACCTTAGTGTAGAATACTAAACAAATGGCCAAAAAATAATAGCCTTAGAATGCATACCAGATACAGAAGCAGCGAACCACTACAAGAGTGCACTTACTACCAAACACACAAAGACAAACTAAGTTACCTATTTTAAAAATACTTGAGCTGACAGACTCCATAGTTCTGGCTACAGACGTTAACCCAGGTATCAAATACCCAGATGGAACATATAGGACTGCACCATACCTCAACAAAGCAAAACAAACAAAACTCTAGAAGAATGGTACAATACCTTCCAAGCAATACTAGGCAAAAGCTACGCTACCCACCATCAACTCCTAGAAATCCTTAAAAAAAAACAAAGTTACGAACAATATAGAACAGAACAATCTATTACCCAAATAAAACCCAAAATATCCTTAGAAGAAACAAAATGTATGAAATTATACAAAGCAAAATGCAAATGTTTATTAATAACAAAATCCTGCACTATCTGCAATTCATAGCAATAACACAACCGTAAAAATCCTAATATTGCAATTACAACTAAAAAATAACTGCAATCACCAAACATACCAAACACATTTATTCAGCCTAAATTATATATAACATTATAAGCAAAATACATTGTGACTGATAAGTAAAAGTAAATTACAATTATATTAATAACAAATTAATACATATTAAAAACAAACACATACCATCACATAAAAAATATACACATACTACTAATTACCAATAAATGCACAAACAAATAACAGTTAATTAAACATTGCAATAAAATAGAAACATGTGGCACAAAAAAGGATAGTTTTGTTTTATTTTGCTTTTTGGAAAGCATGTTTTATAATAGAGGTTGCACACTTTTCAGTTTGATTCAAGTAATATGGGTGTACAGCCGAAATACATTCAGGTAAAGCTGGTAATATATAAAATGGATTTGCCAATTGACATCAGCAAAATGTGGTTCTGCTTCTAATGTTTTTATTGTAGTAGCCCGTGATGAAGAGCAACACTTGCCCGAAATGCATTGGGACTGGGACTGATTATTCCACATAGAATTATGTGAAATTATGCACCTCAATGTGTACATGAGTAAAGCCTGCGTAGGCTCGTTGAACTTGAACAAAGAAAGAATATTGAAATATTTTGATGAAAACACATACTACCTTGGATTAGGTATGGGGTAAATTAGATACGAATGCTGACAAGAAAAGTGTTTTTCTTATTGGATGGTTCACACACCTTTTCTCAGCTGTGCATCTTGGGTCAGGGTGCCTGGCGAGGTCGCAGTTGTTTAGGAAATATACCGACGCACACGGACAGAGCGCGCTCCAGGATAGCACGCATCAACATTACCTTGAGCATCACATAAATTAGGAAGAACATTAATAGTGGGTGTGCACTCAACCTCTTCATATATGTACTATTTACCCCTTTCCGTCCACAGTTTGTGAGGGCATCCCAGATTTAAGAATAGTGCAAAAGAACTTGGCAGATCCAAATAAAAATCAAAAGTGAAAGGGCACTGGAGGTTCATTTTCTAGTCATAGTCCAATTTACTGAGAAAAGTTGGTCATTTTAACTGCTGTGTTGTATTAGTTATGCACACCTGTTTTGTACCAGTGAACATTGTTGTATATGTAAAAACTTGCACAAGTGTGACGTTTTGCATTCAGTTTAACTTTTTCAATAGAGCATGATTCACAAGTTTCAGGTATGTTGAAGAAGCACAGAAGACACAGTGTTTTGTTGATGTCCATAAGAAATGGAGTGTCACGTGATATGTTCTCACGTGACTCGTTTAACAAATAATGGACACACCTGGGGTGGTTTGGCTTAGCATGCATTGGATTCTCGAATTACAACATTTGTTTTGTGGAGGTATGTGTCTGTTAGCGTTTAGGCTTCTGTGTTTTTAAACACTATCGAGAAGATGTTTTGTTCTATTTCCTTTGAAATCACAACACTGTCATTGGTGTATGTGGGGTTCCTTGGCTAATCGAGGATTTAACAAACCTTGCGATGGAATGAGGAGCATTTTCCTTTGAGCACAGATTATGGGTTTGGAGGCACTGTTGTTTTATTTTGCTTTTTGGAAAGCATATTTTATAATAGAGGTTGCGCACATTTCAGTTTGATGTAAGTAATATGGGGGCACAGCAGCAATACATGAAGGTAAAACTGTTCATATATATAATGGTTTTATCCATTGACATGAGCAACATGAGGTTCTGATTCTAATGTTTTTATTTTAGTAACCCCTGAAGAAGGGCAACACTTGCAAGAAATACATTGGGACTGATTATTCCACATTTGATTATGTGAAATTATGCACCTCTATGTGTACATGAGTAACGTCTGCTTAGGCACTCGCTGAATTTGAAGAAAGAAAGAATATTGAAATATTTTAATGAAACCACAAACTACCTTGGATTACATATGGAAAAAGTGGGACAAAAATGTTGAAAAGAAATGTGTTTTATCTTATTGGATGGTTCACACACCTTTTCTCAGCTGTTCATCTTGCGTTGGGGTGCCTGGCGAGGTCCCAGTTGTTTAGAAGGTTACAAATAAGAATTTCCTATCCTTAAAAATAAAAGAAATATGAGTTACAGTCTTGTAGCCAATGTCCATGAACTTCAATGAAACCAGAAGAAAATCCATAGAAAATATGTAAAAATAAACCCAAAAATGAAATCTTTAAACATACAAAAACATATCCACACAGAAAAAGCATAGTCTTTGAAAGCCATTAAAACTCAAAAAATTACATTAAATACAGTGCTCCATGAAAACTGAAAAAAAGAACATAACAATTCATGTTGTTTGAAATATAACCATCCTTAGTTCCAATATAAAGAAATGCATCCAAAAATATGAAAAATCCTTCACTCCGGTTTGACAACGTAAAAAAACACAATATACCCATTCACTCAAAGCAAATTTGTAATAAACATGATAAACACAAAAACATTCATTAATAAACAACAAACAAATAATTCAATTCTTTAATACACAACACTAAAACTACACATAATACAATTAGGCCTATTGCACTATACTTCAAAAACTCAAAGTAGACCCTAACTGTGAAGAGCATCACATCTCATCACATCCTTCATGCCACAACATGCTTAAGCAATCCTTGCCGCTAATGTGTCAGGGCCATGTTAGCATGATTTAGTTGGTACGATGCATACATAGACACTGGTTTATCCAGAGTACCCCTGTTGGCAGTGGTAGGAGTCACTCTATGTTCCTCACTATATATTTGTAGTCATAATCCTGGTGTCAGTGGTAGGCAACACTTTGGGGCTGAATGTGATGTTGGTCAGAAAAACCTCTGACTGCTAGTTAGAGGCTCCCCGACTGCGGTCAGAGGCTTCCGACAGACTCGTCGGTTTGCGGTCCAACCAACCGTTTACGATGTCGGCAGCCGTAAACCGGCCGGTCATTCCGACTCGGTTCCGACGGGCTCTCGGAGTCTTTCAGACAGTTGGAACTGCACCGCAATCCCTTATGGATGGCGTTCCACCGTCGGGATTATGATGTTGGTTTTCCACATCTCTTCCATGCCAGCCTTTGCAGCACAGAAAGGTTGTCGGACAAGGACTTTGGTGACCTCTAGCAGGGCCCCCTTGCCTCCGCCGTCTACCATGGGTGGTCGAGAAAACCCTGCACTGTGTGGCAGGCACCATGGGGTGCCTACCAGAGGGTGCAGGTTGTCACACACAAACACACACACCCCTATAGGAGCCTCTATTAAGGTCAGTTTATGGCCGTGACACAAGCTCCCACAGAGAGCAGTTGGAATCCGACCGAACAGTGTTCGGTCACATCGTAATCAGGCGGTCAGAACCGCCAACCTCAGGTCGGTCAATCCCAAGTCTGAGATGGTGTTGGTCGGAGGCAACTCTGACCGACATCGTAATAAGCCCCTTTATGTTTATCACTATATGTTTGTACACATATCCTTGTGGCATTGGTAGGGGCTAAGTAGAACTTCTGCACCTGACTGCTCAGGAAAGAGCTGCATGACAATATGCTAATCATCATGAGGATTCCGAGCCGTAGAACAGTGTTTGCAAACGGGCAAAGTTAACATTATTATCCCCTGTGCAAACGGCCAAACTCCATTCCAAACTGTGTCAACAAGACACATGTCATGCTCACATCCAGCCACGGCTGCATTTATTTAATCCGTATTGTAAAGTAACTGCTTAGCCTTGTTGGATATTCAGAATAACTTACCTGCCTCTTGTTGGCTCCTGGACCCATGGTGGCATTCTTCCCATGTCTCCAGTCATTCCAATGAAGGTCTCCTCATTACTTCTGCTTCACTGCTGTCTACAGATTACCGTATTCCTGAAGAGGAAGCACAAGACAATCGGATTTCAAAGATCGGAAAAGCACATGCAAACCACGATACCAAGGTAAATTCAAGCTTTATTTTATGAGCAAAGGATTCTATTGCAAGCAGCACTTTGATTATCAATTATTTCCCAGGAAAGCATATTTTGTAACACTTTACTCTGATTTTCTGTAATTGTTGCAACATACAAAACTGTGTATTTGAGACATTGGCCGCTTAGAACATTGGTAATTAATAAGAATCTTTGACATATGCCTACAGATAACATTGATTAAAGTTGTGTTTATTCAATACCTATTTCTGTGCAAACAAACCTTGTGTAATTCATAGATAGCACTTTTTAGAGAAATGATTGTTGTGTATGACGCGCTGGTTGGTATGTTGATTCTGAACCTGACACATGTATTGTTGTGGAAGTTTGGGGTTGAGCCATATCTAATAAGTATATTTCATTTGCATGACATAATAATCCTTAGAAAACCTAGTCCCTGGCAATCTTAGTATCTGGTGAACCTGTATCCTGAACCCAGTATACACGCCCTCCTGAAACCAGACATATCTGATGCAGAGAAACCTGAATCATTGACGACCTGGTATTTCTCTTTAATTCCACTCCCTTCTTCTGAATTTTCTGGGGCGCAGTGTGTACTTCAGTGCTATCTCATTAGTTCTCACTGGAATTTGGGGAATATTGTCGCACCATCATAACCTTCTGCAGTTCAGGTGAGTGGCTTGCAACACAAAACCAGTGAACCATAACAAAACACCACTCTAAACTAACTTTAATAACCCTAAAGAAATCCGCCCTGCTACCCAGTACTCCGAAAGTAACTTAAAAGGAGTCCTACCTGATCGATAGTGAGACAGCGGGGAATGCCGACAAGAACTAGGAAGGCTCCAAAAATTAGGTTAATACACTAAAACAGAAAGGTAGCAGTAAAAAGAAATGCCGCTAAATGAAAGTAACAAAAATAAATTGTCATCCATTGAAACTAATGCTTATTGAAAAATAAATGTTAATAATATTTATCTTTGTGTTACCAAATAAAAAAAAAATATATATATATATATATATATATATATATATATATATATATATATATATATATATATATATATATATATATATATATATATATACATATATATATATATATTACCTACTGGCGGTCGCCAGTAGGTATATATAGTTAGGATTTTTTCCCTATGGGATTTCTGAAAATTCTATGCCTAATAACTTTGGCGTTTGTGGACGGAATTGGCTGAAATTTTCAGGAAAATGGCACATTTTGTTTCTGAGCAGCTCCAGGAAATTTGGGGGGGGGTCGTCAAGGGGGGGTTGAGAAAAAAGGGGGGTCCCAAAACGCGTTTTTAACATTGAGTTTTCCATAGGGCGGTTGGACTCACTTTTAGCTCGAACGGCTGAATGGATTTGCACGAAACTTGGCAAAATTGTAGGGACTGTTAGGCCGATGTGCCTTTGCTAGGTCTCAATATATGTGCTCCAGTGGATTTTGAGAAATTAACGTTTAAATCAAGATATATATCTGTAACAGCGCTCCGGGCAGCGATCTGGTTCGCGTACTTTTCGCGTAACGGAACTTTGCGCACGGAAAGCTGATTGGCTCTTCGGTGTCTGTCAACATTCTAAACAGTCCGGTGCGGCCGCCATCTTGTCTCTCGGTAGGATCGAGAGATAAGAGGAGGCCAACACAAAGGGGGAAATTTCCATAAGGGGGCATAGTAGATCCTCCCTGACCCCCTAGGTTTTATGTGGAGGTTTTAAAAGGGCCCAGCAGGGTTCAAAAAAATTTTTTCTTTTTTTTTTTTTCGCGATGAGCGCCTAGTACGCGAACCGGAAAGCGTTCTAGGCAGCGTACTTTAAGGATAATAGAATGATATACTTTTCAAAGACTAAATGTTAATTGTTTGTTGTTTTTTTTTTTTTTTTTGTTTTGTTTTTTTTTAATTTTTTTTTAAATTTTTATTGTTTTTCATAATTTATTAAACTTTCTAACATTTCAGTGTCTGAAATGTCATTATTTTCTTGAAATATTGTTTGCAAGCTGTGAGGTTGTAAAATGTCCTCATTTGCAAGGAGGGCATCTACTGCTTGGACACATTGCAGCAGTTCATTATCCAAGCTTTCATCCATAAATTCCATGTCAATTTGTTCAATCAATTCCTGGCTGCTCTCTTGCAGGTCCATTTCAAAAGAAACTTGGTTTTCGCCTTCCATTTTGCCTGAAATTTGGATTAAAACAATATATATTAGTAGAGATAGGGCACTGTTGGGATTAATTTTAGATAGTCATTTTTTATCAGTGAATTTATCTTTTGGCAGTGTATAGTATCAGAGTGGAAATAGGACTATAAAAAAGTGTATGTGATTTAACCAAGACAAGTCAACTCCATTCATAACTATAACAGAGAAGTCTATCTAAATACATTACTAGTACAGAGGGATAGTGTATATCTAGCAGAAAAAGTCTACTATATTAAGTTATAGTGTACAATATACTTCAGTTTTAAAAATAACAACTTACCTTTACAAACAAGTTGAAGAGTTTAGTGATAATTCAATTGTAATGTACAACAAGAAGTAGCAGTCAAAATGGCTGTGTTTCCTTCTCTTCCTTTATATATATTCAAGTATATAACCAATCAAATGTCAGGTAATAAAAGTAGAAAATGAAAGTAACATTTTCATTGGTTGTCAATTCCAACACTTCAGATGTGTTTTGTGAAGTAATTTACCTCACGGTACTTGGAGAGGTCTACAGGCTAAATGGCTAAATTAAATTTCAATCAAATTTGTGAAAATGAAAGGGATTGTTATGTAGTATGAGCTAATTTATATTTGGTGGGAGTGTCTCTAGTCGTTTTTCTGTGAATCACTTTCCCACCTTTTTTTTAGACCGCTTCCCGGAAAGCGGTCCGGTCCGCGAACTAGGAGCGTAACGGGAGTCCACCATTTTGTGTTTCGGTCGAATCAAGGTATAAAATGGAGGGTAAATAATGTTCTGAATGGGTAGAAGGGGGCATGGTACAAGTAGTTTGCCCCCCTACGTTTTCTGAGGGTGGCTGAGGAGGACTATATGTGCGAAGAAAAAACATTTTTTTTTTAAATTTTGCGCGGTTAGCTTCCAGTTCGCGTACCGGATAGCGCTCTTTGAGCGTAGTTTGTTGAAAATTACAGAAAAAAGTTAGAAAAAAAATAATAAAAGTGTGTGATCAGATGAAGGGTAGCTCTGAGAAGAGCTTTTGGGTTTATGGTACATTTAGGTACTTATAAGTAGGTACCAATGCACAGTCTTAAATTCAGAATGAAAATTCTGTTGCCTTCATCTGAGAAGTGAACTCCATCTCCTCTGTAGATATCTTGCATGTAGTAACGCAAGTTATTGTTGTACAGAGAGCCCATTCCATGGTCTCTCATGAAAGCTGAAACAGATTTGTTTACATGCTTCCTCGCTTTCTCAATTTGTGGAGAAAATTGGTTGGACCACCTCCATTTCTGTCTTTGGCATATATTGGAATATACCAAAGCAGTTTGAGGAAAAAGTGCCATTAATTGCTCCAAGGTGTCCTTTAAAAGCATTTCCAGACCTACCCCTGTCAAAGTGCCCAAATCATTACCTCCAGAGTGCACTATTAACAGGTCAGGTTTTGGCAAATGCATAAAGGTTTTCACCAATGGTATCAATTGGTGACATTTTAATCCTCTTTGGCCCAACCACTTAATTTCCACATCCTGTAAATTGAGGTTGTGTAAATTTCTGTTCTCAGCATACCTTTGAGCCCAGTGGATGTAACTATGTCCAACAATCCAGACCTTAAACATGGCGGGAGAAGGTTGTTCTGCAGTCAGATGAAGTGTGGTAATGAAAGGGCAGTTGAAACAGTAGGAGTTTGTAAAGAAAAAAAACTGTGGATTTCCAATGCTAATGAATCATTAGCAGTGATTGGTGCATTTCCATTTCTGAAAACAGAAAGTTAGGGTGCATGGATGTGTTCTTTGAAAGATGTAATTTGAATGGTCAAGGAAGAAACATTTAATGAAAGATTGCACTGGATACGCAGGTGCACTGAGAGTTCAGAGTTCAATTGAAACATTGTTGTGTGAATTTGCAAACATGAGAGGTCTTCCAGGAGGTGGTTGCTATGGAAAAAAGGCAGAGAGGGCAGAGGGGGGAAGGGTTTTGATTTGAAAAAAGTGAGGGAAGAGTTATGATTGGCTAATATGAGAGATATGTGAAATGAATATCTGTTTTTCTGTGCTTTCAATAGCTGCAGCCTCTGGAGTGCATCGTTTTTCTTCTGCTGAAGACAATTTGGTGTATTTCTGAGACTGTTTTCAAAACTTAAAAAGTATTTGCTAAGGTGAGAAAAGATTTATTTATTTTAGAGAGAGAATAGTATGAATTAAGGAGAAAATGATGAAAAAAGCTGTGTTTTTAAACTGTGGCTTTGTCTGTAGTGATATAGAAATAGATTTTGTTACTTTGAGAAATTGTAATTGCATATTCGGTGTAGCATTCTGGCATGCAGTAACACAAGTTATTGTGGTACATGGAGCCCATTCCATGGTCTGTTATGTAAGCTGAAACAGATATGTAGTTTTTAAAAACGAATTTAGAAATCAATTACATTTCTGGATATGTACCGCTAGAGCTTCATAGGTTGTTTTGGGTCATATTTATAAGGCATTTGAGTGTCTATTATGCTATTTTACGTTCTTCATGGTGCAAATTTCTTGTAAATACGCTGCCACTTGTGCTTTGCAAATTTAGATTTTGATTATGGGAGTTACATAGCCATGTTAATAATGTCCAAACAATGGTGGTAGGGCATTCAAGAAAACGCTTTCCTGTGTCTCTAGGACATTTTCAGTCCTTTCCTCTTGAAAACAGGTATATAATTGATTTATATGCTGTGTTTAAAAACGAATTTTGAAATCAATTACATTTCTGGATATGTACTGTTAGAGCTTCATAGGTTGTTTGGGGTCATATTTAGAATGCATTTTAGTGTCTTTGATGTTATGTTTACCTTTTTAAATGGAAAGTGTTCTTCATGGGGCAAGTGTCTTGTAAATACGCTCCCACTTGCGCTTGGCAAATTTAGATTTTGATTATGGGAGTTACCTAGCCATGTTAATAGTGTCCCAAAAATGGTGCTAGGGCATTCCAGAAAACACTTTCATGTGTCTGAAGGACATTTTCAGTCATTTCTTCATGAATGCAGGTATACAATTAATGTATATGCTGTGTTTAAAAACGAATTTTGAAATCAATTACATTTCTGGATATGTACTGTTAGAGCTTCATAGGTTGTTTTGGGCCATATTTATAAGGCATTTGAGTGTCTTTGATGTTATGTTTTCCTTTTAAAATGGATAGGGTTCCTCATGGGGCCCTGAGCAGTTCATAGCCATGTTATTTAATGGGAAGTGGATAACATGGCTAAGAGCATTTGCTGGAAAATGCATGAATATCGCTGACTGTTCAGCGATATTCATGCATTGCGGCCGTTTTTTTTTGCATTTGCGAGCAGTTCTTAGCCATGTTATCCAATGGAAGGTGGATAACATGGCTAAGAGCATTTGCTGGAAAATGCTTGAATATCGCTGACTGTTCAGCGATATTCATGCATTGCGGCCGTTTTTTTTTGCATTTGCAAGCAGTTCTTAGCCATGTTATCCAATGGAAGGTGGATAACATGGCTAAGAGCATTTGCTGGAAAATGCATGAATATCGCTGACTTTTCAGCGATATTCTTGCATTGTGGTTTACCTTTTTAAATGGAAAGTGTTCTTCATGGGGCAAGTGTCTTGTAAATACGCTCCCAATTGCGCTGGGCAAATTTAGATTTTGATTATGGGAGTTACCTAGCCATGTTAATAGTGTCCCAAAAATGGTGCTAGGGCATTCCAGAAAACACTTTCATGTGTCTCAAGGACATTTTCAGTCATTTCTTCATGAATGCAGGTATACAATTGATTTATATGCTGTGTTTAAAAACGAATTTTGAAATCAATTACATTTCTGGATATGTACTGTTAGAGCTTCATAGGTTGTTTTGGGCCATATTTATAAGGCATTTGAGTGTCTTTGATGTTATGTTTTCCTTTTAAAATGGATAGGGTTCCTCATGGGGCCCTGAGCAGTTCATAGCCATGTTATTTAATGGGAAGTGGATAACATGGCTAAGAGCATTTGCTGGAAAATGCATGAATATCGCTGACTGTTCAGCGATATTCATGCATTGCGGCCGTTTTTTTTTGCATTTGCGAGCAGTTCTTAGCCATGTTATCCAATGGAAGGTGGATAACATGGCTAAGAGCATTTGCTGGAAAATGCATGAATATCGCTGACTGTTAATAATTAGTAGGGCATTAAGTTTTAGATGACTGTTATTCATTTACTGTTTGGTAATAGTGGTTAATAAAAATTTTTAATACATTTTTCCACAGATTCAACTGCAGATTCTTTCATAGTTTGGAAAATGCCTACCAAAAATAGAACTAGAAAGGCGAGAAAACGTCAAAGACAGCAGGATGATGTTTTATTGCAGCAGTCCTCTTCCCCAAATACTTGTCAAAACACCAAGAAAGGTCCGGGTAAGAGCACGAAATCATTCTTAAGAAATATTTGTCATAAAAAAAGTATTTCTCCAAAAAATGTTTCAGTCCTCAAAAAGAAAAGCAATTTAAGTGGAAAGGAGAGACCCATCAAAAATGTTACTGGTAGAGGAAGAGATAACTCTGTGCATGATAGTAGAAGGAAACAACAGTTTAGGGACATTCGACATCGAATGTTCCGTAATAGGATAATAGTTAATTTATTGAAAAATATTTTAAAAAAAAGGCCAACAGAAAGCGGCATTTTATAAGAAGAAGAAAAATGTAGAGAAAATTATTGATCATGCTTTTGAAATTAAGCGAAAGTTGTTTATTTTGGTAATCAATAGAATTAGGAAACTAAGCAAGGTAATTTCTGATTTCAAAACTAAAAGTAGATGGAAGAGAGTAGTAAATCGTACTAACTTTTGTGAAGTTTTTTCCGGAGAATGGATGCATAGTTCTAGTTGTGAGGCATTTTTTAATGAGGAGAGTTATTTTCAGGATAATGATTTGGTGTTTGCAGTTGACACCAGTGGTCGAGCTTATGAAGTGAAGGATGGTTGTCCAGTTGAAAAAGAACAACTTGTGACAACAGAGACAGAAGAGGCGCTAAGTGATGAGGTTTTAGGAAGACGTCCTAAGGGTCCTGTGTACATTTGGAAGTGTAGTTCTATTTGCAGTGTGCGACAGGTTTCCATCAATTTGCTTTGTGATTTTATACGGACATTTAATAAGAAAAGTTTGAAGCAGAAAATGAAGTTGTTGCAAGATTTAGATCCTTGCAGAGTGAGACAAATGACAGGTTTGCGTGGTCATTCACTGGCTTGTCTTTCCAGGAGAGTATGCCAGAGTGTTTTTCATCATTTCAGGATGCTAGCAGTGCATCATAATAAAGTGAGAAAATTAGTGAGAATGTTGTATTATGCTAAGAGTCCAGCAATTATGCTTAAACAATTATGTGCTGCTCTTTTGCATGGTTCTGAAATAGATGTGAAGAATATTTGTGAAGAAATTGACTTTTGTTACTTTGGTAGTAGAGATGAGAATGTTCAAATTGACCCAGAAGTAGAGGGTTATGTTGAAGATAATATACAGGTTTCTAGTTCAGATAATTTTCAGAAGGAAATTGCCACGTTTCAGATGAAATCAAGTGAGAGGCCTAATTTCACTTGTGTATGTTGTCGACGCACTTATTATAAGAATCAGACTAAGTTAGTGGATTTATATGCAAAAACTGAAAGGGAAAATAATAGTGAATGGAAGGATTTTGCCACATACTTGATGGTAGAAAATTGTTTTGATTTGGGAGTGGATCAACGTGTGTGTACTTATTGTTGTAATAAATTAAATCAAAACCAGATGCCTGCTAGGGCAGTTCATAATAATCTGGAATTGGTTGAGATACCTTCAGAATTGAAGGATTTAAATACTTATGAATCTATTTTGATTCAAAGTATCCATCCCTTTCAGGCTATTGTAAGAATGGAGCCCAAGACAGGGAAGTTGCCTCCAGCAGATTTACAGAGATGATTAAAGGGAAGAGTTGTTTATTTGCCTCTAGATTTGAACAAAAACATTAACACAATTGGAGTTGAGAAAGTGGAAGAGGAACCTCTGGTTATCTTGGTTAATGGGGTTCCGACAAAGAATAAGAAAATATGGCAAGATTTAGTGGATGTTAGGAAAGTGAAAAATGCAACTTTGTATTTGAAGAAAAATAATAAGTACTATAAGAATGTATATGTTGCAGAAGAGGAAGTAAGTGATGAAGAGGATAGCGTTTTGTGTGCTGGCCAAATTGAGAAAGTAGAGGTGTTTAATAGTGAAGAAATATATGAACATTATAGTGTTCATCCTTTGCATTCCAAGGAAGTCATGGGGAATGCTATTGAGTTGTTTCAAATGAAACAAGCCAAAGGGAGTCCCATTAGTGTTTGGGAGGAAAGTTTGGAAGCTCGGTGTTTCCCACAGCTATTTCCCACAGGTCAAGGAGGAAGATATGATGAGCGACCTCGTCAAATTCCTGCGTCTGAATACCGGACTTTACGATTGTATGCAGAAGATGCTAGGTTTCGTCAATGCATTCCCTATTTGTTTCATCTCCTGTTTGAAAGCGATCTGTCTGGACTGTCATATGCAGTGAACCACATCTTAAAAAGTGGTATACAGATGCGAAACATCTCGGCAAGTGACTTTATGCATAAAGTCAATGTCCAAGACAGTATTTTGGATTCTCACTTAATTAATCTCATGGCGTGTCAGCGTGGTACTAATGAGTACTGGTACCGTCGTCATGGTGATTTAAAATGTATGTTGAGGAACTTAGGAACTCCGACATGGTTCCTCACTCTGAGCTGTGCCGAGTATGGCTGGGAAGACTTACTTGAATTTCTACGAGAGGCAAATGGAAATATTGAAAACATTGAATTCAAGACACCTGGAGAACTGTGTTCTTTGGATCCAGTGAATGTATGCAGGTACTTCAATCATAGATTTGAAGCTATGATGTCTTTCATCACAAATAAAAAGAATCCACCTCTTGGAGAGGTGTTGGATTTCTTCTGGAGAAAGGAGTACCAAGCAAGAGGTGCCCCTCATATACATATGTTGTTGTGGATCAAGGATGCACCTAAATTTGGAACAGATCCGGATGACTTAGTGATGAATTTCATAGAACAGTATTCTACGTGTGCTGTTCCAAACGCAACGGAGAAGAAAAGCCTAAGAGAACAAGTTCTACGTTTCCAAAGCCATCGTTGTGGAAAGTACTGTCGTCGTAAATTCAGAAACAAGGACAAATTCTACACCAAATGTCGTTTCAACTTTCCACGACCGGTGATTTCTAAAGGAAGAGTGAACAGTTTGATGTCCTCGCTGCGACATAATGTGACGAGGAAATCACCCAAGAATACATACAATTTGAAAAGGAACGAAGAGTCCAAGTACATCAATGACTACAACCCAGTGATTTTGTCCATGTGGAATGCTAACATGGATATACAGTTTGTGGCTGACAACTGTATGGCTGTGGCTCGGTATGTGACATCTTACATCACCAAAAAAGAAAAAACAGAACTGAAGGATATGTGGGAGGACATTTCCCATGAAAAGAGCCTCAGCAAGAAGTTGTACAGTTTCAGTCTGAAGATGTTGTCGCATCGAGAAATCGGAGCTTACGAATGTTCTGACCGCTTGTCTTCAGCAAGTCTCTATGCCAAATCCAGGAGTATCGTTTGGGCAAGTCTTGGTCTTGCTGCAACACGAAATCGAGTTCTAAAACCTGTCCGGGAAATTGAGTATTTGGCGGAAAAGGAGCCAAACAGTACCGACATTTTGAAGACCAACATGTTGGATACATATTATCCAAATCGAAGCAGTCACCTTGAGAATGTTTGTCTATATGAGGTTCTACAAAATTATATATTCAAGAGGAACATCAAAGAAGATATTGAGAAAGGAGTGTATGCTGTAATTGGAAGTGAGGGATGTCTGGTCAAGCAAAGAAAATGCCAATTAGTAAACCATCGAAAATTGAGTGGCGAATCTCCAGAAAAAAAGGAGTTTTTCTATTTAGCACTTTTGCAACTTTTCAAGCCTTGGCGTGCAGAAGAGGAACTGCTTGGAGATTTCCTCTGTTACGAAGACTCTTTCAATGCAGCCAAGGAGTCCATAGAATGTCCTGCTTTTCCTAAATATCAAGAAATGCTTACTTTGGAAATTGAGCAGGAAGCAACGATTGCAGCCGAGATTGCCAGAGACAGTTCTCAGGACAGTCAGAGTTCTGTTTCATTGAGTCAAGATCCACTTGGAGGACCTATTATCGAAAATGAAGCTGCCACTGCTATGAATGAAGTAGAAAGAGCCATGGCACATGCTCAGGAGGATTCAGTTAACTTAGAAGACTTGGAAAAACAACTCAACGTTGAGCAGAGGAAAATATATGATGAAGTTACCAAGGAAATTGAGCACGGATTAAGTCATGAGAAGAACGAGTGCTCATGTACATTGTTGAAGCCTGTCCGACTGTACGTGAGTGGAGAAGCGGGAACTGGCAAAAGTTTCCTCATTAAAGCAATTTCTTGTTATTTGCAGGAAAGGACTGAGTCATCGTTGTCTTGTGTTGTCACCGCTCCTACTGGACTGGCAGCACATAACATTAAAGGTATTGCTTTGCATCGTCTACTGATGCTGCCGGTGGAGCATGACAACAAATTACAATACAACAAGTTATCTGGGGATGCTTGCTGTGAAGTTTCAAGAGTCTTGAGGAAAATGAAACTACTTATCATTGACGAAGTAAGCATGGTTTCCAATGTCATGCTTGCCTTTGTGCATTTGAGAATGCAAGAAGTACTTAAAACTGAATATGATGTGTTATTTGGTGGCAAACACATCATTGTTTTCGGAGATCTTCTGCAGCTGACACCAGTAAAAGGTCAACCTGTGTTCAAAATACTCACGCATGAAGATACCAGGAAGTGCCTAGGGAGCATTGGCAACGTCAATATATGGTTAAACTTCAATTATGCTGAACTGCATGAAAATATGCGTCAGGCAAAGGATGAAGATTACAAGAATATTCTACAAGATATTAGAATTGGAAAAGTGACCGAGCATGGGAAAGAAGCTTTAAATGCACGATTACTGAGAAATTTATATCCCAAACAAGAGATTGTGCCTGAGAATATTTTTCAGAAAATTACTGAGAAGAAATCCGGGATATGTTTGATGCCAACTCTTGCAGAATGTGCCATTTTCAACAACAAAATGTTGAATTTAGAAAAGCAAGAGATTGTGAAACTTGAAGCTATCGACAAATTAGAGCATATGGGATCAACAATTATTTTATCAGACAATTTGAAATCAAAATTGGATTCATTAGAGAAGACTATATCCAAAACAGCGGGTTTTGAAAAGACTTTGAATGTGTGTTTAAATTGCCGAATCATTTTGAGAAGGAATTTACATGTAGAAAGAGGTCTGGTAAATGGATCAATGGGTAATGTTGTTGATTTTGAGAAATACAGAAATAGAGATGGAATAGAATTTTTAAGAATTAAATTTGATGGCATTGAGGAAGTACAGCAAATTGGTCGTTGTTCTGCTAGGTTTTTGCTTGTTAAAGACTTATATGTTCGCCGTAAACAGTTTCCTGTTTGCTTGGCATATGCGGTGACAATCCATAAATCGCAAGGTTTAAGTGTAGACTGTGCATTGGTGAATATTGGCAGTTCTGTGTTCAAGGAGGGTATGGCATATGTGGCATTGTCACGAGTTAGAACTTTATCGGGATTGTACTTGATTGACTGTGATGTCACAAACATTTGTGCGGATCTAGATTGTGTTAAGGAATACAATAGGTTAAGAAGAGAGTATGCGCCACATTTGCCTCAATATCCTTTGTTTGAGAAACGTGTGGTAGGCCGGAAACGTAGAAATATCAGTAATAGTAGGGAGGTTGTTGCAAAAAGACTAAAAGTCAATGAACCGAAAATTGTTACCAGAAAGAAAGTGGATTCTGTTGAAGATGTTGTCGGTTTTCAATTTGAAAACAGTTCTGGTGTCAACTGCTATGCAAATGTAGTGGTTAATGTTCTCTTTTCACTACAGAGTTTAAGAGAACAGATTCTGTTGAATTCAGAACAAATTTTATGCTGTTTGTTGAATTCTGTTTTCGAGAAATGTAGCAGTGATCGAACAAAAGTAGAAAGTGTGTCTGAAGTTCGTTATCTGTTAGATGAATGTTCAGGTCAAACAGACTTCTCTGAAAATAATCAGCAAGATTGTCAGGAGTTTTTAATGTATATGCTTGATGTATTGCAAGATGAGGGTGTAGATGTAGATCACCTGTTTGGGCTTTCTTATCAATGGCAGCATGACTGCGAGAACTGTATGGTATCAAGTACTACTAGTGTAGACTCAGAAAGATTTATATATTTAACTTTGCCAGACAGTAAATCAGTGTCCTTTAATAAGCTAGTAAATGCAGCGGATCACAACATGGAGTGTAGCCAATGTAAATGTGATATGATGTCAACATTATTTATACGTAGATATGGCCAGTATGTCATTTTAATGATCCAACGATGTAGGCCTGATGGATCAAAATTGTCAACTTTAATAAAAAAAATTGTGGCTTCTCAGCTGTCAATATCAGGGAGGACTTTTGTAACTGTAGCAATTATCTATCACAATGGTCCATCAACAACATCAGGACATTATACAGCTTACTTAAAGTCTGGAAACGGCTGGTCATTCTGTAATGATTCCGCTGTAACTTTCAAAAAATATTGCCGTTTGACCTTAAAAATTCTTACCTGGTGTTTTTAAAACCAAAATTTTAAGTAGAGGGAATGTAAGTCTGCAATGCTGTCTAGATTAAAAATCCAACTATATAAACTTGCTGCAAGTAAGTCTGCTTCATAGTAAGCAGTATCAGTGTCATAGGAAAAGGAGAACATGAGTGACAAAGAAGAGTAAGTTATTAGTAGTCCAGGATTGTGAAAATAATCTCAAATGTTTTCTTTTTGAAAGTTGCAAAAATAGAAAATGTCGGGATTTGATTGGAAGAATAACAAGATTTGCGAATCGCGGCAACATGATTTGGCCTAGTGGAAACATGTGATAGAATGAGAGAAGTCTTTTTTTCTATGTAACATATTTTTCGTATCGATGGAGGTTTTCTTTCAGAAAGTGGCGGGCTGAAAATATTTATAGCACAACAGAGTGGACGCTGTACATAGGAGATCCTTCGACTTTATTGAAAGTAAGTTAATTTTAAGGAGTTTTGAAATCAGATTTCTTAGCTTGTATGGGTTTTTTAAACACAGTCATTTTGATTGTGTTTTTTTTTCCCCGCTGTTACATGATGAATACCTTCAAGTCACTGATTTAAGTGAAACTTGATACATTCTGAGAACAGCAAAAATAAACAATTTAACATGTATAATTAATGTTATGCTTTTTGTACTTATGATATACATTTAGAAATGTGAGGTAGATATGGAGAAGCTGAGTCTTCTGTAAGTGTCAATTTTAATGCTTACAGTGCTGTACTTCTGGGTACTGTTTTTTTAAAAAAAAAAGAAATAGGCCTCACCTCAAAGAAAGCTCTTGAAAGCACACATCTTATTTGCATCCTATAACAATCATTTAAAATGTTTGACACAATTTTATGATGGTTTTACATCTCTTTTGCGCTGTTATTGCATCACTATTGTGAGACATAAGCAATGCAAAAGAAGCATCATGTTTCAAAATAGGCCTCATTTGTGAGCAGTTCTTAGCCATGTTCTCTTGTAATTACTCCTTTTTTTAAAAAAAAAAAAAATTGGGGTTAGCTCCCGGTTTGCGTACCGGAGAGCTAACCGGAAAGCGAACTAAAAAAAAACAGCTTGCCAGAGTGTTACACTTTCTAGCAATTTTTGTAAAAAGGGGAGGTAGTTCTGAAAAGAACTTTTTTTTTTTTTTTTTTTTTTACTTTTTTGAACATTATTTCATTTTTTTGGATTTTTTGAACACTTTTTTGTTTTTTTTGTTGTTTTTTTAAAGGGAATGAACAGAAAGAGGTATTGAAAATGGCTCAACAGGAGCAAAAAAAAAAATTAAAAATTCTTGCGTTTGGAACATTGGTGTTTTTCGAAAGCCAGATTAATCAATTTCACGCTCATGTTAGCGCATGAAATTAGTGTTCCACAATACAAGCATGTCAGCTTTAGATGCACAAAATTTTTCTGTATGTTGGGCACTGTTTCATTCGCCTCGGCCACTGACAGAGACAGATCAGAAGATGTTGAAGGCACCGAAGTTGGGGGGTTTTGTTGCAGGTCACGCATCTCTCCACGACTGTAGTTCATTGGATGCCACCTCTGCATATGTCGGTGCATTGTGTGATTTCCAAAGCTGTACTTTTTGTTTGTTCCTCGGGATAATTTTTTTTTGCAGATAAGGCACTTAGCATATCGTGCATTGACTTTTTTTTCGTCAGAAGGAATGCTAAAAAATTGCCATATAAAGCTTTCTTTCCGATGAGATACCCGGGGTAACTCTTCGACAAATTGTGGTCCCTCTTCTTCCTCTCCGTCTTCTTCTTCCTCTTCCTCCTCTATGTTTCCAATAAATTGTGGAGAGGGTCCTCTCTTCCTATTAGGAGATGGGGGTGGTGGTGGTGGGGGTGCAGAAGCTGAAGCTACTATTGAAGCCATCACAGAAAAAAATCAGGTCTTCCTTTCACAAAGTTGAAAGTCAGAGTGAGAAAAAAGGTGGGGGCTTTCATCATTTGGGAAAAGAAATAGTTCTAAACCAATGAAAAGTGTTATTTTTAGGTCACATGACCTAGTTTTACATCATTAGGAAACCGACAGTGAAATGAACCAATGAAAACTTTAATAAACAAGTCACATGACCTGTTCCGCTCACGTTACGCGGAGCGCGCCGCGCCTCGGATAGCTTCCGGTTCGCGGTCCGGAGCACTTCCGGGAGCGCTAACGCGGCGCGTCATAAGACGCATTACGCGACAACGTGATACGTCGCGCTTCCGCGACGCGTCACAGTTGCGCTAACGAAACGTTTACCGGTTCGCGTACTAGATCGCGGCATCAAGATGAGCTAACGGAAAGCTTCCCGGTTCGCTTACCGGAAGCGGAGAAAAAAAATATTTTAAAAAAAATTATCAATAGACATCTAAAATATATTTTTGGATTTAAAGAAGAATACATTTTACAGCTACAAATGTTAGCTTTTAAAAAACCAATGAAATTCACAGAAAAAACCATAGGTTATAGACCATATATAGTTAGGAATTTGCATTTACAAAACCTTGAAAATTCACTGAAAAAACCATAGGTTATAAACCATATATAGTTAGGGATTAGCATTTACAAAACCTTATTTTACTCGCATAAAACCATTGAAATTCCATATATAGTTAGATGCGCTAACTATATATCGCGCACCCGCAATCCACTGCTGATGATGTCACATATTACATCATTCATGACATGGTCAGTGACATCACTGATGACATCACTGATAACAACTCAAATGACATCACTGATGACATCTCAAATGACATCACTGATGACATCACTGATGACAACTCAAATGACATCACTGACAACATCACAGATGACATCATTCATGTGTTAATACGATGAACCTCTACAGACTCTGATATATCCTTAGATACACTCAGTGAAAACAGACACTCACAGATTGTCACTCATCCATGGAGTTACTCATACACCTAGACAGTCATTCAAAGAATCAATCACACCTCCAATTCCTCAACTATACAGTTATACACACCTTACTTATTGAAACATATTCTAACACATATTTACTCTCTTATATAATCCCTAATAAAAGTTCACAATGATCCATACAGCCACTCACACATTCACTGGCTCTAATGCACAGTTATTTATATATGTTAACTCTCACATGTACTGTGTTTTACATATGTACTTACTTTGACATGTAGCACTGAGATATCCATTCACTCACCAATACACTCATGCACACAGTCAACCGCCCATACAGCTGTTTCCACATGCACTTTTGAAACCATACATCTAGTGAATCAACTGCTCACACATCTATGCACAGAGTCACACACCTCCCAGCCACTCACACATATACTCAGTCTCCCATACAAATACTTGAGCAACCAATCAATAACCCATATAGTTATTCATATAGCTACTGATCAACACATGCAGCAGTTTACAGAACAACAGATATAATGATGCACAAATTAATACTGTTTAATCACTAACCCATGCACTCAGTGAGACACATTTAATCACTCCCTCATACAATCAGTCATGCACCTACTAAATCCTTCATCCAGACATTCATACATCCACTCATTCTTCAATATGTAAGACATATTTTAACTTTACAGAAACATACAGTCACTGGATGTTGTGATCAGTGATGTCATCAGTGATGTCACTGACCATGTCATGAATGATGTAATATGTGACATCATCAGCAGTGGATTGCGGGTGCGCGATATATAGTTAGCGCATCTAACTATATATGGAATTTCAATGGTTTTATGCGAGTAAAATAAGGTTTTGTAAATGCTAATCCCTAACTATATATGGTTTATAACCTATGGTTTTTTCAGTGAATTTTCAAGGTTTTGTAAATGCAAATTCCTAACTATATATGGTCTATAACCTATGGTTTTTTCTGTGAATATATATATATATATATATATATATATATATATATATATATATATATATATATATATATATATATATATATATATATAAAAACTACTGGAACATATATTATTAATGTAGATGATTTATTACTGTATAGTCACAATACAATTTAAAACACATTCTTTAAAAAAATGTATTTCTTATTTAAATATTGTTTCAAAACATTTGAGGAAACTATAACATATTGAAATGTAAACTGTATATATAAATACATTTATTAGAAAATGACAGTAAAACATGTAAGAAATGTAATCATGAGAGTAGTGTATTTAATGCCCTTTGCACTTTTATGGTCGAAATAAAGTTTTAAAATGAAATGTAAGAAACAATGTAAAAGCAAATGAACAAATTTGTAGTAAATGCAAATGATGGTTACCAAACTGTTAATAAAATTGTACTTATAATAAAAAATATTATAAAAAATGAACAATGTGATATTATGTGTAAAAAATCTAAATAAAAATGATTCTAAAAAACCCAAAGTGTATGTATTATTTATAAAAAACATACAGCCACTACACCCCATCCAACATTACATGACCTATACATATTAACAACTTGTTTTTATTATTCCCATTCCAGTTTACACTGTATTGGGGAAAGCGTTGTACTTTGAAGGGATTACATGTAGTATTCCCAAAACAATCTAAACTAAATAGGGGAAAGGGGTTGTACATTGATGTGTTAGCTTTACTATTCCCACTCTATTCTAAGCTACATTGGGGAAGGCATTGGACATTGAAAGGGTTAGATTTTCTACTCCCACTTTAATCTAACCTAAAATGGGGAAGGCACTGGACATTAAAGGTGGTAGATTTACTCTTCCAACTCCAATCTGAGCTAAATTTGGGAAGCCCGTTGAACACTGAAGTGGTTAGATTAACTATTCCCTTTCAAATCTAAGTTGCATAGAGGAAGGCATTGGACACTGGTGGGGAGATATTTACTATTCCAACTTGAATTTAAACTAAATTGTGAAATGTGTTGTACATTCAAAGAGTTATATTTACTATTCCCACTCCAGTCTGAGCTACATTGGAGAAGGTGTTAGAAATTGAAAGAGCCATATTTACTATTCCAACTGCAAACTAAGCTGCACTGAAGAAGGTGTTGGACATTAAAGAGGTTAGAATTACTATTCCCACTCCATTTCAAGCTACATCTGGAAAGGCATTGGATATTAAAGGGGTTCTATTTATTATTCCAATTCCAATCTAAACTACACTAGGGGAGATGTTGGACATCAAAGGGGTTAAATTAACTATTCCCACTGCATTCTAAACTACACAGGGACGGCTTTGGGCACTGAAGAAGTTAGATGTGCTATTCCCTCCCCAATATATCCTACATTAGGGAAGGTGCTAGACTTTAAAAGGTTTGGATTTACTATACCAACTCCAATTCAAGGTTCATCAGGAAAAGTGTTGGACATTAAAGGGGGTACTTTTAGAGTTACCACTCCAATCTTAGCTACATTGGGAGAGGCGTGGGTTACATGTGGTATCCCCCCTCCAATCTAAGGGGGTCATTATGATCGCGGACGGACTTGAGTCCGTCCGCGACCATAGAAGAGGAGGGAACCTCCGCATGGCCTGCGGAGTTCCCTCCTGTGCAATTAGGATGTGACCGCCACCCTGGTGGTCACATCCTCTATTTTTAACATTACGGCGGGTGCTGCTTCAAGCAGCACCCGCCACAATGTTAAAAATGAAAGCTGTGCATTTGCATGCACAAAGCGGCAGGCACCGCGCGGTGCCTGCCGCTCTGTGCACGCAAATGCACGGAGGGTACCATAGGTACCCCCATGTGCACCCCCCACCCCCCTGCACCCCTGGGGGCCCGTAACGGGCCCCCAAACAAGAATCCGTATGCCTTTGCACGGCGGACATGCCGCCGTGTAAAGGCATTGAAATTCAGACATCCTAATATGGTTGGCGGTATCTGAGAGACACCGCCACCATATTAGGCCTTTTCCGCCGCGGTTGTAAGCCAACCGCGGCGGAAAAGCAGCGGACCTAAACCAGGACCCACCGGCCATCCTAATGTGGCGGTGGGTCTTTGGTGGGTCCGCAGAGGATTTTCTGCATCTGCCGGGTGGCTTCCGCCGGCCCGGGGGATGCGGAAAATCCTCCATCATAATGTGCCCCATAGTTAGGATAGTTGTTGAAGGGGTTAGAGTCACTGGGCCCGATTCACAGAATGAACTTAAGACTCAATCCTAAACTTACTACTATTTTGGTATTCACAGAATGCACTTACTACTTTTGGCATTCACAGAATGCACTTACTACTTTTGGTATTCACAGAATGAATTTACTACTTTTGGTATTCACAGAAGTTAGGATTTTGTCTTAAGTCTGTCTTAAGTCTGTCTTAAGTTTGTCTTAAGTCTGTCTTAAGTCTGTCTTAAGACAAACTTAAGACAAAATCCTAACTTCTGTGAATACCAAAAGTAGTAAATTCATTCTGTGAATGCCAAAAGTAGTAAGTGCATTCTGTGAATGCCAAAAGTAGTAAGTGCATTCTGTGAATACCAAAATAGTAGTAAATTTAGGATTGAGTCTTAAGTTCATTCTGTGAATCGGGCCCCCCATTCCCACTCTAATGTAGATTACATTTGTGGAAACATCAGACTTTAATGGATATCTAATATATAAATATATATAATATATAGAGGCTACCCCACTAGAATCATCACCAAAACCTGCAAAAGGGCGCGGAATCAGAATAGAGAGGCACTTTTGGAAACCATTACCAAACCACCTGAAACACCAGTGGTCACATGTGTTACCACCTACAACACCGCTTCAAATCAAGTGTCCAGCATAATCCGCAGAAACTGGAAGATTATTAATTTGGGTACCAGAAACTGGGAAACCCCCTGTTTCGCGTACAAAAGAGCCAAGAACTTAAAGGACCAATTGGTGTCCACAAGACCAAGGGCAAACCCTCGCCCCACAGACAACACGATCCTGAACGCATGGGGCCTACCGAAACTCACTGGCTACCAACCATGCAACAATTACAGCGTCTGCCACCTGACATCCCCCTCAAAAACCCTTGCCCTGGAAAACGGAAAAAACCTGGACACAGCGCCAGTTTACCAACTGTAACTCATCCAACTTAGTGTACCTCATAACGTGCCGGTGTGGCCTCAGGTACATTGGCGTGACAACCCGGAAAGTCAGGACAAGAATGACGGAACATAGGAGCACCATTCGTTGCTGGAAAAACATAAGTAAACTGACAGAACATTTCCTTACCCACAATTACACTCCGAATGACTTCAAGTGGACAGTGATTGAACAGTTTGATGTGACCCATCTCAATGAAAAGGCCCTCCTCATGAAGGAACAGCGTTGGATATACTGTCTATCCACGCATATAGATGGGCTGAACGACTCCATCGCATGGAATGCGTTAATAACCTGAGCACTGTAATACCTCCACACAAACAGTATTTCTTATTTAAATATTGTTTCAAAACATGTGAGGAAACTATAACATATTGAAATGTAAACTGTATATATAAATAAATTTATTAGAAAATGACGGTAAAACATGTAAGAAATGTAATCATGAGAGTAGTGTATTTGATGCCCTTTGCACTTTTATGGTCGAAATAAAGTTTTAAAATGAAATGTAAGAAACAATGTAAAAGCAAATGAACAAATGTGTAGTAAATGCAAATGATGGTTACCAAACTGTTATTTAAATTGTACTTATAATAAAAAATATTATAAAAAATGAACAACCCACCGTCTGATCGCGCAATCATACACAGGGTACTTCCTCTACTGACTGGCTGTACCCCTGCCTAATCGTGACTCCCTCTAAAAAAAATTCCCTCTAACTAAAATTCCGTCTATTTATTTTTCAGCCGTTTTTTCAACCTTCCTAAAAATTGACATCCCAGTCTGAATTTCAACCTTAAAACATCCTTAAACTTCATGAATATTGACACTCGAGTAGACCACACCCTGCGGGCCTATTCTCTCCTCGTGCTGCAACACGCATGCGCATCATCATAGCACTACCTTGAGCCTACAGCGCATGCGCACGCATCACTGATCCCGCACACATGCGCAGGGCTCCAGATGACTCAGTGCTTCTAGCGCGACCGCACCTCTTCTATTTTCACTCTTGCTCTAGGTGCTGCGAATCATATGGGCTACTTAAACCCAACCAGGGGGTCCACTCATTTACCCGGGACTCCGCAGCAGGACAACAGGTCCAAGGAGCATGCAGATCGAAAATTCCGTGAGCAAACACGCTGTTCTACCGCTACGATCTAGGTAAGCAGCAGCAATTTTCTCCCTACAGGTTTGGCGCTAATCTCTGCCTATCCACAATATCTAGGGTCTTTTCTCCCTGCCAGGTGACCCAAGGAAGCTTTAACAGCAAACATCAAATGTGAGGAAAATGCATTATACTTACCTGTACCTCACTCTGCACCTACCCTGCTGTTTAGCCCACCACCCCCACTCCGGTTTTACACTTAAAACCACACTAGCCATGCAACCAGCAGGGCCACGATTTTCTGCCGGTTCTAGGTCGTTCACACAACTTAGTAGCCGGCAATACGTTGTGTTCTTTAATTATCATACTTAATGACTCTAGCTTGTACGTCTGTCTGTGTCATTTATGTTATGTGTATTGTAAAGCAGAGGGAATCCCCCTCTAACACGTAACGCACCTTAGCGAGTGCGACACTTTTAACAACACCACAATCACTTAAAATATTTATTTGCACCTTCACATACTCATTGGTCCCGAGGAAAGCCAGTTGTAAATAAAAGGCCTGGATGAAACATGTAGACCACACAGGACGAAGGAGGTCATAATTCACTCCAACGCGTCCGTTTGCCTTTTTATTTGCTAACAGGGGCCCAGTAATTAAAGTTTATCCATACACCCTCGGGAACTGGGACCCACTGTATAGCTTTTAATCATCACCTTCACACTCACCAACACTGCACACTCAGCAAGTATACCTGCTCCTCAGTAATCTGGAGTCGCAGCACACCCGGGACACATTCGGTGTCACTGTGGTGGGCCCGATGATGAAGCATGCCACCAACTAGGTTGGTGGGTGAGGGCTTCATGAAAAAAACCAAATGGTTTGCCAACATACATACCCATTGAGTCTCTTCACACAACTTAGCTAGTCCTTCTTGATAATCTACATAAAAAAATTATTTTACATAAAAATGATAGTCTAAATAATTTAGGGCCATATGTAGGTAAATCCCAAATACCGATTCATAAATACCGATTTTTTCACGAATATTACCGAATCGGTAATTACAAATCGGTACTTGGGATGTTGGGAAAAAATCGGTAAAAGTTACAGAATCGGTAAAATTCGGTAAAGAAATACCGAATACCCAACACCGATAGGTAAATACCGAATCGGTAAATATTGAATCGGAAATTCAAAAACAGAAACAATTAAGGAATCAGCCAATCCAGTGCAACCACCCCTCCTCCCAACCAGGAATTGAACACACCCATGCAGGTGCACTCAATCTGAAGCTGCTGGAGAGGCTGGGAGAGCAGAGTCCTCGAGCCCTTGGGAAACTTTTACTCCTGGAAAACTGCAAAATGGCAAGTAAAGATACTGACAGGGAAGGTGGAGAGAGAAAGAGGAAGGTGAAGCTCAGTACCATGGAGCTGCAGGTCCTTGTGGAGGTGGTAGTCAAGGAGCACCACAAGTTGTTTGGGAAGCAGTCCCTGCAGGTGGCAGAATCTGCCAAAAGGAAGATTTGGCTGGCAATACAGACCAAGGTAAATGCAATTAGAGTGACCCCACGGGACATTGATGACCTGCAAAAGAGGTGGTATGACCTCCGTAGTGTGACTACGCGAAAGATGGCTGAGTGATCTCTGCCCGTCTCTGTCTTCCATCTGTTGCTGGCGCCACTCCTGCTGTGTTGGGCTCAGGCTGTGCAAATTCATCATTGTCATCCTCAATATGTGTTAATTCTACTGCTGTTCCTTTCTTAGCGGCAAGGTTGTGCAGCATTACGCAAGTTGCAATCATTTTACAGCAGATGAGGGGTGAGTACTGACGTGTGCCTCCGCTTTTGTGGAGGCAGCGGAACCTGCTTTTTAAATACCCAAAGTTGCACTCCACAACATTGCGAGTAGATTTGTGTGCCACGTTGTACCTTCTCTCACTCGGGTTGATGGGTTCAGGTAGGGTGTCAGGATGAACGAGCGGACGGCATATGCGCTATCGGCTATGTGGAAAAGTGGAAGCCATTAATCACATGCACAAAAACACCTACATCTGCAGTATCTATCAGGGTGTGTCACAGCATTTTACCTAGCAGGTGTCCTTCTCCGAAATCCCCCGCTGTCAGGCGTGTGTAGATACCACTGTTCTAGAAGATGTAGGAGTCGTGGGTGCTTCCTGGGAATTTGGCCACGATGTCTGTGATTATGTTGGCAGCATCACAGATTACCTGCACATTTATTGAGTGTGTGGCCTTTCTGTTCCTGTAGATATACTCAGTGGCAGCAGGTGGGCAGATTGGGATGTGTGTGCCATCAATGCAGCCGATGACATGTGGGAACTGCGCCATTTGGTAAAAGTCAGTCTTGGTCTTCAGCAGTTCCGCATGTGTGTCAGGGGAGCTGATGTAATGATGCATTCTCTGCATCATGGCCTCCAGGAACTTCCTGAAGAAACGGGACAGGCAGCTCTGGGACATCCCACCTATCGCAGCTATCACCCCCTGGTAATTGCCAGGTGCAAGCAAGTGTAGGCTACAGAGCGCCTGCACATGTGGTTGTATGGCGTGCGCCCTTGGTGTTGGGTGCGCTAGGCGTGGGTGCAGGTCCCTTATCAAGTCCAGGATGGTGTGGGGGTGTAGCCTGTACCTTTCATGGATCTCTGCCTCAGTAAGTTGGAAGAGTGTGATCCGCTGTCTGTAGACTTTCTCCTCCCGTCTCCAGGGCCTCTCTTCTGCTGCCTGTAGCCGTAGCCGCCTTGCTATCAAGTAGAAGGCTGCCATTATGATCACAGTGTTTCATTTTGAGGCCTGTTTTATGGCCTGCACCTCGTTACCACCTGCTTTCAATCCATGGTTATTACAGACTCTTAAATACCGAATTTCATGAAATTCAGTATTTTAGAAGTTACCTACATCTCTATTCTCATTTTTCCCGTTTCTTAGTCACCAATTCGGTAAATAAGGATTCAGTAACTACCGATTCAGTATTTTTGTATTCGGTAATGTAGAATCGGTATTTACCGATTCATATTTACTGAATCCTTAGATTTGGCCTCCTACATCTCAAATACATAAATACCGGTCAGTAACGGCAAATTTACCGATTTTCGGCCGTTACCGACCGGTATTAACCTACCTACATATGGCCCTTAATACACATTTAAAAGATAAAATGTACATGATACTTAAAACCACTACCTGTTTAAATCATATAAAATCTTCATTATAATGTTTTTAATAAATCCCCACTCTTTTCCATAATACAACTTTCTTCCCACTACTAGAGACCATAACAAATATTATCTATTCTATGAAATTTTTAAATCTAAAAAATCAAAAAACAAAAACATCTTTGAAAAAAATGTTTTTTTAAACTAGTCACACCCATTCAAAACAAATATCCCACTCCTGTTATGTTATGATGATTTGCATAGTGCACTAATTACCCAAGATGGTATTCAGGTTCTTGGACAGGTGTGTAGGTTTGTAGTCTCCACAGTGCTTATATGAACAGCCAGGGCTTGAGCTTCCTACAGAGCACAAGAAGTGAGGAAGATGCTCTGATGTATTAGGGGAGGACGTGCAGTTTAGGAGAATGAACAACCTCCAGTTTTGCTTTTGCGGATGAGGGGAATGTGTGCAAGTGAGAGTGAGTGAGCAGGTGTCTGGTAGGTTGCTTAAAAAGTATGTGTCTGTTCAGGTATTCTGGTCCTAAAACATTTAGGTATTTTTATCCATAGACATTATTATAAACATATAACACTTATAATAGTTCAATAATATCGAAAAAATGATATTACATACTACTATATTATTAACACCGATACTTTTCACAACAATATATCCAACAACATTAAAAAATGATATTCTTACCCGCGACATACCTGAATTGCAAACTTTCTGGTGTCACGATGTAAATGCAACTATATAATGGTACGACGATATTTTCAACTCCATATTTTGGTCATATACCCCCATGTGTATGGTCTAATCCAGAGGGAAGGGTGAGGGTAACCCAAAAATCGAACCTATTTTTCTCTGTCATGTTTTGTCTATTCTAAACATGAATCAATTCTAACTAAATCATGAGAGATTCATGAGGCACGTGTCAGACTTTGCTGTTCCTAATACTAATTGTTGGTATAACTACACTGCCTGGGGGGGGGCATTAGAAATTTACCAGATTGGACTAAAATTGCCTTGCAACATTGTATGTATGCGCAAGTTGCAATATGTCGCAGCTTGAACTGAAGAGGAATGTTCCATTTCTTCGCTGCTCTTTATTAGCAGTAGCTGCAGGTACTAGTTAAATCTTTCCCACCAGGACAACCTTGCTAAGGCTTTGATTTCTGTACTATAGAGGTTCTGAGAGTAATATGTACTAATGCCTGTGAATGCTCCACATGACAGTATTATGTTTGCCTGGATGTTGCAGCATTGGATTCCATGTGATGCACCCCCCTTCATTTCCATATAAACTATGCAGAAAAATATAGATAAGCTTGATCTAATCAGGGAGTAATGGAGAGAGACACCAGAAGTTAGAGGACATGCTATGTGTCACAGCATGTAACAGGGGATTCTCTGGTCTACACGAGGTACATGGGGTGTTTTGCATGACATGCCAAAAGATAGCTTAATAATATATTTCAGCAAGACCTGTAGTGTGTTCTAGCAGTGGCAGCTCCTCCACTGTGGCAGTGGAGCATCGCCCCCCTCTGCCGAATTTGAAACTTAAAAAATAAAACCATAATAAAATGCGTTTATAATCATTTTTATTCAGGTTCTGAGGGCTGGGCGAGTCTTCGGGGTGGGACCATCGCAATGGTAGTGATGAAAGGGAGTGATTATAGTGTGATCAGTGTGCATGTCGGCTCAGTTGGCTGTCTCAGGCCAGCCAAAGTGACATGTGGACTAAGCTTTCTCCAACCCACCTGTGTTGCTGGATTGGAGACAGCAAAGCACAGGCTCCCAGTCTCTCTGGTAGCACAAATTCACTGTGCTCAGGCCAATCCCGATGCTGCTTTCAAGCATGAGAGCAATGTTAGGCTTGGCCACAGGGCAGTCTGAAAGCCTGTGCTGCAGCGAGGAAATGGAAAAGAGTGGAGGGCTGCAGGTAAGTACTTTTTCAATAATTTTTTTATGTTTTCTTGTTGTCCATGTCCATTTCCTCATCCCTCCACCACCTCCCCTTTGTCCGTCCCCCCCACCCTGCTACTCCGCCCACACACCAGTAGGGGTGATGCATCGATTAGGGTGCTTGGGCGTTGCCCCCACTAATTAATTTGAGGCACGAGTCAAGTTGAGTAAGAAGTGTACGTGCCTTTGCCATTTCTCACTCACATTTGCAAATTACACAATCACATTCACAGGCCGCAGACGCCAGTCAGCTCCGGATGGGGAGGGCAGCAGGAGTTCAGTGCAAGTGCATCGATTTGACAATAATATGTATTAATTCAGGTGGTCGGCGGAGCGCACATGGAGAGTGCGCATTTTCTGTTTAGGGCTTAAAAAAATTGCGACCAGCCCGAACATGCGCACTAGGCTGCTCATTAGAAGAGTGAGGGTTGCTCCATGCCGCTCTTCAATGAGCAGCCTAGTGTGCATGTTCGAGCTGGTCGCAAAAAAATTCAAGCCCCAAACAGAACATGCGCACTACTGCTCAAGCCAATCCTGGCGCTGCTGCTGGAGCAGCGTCTGAATTGGCTGAGACGTAGGCGGTACTTGCCAACCAGCCAAGAGCAAGCGTGATGTCAGAGCCTCCTCGTCGAGGCAGACACACCTGGTGTTCACTGCTACCACCACGGGTGACAGAAATTGGCTGAACCTGCACCAGCGGCCGGGCGGGCACCAGCGGCGACCCCCGGTCTGATTGGTAAGTAACGTTTTATTTATTTGTTTATTTTTATTTCCCCCCGTGCTCCCTCCCCCCTCCCTCCGGTGAGCATGCCTGCTGCTAGCGGGTCTTAACCCACTGAACTGTCCTGTCAAGTGTGCTAGCGGACTTCACAGACTGGGGTACTACTGAGAAAGAGCCAGCAATTAGGGAGAAAGAAATGTTAGTTTTGAATGCATCCACCAGGCCTCGGTCTGCGCAATTTTGGCAGAGCCAGTGTTTAGTTTGCAAACAAACATATAAGCATAGTGACTCCACTTTATCTGTATGAGTCCCTCCCCTCGGAGGTGCTGGATGCCTGTGGTTTAAAATATAAAAGCTAGCTGGACTTCATTCCTTCTCCTGCCTTGTATTCTACCAATAGGTACACGCTGGTCACCAGGCGCGCAACACCCATTGAACTCACCGGGCTTCAGCCCCCCCCCCCCCCCCCCCCCCCCCCCCGTCGTGTGTGGCAGCCCGGGATGAGACAGATCCCGGGCACACACAGAGCCACACCCGAACGTTTAACAGGTCTTTAAAAGACCATTTCAATGTTAATTAGGCCTTGCTGTTGTTTCACCCCTTTGTTGGAGGCCCTGCAGCTCCACTCTGCCTACTGATCAAAGGTTCAGCCCCCCCCCCGAAATTTTTTCTTAGCCCCCCCTCCCCCCCGAAATTTGGCTCTAGTTGCGCCTCTGCTGCTCACACGCTTTTCTAGGTGCACTTTGCCTATAAACCGTCCTGGGTACACGTTGCGAATTACAGACTGCGGGTACAAATAACAGGACAAACACCACCAGCAGCACTCGCACTGCTTAGATGTGATTAATTGGATATATATTTGTTTTTTAATGCACTAAGGTCATGCCAAGGGACATCTTAGACAGTACTGATTGAGACAGTTAAACTAAACCAGGAAATACATATTAGTAAAATATAATGCCTTTAAGTAAAAACTCCGGAGAGAATACTTATGTTCTAAGAGCTTCCTAAATGCAAAAAGATACACGCTGTCACTGTGCTCTGCTGATGCCCACTGGTGAGTAAATGTTGGAGGTAACTATATGAAAATCTATACTGATAGCACATATGCGAGAGTATGTTCAGTTAATGGCACACTGCCGTATATAACAGTTTGTACTAGGCAGCCCGATACACAACTCTACACACCATGGAGTGCAGACGGCGCTAGACATACAATTCTGTGTCTATACTACTTAATAGCCCTTACTGGGTATAACGTTCTTCTGGGTACACACAGGTCAGCCCTTTACACGCTGCAGGTGCACAGCGCTGGGTAGACACACCTGTGGTAACAATTACTTATTAATCAGGATATTAAACATCGCTCCTGCTCAACGGCTCATACTTTGTTATAAATTACAGCGCTATATCAGGAGTGCAAGCACCTGGAGAGGCAGATGGACTGCGGTATTGTGTTTGTGTTTAAACAAAGCATTCTGAGATTTGCTCTGCTTTATTTAATCCTGTTGGTGCTACTGTCGTTGGGCACTTTAAAAGCATAAATAGTTAAGCAATGCACATGGCTGGAAGTCATGAAGTCCTGCAGCTGACTGCTGCATCATAGCTATGATCCAAGGAGGATATCTCTATTCGCTTTTATGATGTTGAACATGTAAATGAATTTTTGTTTGTTTCCTGTTTCACATAAGTTTGTTATTTTTGTAAATAATTATTTTCCATAAAACAAACATTGAAATGACAGAATTTTTGCAGGACCGAATCCGAATGCTATAAGGGTGTTATCATTTCCACAGTTGTTTAATGCTTTGTCTATATGGCACATTATGGTCACCATGAGCAATGTAATTGAAGGAATTCTCGATATATTATTGTTAAAATGGAGAAAAAAATTAATAGTATCACAAATACCTAGACATGCTGTAATAAATTAAACTATTGAGTACAGTGCAGTGTAGTGTGAGTGATGTCTGTGGTGGTTCAGATTGAGCAGTGTGCCTGTGTGAGTCCAGGGTGAGTGATGTGGATGGGTGAAGGCAGGCTTAGTGATGTGTCAGGGAATGGTGAGTAATGGGTCCATGAGTGCAGGGTGAGTAGTGTGCCTATGTGAATGCAGGGAGAGTGATGTATCTGTGCAAGTGCAAAGAGACTTGTCTGGCTACTTCCAGAGATGTGTTCGCCAAGCCAACTCTTTCTCACATTTGCTTGAGAATGCAACATTTGCCCACTCTTTTTTCAAAATTTTCTCCGGGGAGACCCCTTGCACCCCCCGTAGATGGTTCGGGCTTGCTCCCTACGCTCGCTCGCCACAGTGCAGTATTTACTTCCCATCGCTTTCAAATGTCACCAGCCGCCCCTGTACACCAGATGCTCCTGAGTTCTAGATTTAATAATGAATGTGTGATGAGCAACATACAGGTGTCTATACTTTCTACAGTTTGACAGCATTAATAATTGCTGAGTTATTCATTATTATGGTGATAATTCAGATTTGTGTAATTCATTCTAGATTAGCACATAAAAAACACTAATTATTATAAACACCAATGTTTGTGTGTGTATTGATTTGAGAGTTTCAGGGTGGTGTCCTCTATCTATACTAAACATTGACCTAAGCACAATATAAAGGAGGGGTAGATAAAACATGTCCACATTCTAAATATGGTTTTACATTGAGGCTGCAACACAACTTCCTCCCTTTCATCGTCATGGTTCCTATACATTTAGTAGACCCAAAATAACATCAAAAGGAAGTTCAATTAAGCTTAATAATAAGGACATCCTTCTGCGGCTAAAACTCAAAATAAAAGCCACTGAAGTTGCATGGTAGGCCTCATCTTGCTAATATTCAAAATAAAAACCAGTACAAATGGATGATAGGGCATGTTATGTGATTTGATCAATGGGAGTCTAACATCACAAGAAGCAGGACCAGACCTCTACACAACGTTCAAAAATCCTTGTGCACCATTTGCAGTGTGATACCCTTGACAGTCAGATCCCCCCAACAGTAATGGCAATGACAGCCTTGAAAGGCATCAAAAGCCTTCAAGGCAATCTTCAACTAGACCAGGAAGTGTGTATGCAGCTAATGCAGATCAACTAGAAAGTCACTGTAGGTTGAAAAAGAGCCACACATCTCCACAGTTGTGTAGAAGAGTTCTACACTGGCTTACATTTACAAGTTATGCACTGGAGACAATCACTGCACACAAGAAATTCTCACAGTGAAGTGCTTTCACTTTGAACACCTGTTGAGAATGAGTTGTTTTCAGCATGGTTGAGTTTTTTCTTTCATCATAGCTCCTGGAGGCCTGCTCATCCTTGATTGCCTACATCACTATCCTCTTCTGATGGATGAGTTCCAAGACTTCACTATGAAGATTAATTCTGAGGAGTTGTCTGAATAAAGTTCTGAAAAGAAGTTGACTGCATTATTTATCTCAAGGCCTTGATGCGGAGTCGCACCCTCCAGAGATTTCAGCACTTTAATTATTTTGATGGCATACACTGCATTTTTGTTTTTGTTGCAGAAAGGCTTTCCATTCAGATTAATCCTCTATAAGAACAGAAGAGTTTCTGGTTTTTTTATGTGTCCTTCAGTGTGACATTTTATGCACTGTGATAACTCATTCATATTCAACTGAACAACCAATCATTTGTTGTTGTTTTCAACGTCCTTATTTAACTCCCAGGCCAACGCATGTTTCAATCACTTCTGAGACACTCTTCTGAGAGCTTTTTCAAGGCCACGTGCTTGTATTAGTAAACACGTTTCCTTTTATTTTGTTAAGTGTTGTTGTAAGAGTTGCATGAGCTTATGCTCCTTGCTAGAGGTAAGAAGCTGGCCATTAGGCTCGCTCAGTGAGTACATGGACATGAGTCGGAACATAGGTACAGTGTGGAGGTCTCTGGTATTATCAGCCTGGGATACTGAAGCCATGAGGTGACACAGTCCTGCACACAGCTCATTCCACAGCTACCATCCCCTTTTAATCTTGTACAAGTTCAACATTGGTGAAGCCTACTGAAGAAAGTGTAATTGGTGTGAGTTTCAAAGCAATGCCTTTGCATTATTCTGAGGCTGGAATGTCCCACTCGGGAAGCCAAAATTTGACACCAAAATTTATTCTAAGGAGATGAGGACCCAAAGCTTTTCGAAGGTTGTACGACGGTACAATGCTGGTAAATACCTAGCATGCATGTGCCTCGCATTTTTTAGCGTGCATATTCTTACCGCGATTATGCATTTACATCACATTACATCACCATGCACTGTTTTTATATTTAAAAATATTGTATTTGCGACCCCCCACATCCTCCAAACTTACCTTAAATTTGTGGTATTGGTATGTGATGTAGATGCATTATCACGGTAAAATAATGCATGCTAAAAAAATACGAGGCAAATGCAATTACCTCGTTGTAAAGGCTGTTTCCCCTTTTTGATCGGCCCTTCAGTGGTGCATCGGGCATTTCTCACACAGCAACTCACAGTTGGAGGAGACTGGGAAGGCCCACGGGGCTCTAAGACTGTGGTAGCATCTGACTCCTATGGTTAGTGCGGCAGAGACATTGGTAGCTGTGATCAACTGAACATCGCCAGTCAATAACAGTGTGGCAAAGATGGCGCAAGGGTGTCTGTGTTGGCTCAAGGCAGCTATTTTTAGCACCAGGCTAGGAAAAACACAGGGGTGCACCGTATTCTTGTAAATATGGCTCATCGCTGCATTTTGGAAATTACGCAGAATGTCGCTGCAAAATTTGCCGCAGCGCTGCACCATTTCCTTATACAAATGCCCCTATGTTCACCTGGTAATGCCGCACTGGATGGTGGATCACCGCCAAGCTGTCATCTTAGTACATCTGCCTGTCGAGGCAGCGCTGTTTCTTAAATCAATACCAAGCTGTCGGCAAAACACTATGGCTGCCTGATGATGCCACACTGCGTCAATCTCCACAAAACTATGAATACTTCACTACAATGACCTTACTGTGCTGCACTGTACCACAATCACCACCACCCTCAGCATAGCAACATGTCTACTTGATGATGTCACACTGGTTCTTCAGTCACCATCAAGGTATCCGCTACGTCCACCTGTGGATCCCACACGGGGTCTTGGGTCATGGCTTCCAGTATGCCCCTGGTGCACAGGTGCTGAATAACCCTTCTGTTTGTTGTTGAATAAGCTGCAATAACGGCTAAGCAAGGAAGCTCTAATCGTGCACTTCTTTGTGTCCCCCTCTTTTCAGACGAGTCCCACCCCCCACCGCAAGCCTGTTCTGCAGAAGTTGTGCCCTTTGCTCCCTGCTTGACGGATTTGAAACATGAGGGCCCTTCAATTGGATTTATGGCAATTGAAAGGCAAGCAATTTTAATCTTAACGGGCTGCTGCCACATCCTTACTCCGGGAGAGTGGCATCAATTTAAATTTAAAGAAAATTAGATTGCTGGGTCAAACCATTCCACAGCGCGTTGTGTCATCGGTGGGGTCCTATTTTTCACATTACATTTTGCTAAGTGCCAAATTAGCATTGCATGTTTTATCGCTTCATGGTCCAGGGCTGTCAAAAAGGGATGAATACATTGTTGCTGGGCTTTCAGCTCCAACAAACTTTGAAAGGAAATACTTTTAACACATGCACAAAAGGGGTTCCTTTGTGCGCCAGACCTTTAAACCAAAGTACGTGTATCACAGTGTCCTGCTTGCTACTGGTGTTCACAATGAGCTGAAATAATCGAATATATCAACCCCATTGAAAAAAAACCTTTTAGGCACCTTTGAATTTATTAAAAAGTCTACTCTTCAGGTCACTCTAAACCCAGCAGCTAACGTCAATTTTTCAACCTACGTTATCAAGGCAGACTTTTTACAGGAAGATGTGTTAATTTTCCTTCAGGGCTATTTGGAGATGCTTATAACATCCTGGTCGTGAAGGGTTGAGTCAGTAGTGTGCGACAACCTTTTTAAAACAGCTGGTGAAAATATCTTTTCTGCAATATATTGTTATTGTGGTTGCATTTGTGTAGCGCCTCATACAGATAACGCGGCACTAAATCGTTTTTGCAGGCTTGTACCACGCCATTCTGTGCAAGTGCTATGAATGGAAGAGTGTAGCGCTTTGATGTCAATTCTGAGGGCCAGAGTAATGCTGTTATCATGTTGTGTTGCTAAGTCTATGTGTGAATTTGACAAAAAAAGTAGTGAGAAAGAGAACGCTTTAACACGATTTTCCACACAGTTTGGGGTTCATTACTCAGTAGGGGAGACCCGCTTTAGAGGTCCCCTGAGATGGCTGAAGTCCTGCATAGCTGCGATCTACTTTTCTGTACAGCATCCTCACACAGGGGTATGTTTCAGCACCGTGCTTACAGTGAGTTGACCTCTGACTTCAGGGCATGAGGCATGTATTAAGCAGTGGTAGGACCCAAGTCACTTGCACAGCTCCTCAGGCACAGGCATATGGTCTGATTACTCCAGAAGGGAGAGTCTCCTCCGAGGGGTTGGCATCAGCAATCCCCTTTCTCCTGCGGGTAGGTCCTCGGTTTTCCAGGCAGTCGGTAGCTATGCATGCAGCTGTCATGCCAGGCTGCCCCCACTTTGAAAGGAATGCTGCAGTTAAAGTCCCTGGCTCTGGGGCTCAAGTGATTCTCACCCACATGCTTTGTCATTCCTGGTATTGGTCAATGAGAATCCCCGCACACTGACCTAGATTTCCTCGGTCGTTGTGGATTCCAGTGAGCCATTTCTGGAGAAGGTTTCAGGAAGTTCCTCCCAATTTCAAGGAAATTGACTGATCAGGCTGGCTAAAGTCTTTTTCAATCAAATGTATCAGGAAGAGGGGATGACGATGGTTGTTCCCTGATAGGGGTATCTACAGGAAAGCACCTAGGTTAGGGGGCAACCCGATTTGGCTGGGGCACCAGTGGTTCATTCCCATCCTCCATTCTCATGGTTCTTTGTCCAAGTTGGCACCATGCTACAGCAGAATCTTAGTGACCAGAGCAAGGGGGTCCACTTTCACTAAGTCGAATGCCGCTTCCAGCACCAGGCTGCGGATGTGGAAAATGGAGCGAGGCCCAATATTAGTGACAGCATGGCTGGGTCATGATTGCTGTAAGGGGTCGTCTTTAAGGCTGCTGAAAAATGACCTCATCCTTTCTTCACTACAACCTTGCCCAGACACGATGCCAGCAGAATACCAAACTCTCCCTTCGCTTTCACTGCGTTGACTCCATATTTATACCTACCTGGTCTCGTCTCACCTGACTGGGTGTCATGAATTCAAGAGAAAGGCAGCTGCTGTCCTGTGTGGGCATCATGCAGGGCACTCTCGGCTCGACTGCCGTACTCCATTTTGTTTGGGCCCCATTACTATTGATGAAATGGGTTCCCTTGCCATCTGGCACAAGAGCGAAGGTGATGGCTCTTGAGACCACGTATAACCTGATCTATAAGTGCAGGTGAAGAGCATAGGGAAGCAAGCCGGGCAGGCGAGCAGGAATGCTGAATGAAAACTTCTTGTTACAGTTATCTGCAGGCCATGTTGGGAAAGGGTGAGAAGCAAGCAATGAAGGATCCTGAGCTTACTCATTTGTTAAAGGTAGTCTTAGTGAAAATAGGAGAGGAGGACTGGACAGTGTCTCAATGGGTTAGATAGTGAAATGAGAACGAGGTTCCCAAACATCCATGGTACTCCGGGTAGGCACAGAAGGACGTTTTTACTCCAATATTAAAAGACAGTGTTGACGCTGTCTCCAGGAAAGAGAAAGTGAACGAGAAAGAGCATTAATGGGGTGGAGATGTCTCCTCTCATTAATCATGGACATAGCTCCCAATTTAGAGATAAATCCAATAATATCTAGACTGGAGCAGAGATGGAGCATTAAGGATCAGACCACACAAAGTTATATCACATATTAATCAGAGTAGTGGGGCACAGCAGACATGCGAACCCCCACAAGGACGTAACCCTGAGCTGAGCAGCAAAGGTCACCAATTGTCTGATAGTTGCCATCCCACGACAAGAGAAATTGATGGGCAAACAAGCGAGGAATTGGATTAGTTCAGCTTCCAACAATTCAAAAATAGTGAAGTGGTTGGAACCCTAGAGGATATTGCAAGATACCTCAAGGAATTTCCAGCCAAGAAAGATATGGGGGAAAAGGGGCCTCCCTTGACATTACAATTAATACTGTTAATGATAAACACGCATTCCACACAGTGCTGGCCCCTGCTCAGAAGAAGCATGTGTAGGAGCCTGCGGGCGAGGCAAATGAAGGGGTTCAGGTGCAGTCAACTGAATGCAAAGGTAATTCTGCTATGAACACATAAGCAGTGATCATCGCAGTGGTCCTCCAACTCGCTCGATTCCGCCTCGGACTGCCTGAGAAAACTTCACTGGTTACCTATGCGCCAAAGGTCGGTTTTTAAGTTGCTCTGCCATGCCCACAGGGCCCTCCACAAAATCGTCCCCATCATCCTCCAGGGAAAGATTGAATTCTACGTCCCCACTAGGAACCTACGCTCTCTCCATTCCGCCCTAGCAAGAACTAAGCGCATATATAAAGCCAAGACTGGTGGACGCTCATTCTCCCATCTGGCTGCAAAGAAATGGAATGAGCTCCCCCCCGACTTAAGGCTTACCACTAACTATCTCCTGTTTCGAAAGAAATTAAAGGCCCACCTCTTCCCCAAACTCTAATGTTCACCTTAGTACAGCTTGCAGTAGTCTCAGTACTGGTATAAGCACCTTGATATCCCTTGGGATGAGTGTTGCGCTCTACAAATACCAAAAATAAAATGAATAAAAAATATCCCTAGCTGCAGGGACCTCAGCAATACAGGGACTGGCAACTCCTTGGGGGCACCCAAGTCAAAGACAGAGTAACTCCTCACTTCCCTTGAGGTCACAGCAGCAGCCACTATTGAAACAAGCACTGGCCACAGGACACTCACAAATTTCTTGAGTGACTGATCCCACGCTCATGTTTAATAGGAATTTGTTTACAGCCAATGATGCAAAAGGACCATCTGCAGAATGCAGAAAGGCAGGGCAGATCACTGGTAATGCTAGTCCGAGTAAGGTTAGTGTAAGCAACAGGAAGAACCACAATAATAAGAAGGAAACTAGCCGAGATGGTAACAATAAGGCAGACCGAGACAACGCGAGTTGGGAGTCAATATTTTTCTAGAGATTTGAAAATTGAGGGCACACATTTACCTGAAATTAAAGAGAAAATCAGGAGAGGCTGGTTTGTAGATATATTTGCTTTAAACAGGGCCTAGAGGGGGGACGTTGAATTTTAAGGACAACAAAGGATGAAGAGTTCAATACAGGGAAGAGGCCAAAGGCAGATGAGAACATTACAAACAGGCTGCTCTGTTTCCATGTATATCAGACATATTGGAGAAAAAACTGAGCTTGCTATAGAGTTGGTGTATTATACTAATAGGTTCTCAAAGTGCAGAAAAATAGTGGGGGTGCTGCTTGGTTTGATTGTTGTGATTTTAGATGTGGGAAGGTGGAAGATCTTGAAATGAGATGGAATCAAACAGAGGTAACTGTTTTCTTGAAGTCAGTGTCAGACAGGAATTAGGGATAGAAATGTGTTCTTTCAGCAGCAACAATAAGAGGGGAGAAGAAGAAAAACCGCTGGTCTTTCAAGGAAAACATGACCAGCCCGCCAGGCGCATGCAAGTTTAAACACTGTAAGAGATCGGATTGTTATTTGGGTGGGTGGCTACTCATCTGAGGGAATAATCACAACCTTTATCCGGGTGAAGTCCCAAAGTCACAAAATGAACCTGAGCTGAGCCCTCTGATAGCTATGGCACAGAGCAAGCAGGCTTAATTTAGGGCAATTTGAAAGTAGGTCTGCAGTACCAAAACAGTAATAACGTCAAAATGCAAAACATTTAAAATACCAAACTTAATTAGCAAACTGAAGTAAACTGTAATAACTAAAATGTCACCAAAAGTACATAAATCAAATGAAGGAAATCAGAGATATTATTTTTAAAGTTTTAAGTAGGAATAGCATCAAGAAGCACAAAGTGCCAATGTAGTCAAGGATTACGGTAGACCAACCAGGATCTATAGGTTGTCAGTAGAGGGAATACAGCAGGGTCTGTTCCAGGTCCAGTTGCCACTGGCCAGCTAGCACTTGCAGGAATAGGCCTCTGGTAGCTTATTGTGTCCTGTGGCTTTAACAGGTCAGCCTTTTGACCCTTGGAGCTAGCACATCTTTGACCTGTGTAAGAGAGTACGTTCAGCCCTTAGGGGTCTCCTCCGATTGCAGTCTTCTTCCGATCTCCCTTGGGTCCAGGAGTGTTCTGAAGTGGGTGCTTGGAGATGCCACATTTATGCCTGACTTGATGGGTGGGAACGACCTCTGAGAACTCTCTACCCAACGGAGTAAAGGTTCCTGGGGCCAACATCGCACCATAGCATAGCTTCAAGTAGCAGTGGTGAAAACTGGGTGTATTCACATTTTATGTTTTTTATTTTAGAGTTTTATATAGCGCAAACTCGACCCAAAGATATCAGGTATCAGAGCACTTTACATCAGCACCAGTTTTGTACAGATGAACACATTAATTTTTTTTGGTTGGTAGGCACTGGGAGATTAAGTGATTTGCTCAGAATTGCAGAATCTTGAGCGTCCCTGTCAAGACTTGAACCCGGTTCCCCAGCTCTGAGAACGACCGCTGTAGCTGTAAGGCTACATCCTCTCTGGTTCACATTTTTCTGATAACAAAGATAAGGGAAGACAACCTATCACGTGGGTATTGTTAAAAAATGTAGTAAGAGAGTGTGTAAATCTGAGATTCGGTATCATGAATGTGCTTCTTGATCTATCATCAGCAGTGAATATTGTGGACTAAAGTACGCGCCTAAAATTGCTAAATATTTGTGTAATGCGGAATTGCCTCTTATTTGATCTGTTTCTTCTTTACTTGAACAGTAGCTACCCTCACCCAGCTTTACTCGATGGTGCAGTATCATTCTTCTAGAATGCCTTAAGAGTTGTCATTTATTGAATTGCCAGTTAATCTATAGATTAGTGAAAGGTGTGGCTCAGCTGCCGGAGCAGCTGACTCTGGAGTGCAGGGCTTGCGGTTCAAACGCCAGCGGCAGCTCAGCTCAGCATAATGTGACTCTGGGCAATAGCTCACTTAATCTCCCTAATGGCCCCCAGCGCCTGGGTACCCCTAGGGGTTATAAGTTGTGTTTCATAAATATTGGATTTTTAGAAGATAGGGTCTATTTTAGTTAGTTACGTTATTTTCCACTTTTGTATAACGTGAGCAAGACCCTGGGATATTAAAGTGCTTTACATAAGAACATTGTCTACAGCCTGCAAGCAGTTTACACTGGGACAGTTTTAAGTTGCAGTAAACAAAGGATTACATAAGCAACAGATGAACATTTGCTTGAAAAACAATGGTGGAAATCAGGACTGTTAGATAAGGATTAATAACTACCACATTGAACAGATAAGGATTTGAGCAAATGCACAAGCAATATGGCGCCAAAGAACTTGTATTGTTTCTGTATATGAGCATCTCAGTTTACATAAGAGAAATTCAAAGATAAAATGGCGTCCTCCTGCGAGCTGATAAATTGTCTTTAATATGGCCTCAAAAGTCCACTCAAATCTTTCTCTAGGTCTGTTTGTAGAGTGAAAATGTCAAGGATAGCATAGGGAATTAGGGCATCCAAACATATAGTTTGTCTAATAAGTTAGTTTACGCTGGCAGTTGCTAAAGGTCACCTCAGCTCAAGTCTCATGAAGTTGGACTTGAGACAATCTCAGCGTGGCATGGCAGAGCTGCATCTCTTGATATCCACTGCTGGGAAGAGGAACCTATTCATATGTATGAGAAGTGTGAGCAGCAGATCTCAAGCAGATCAGTAACAGGCTCTTTACAGAGGTCCACAAAACCGCTGAACGCCTACATCCGACAGCTCGGCAGCTGTGGAGCCAACCATAACTTCCACTCATGTCAGCCCCAACTCAGCGACCGGGGAGAGGTGTGGCGCCGCGGCCAGGGTGATTGCCTCTGGAATCTGGGGATCACGGTTAGATCCTCGGGGCCGGCGGCAGACTAGCCCAGCACCATGTGACTCTGGGCAATAGCTTGCTTAATCTTCCCGATGGCCCCCAGCGCCTAGAGACCCTAACGGGTGATGGTTCGCGCTTTACTAATGTGGATTATGTAAGCGACCTAGACCTGAGGGATGAGGTTCTGCACCCAGCAAAATAGTGAACCAACAGACGTCCCAACCAACGAACAGGCATGTGTCCCCTATTGTTGCTGGAGTACGGGTGTCAAGCAAGCATCTGCTCAATGGTAGTAGATGACGGACAAACAAGTGCAGTATTATCAGATAGTAACAGTGCTGAGCTCACACTATGGTGGTGATTGATGAGGACGAGCCACTGCTCTGGAACCAGTGGCTTAGTGGAATAACAAATTCACTCCAGGATTCTGTGTTTTACCTGATGGCCATCGGTTTGAACCCCGCCTAGTTCAACTCAGCTTTTCCTTCTTCCAAGGTTGATAAAATAACTACCATTGACTGGATAACAATAAACACCTGCTGTTTACTGCCAAATTGTTTGAAAGGTTGAACATGTTCTTTAAAAGTGCATTTGACATGGTACTGCTGAATGCTTGGTGGTGACTGATTAACCATTGCAGCGTCATCAGATAGACATTGTGCCACAATGACAATTTGTTGTAGATAGATAAACCAGTATTGATGTTGTCAGGAAGAGGTAGTGCTAAGCCTACAGATTGATAATGATTAGTGGACAAGTGAGGCCTTGTTAGGTAAACGTACTGTAGTTAGGCAGCCGGCTGGTGATCAGTGGGGAAAATGCAGCATTTTCAGGCCGATGAATTGCTAGACGGACAGCTTGGGTGATGATCGATAAACCCACACAGGCAATGAGATAGATGTAGCTATATACTGACAACGTGGTGATCAACAAACCGGTGCAGAATCAACAGGTTGACACTCTGCTACACTGATAAGTTGGTGGCGGTTAAAGAACTACAGCAAGACTTGCACAGTGCTACGATTACATCTTGGTGGTGGTTGAAGAGCCAGTGCTGCAACGACAAGTAAACATAGTGCTAGATAGACAACTTGGTGATAATCAACAATTCAGTGTTGCATTTTCATGGAAATGTAATGCTACATTGACTTCTTGGTGGTTCAAGGAACGAGTGTTGCATTGTTAGGTAGATGCAGCACTTGGCAGACAATTGGTGGTTTATGATCCAATATTGCAGGATTAGAGATCAATTGGATAGTGTACCCACTCCAAGTATCTGTGTATGACAACATGGTCAGCAGATTGAATCCTGATAGATCCACTCAGACTTTCATCCTTCAGATGTGCATAAGATGAGTATCATTGAGTTGGGTGATAACAAGCACCTATTTATCAGCACCAACATGCCCCAAGGGCTGTACGTGCGCTTTTCAAATACACATCTTACGTTACCGTATGTTAGTGTTTTGCTCAGTTTGATGGTAATCAATAAACCAGCGGTACATCATCAGGGAGATCCTATGCTATGTTGATAGCTTGATAGTGGTTGACAAACCAGAGTGACATTTTCAGACAAATGTAGTGCTACACTAACATCTTTCTGGTGATTAATGAAATAAGTGCAGCCGGGTCAGGTGGCTCTGTAGAACAATGCATCCACTTCAGAAATGTCTGTATTACTCCAGGGCCACTGATTAAAAAACTCAACAGCCAACTCAGTCTTTGATCCTTCTGAGTTCGATAAATTAACCACCACTCTTATGGGTAACAAAAATATCTGTTATTCCACAAGAAGGTGTCCCAAGAAGTGAATGTGTGCTTCACAAATACTGTATGCTTTGTTGTATCATCACTATGCTGGGAGATTAGTGGTGACTGACAAGCCAGCGCTGCATTGTCAGGTAGACATGGTACTAAGCAATAATCTTGGTGGTACCTGCATTTCTAGTCAGGGAGAGATACTGCTGCGCTGCCGGCTTAGTGGCGATCAGTGTGTCGCATCATTTGGCGTACATAGTGCTACACTAGAAATTTGATGTTGGTTGACAACCCTAATAAACCTGTGCGACATTGTCAGGGAGACATAGTGCTTTGCTGATAGACTGGTGTTGATTGGAAAGGTAGGGGAGAACCAGAAGAGCATTGTCAGGTAGGCGTAGTTCAACGGTTGCAGCTTTGTGGTGATCAGTAAATCACTGTGGCGCGGTCATGTAAGCGTAGTAATGATCAGACATCTTTATTGTATTCTTAGGGCACTCTCATGCTATGAGAAGGCCACTGGTTATGGCCAATTCATCAGCCAGTGCTTCTGTGCTGTAAAATTGTGAAATTTGTGAAACAAATAAATATGAAATAAAGAAAATGTCTTAAAGTCCAACTTGGAATTCTTTTTTGAAGCGCTGCATTCCTTTTCACTGCAGAGGAATAAAGGAAGAGTCGCCAGATGCTGGTATGACCTTCAGTACCTCAAGGTGAGAAGCCTAATGAAAAAGACACATGAATTTACTGAGAGACTTATTATTTACTTCATGGTGACGCCCCATGCATTAAAGGGTAACATTTCATTCAGTCGCGCAGTAACAATTTCCACAATGAGGCTGCTGCAATCAGTCGTATATCAATGAAGTCACAGCGATTGTGAAAAATCCAAGCGTCACACAAAGAACAAGTGTAGCAAATCAGCCACGCCCATTTAGCAGGGGGGTGGTAAGGGTTTGGTATGTATGCTGTAGTGCATTTTGGAACACAGGGTTGCAAATATATTACTAAAGCATGTTGCGGTAAACACTGTCACTTAATACAGCGCATTTCCATTGAAACTGCTTCTAAATTTACACAGACATATAATGTTACTGATATCACTATATGGTGCACAAATGATGTGTGGAAATTGGGTTTCAGGGGATACTTATCATGTGTGCACTATCAAATAAAGTGTCTTGAATTGTTTTGATCCTATTACAATATTTGTTTCCATGACACTTCAGAATTACAAAAGAAAGTGCTTCATTTGTGCTTTCTGATCTGCTAATATATTTAGAAATCTTTGTACATTTGAAGTTTTGTTTTGCGTTCAGCAAAAAAATGAACACGCTACAGCCCTTCCTTTCACATGCAGCAAAGTTGCCACACACGTCTTATTACAATATATTCTCACGTTGCAGTCAGAGAAAGAAAAGTAAATACCAATCCCCATGTTAAAAGAATAAGCAGCAATTTGTCAGAAGACAGAGACAAATATTTACCTCTAGGAAAAGATAAAGTTTAACCCCTTGCCCGCGGCTGGAATTCCGCTCCTGTGCGGCACATTCCGATCGCGGGCGTGGTCATGACGGCTGGGAGCCGTCATCAGCATAGGAGCACTGTGTGCCATGACGGCTCCCAGCCGTCATCAGCATCGAAGGGGTTAAAGGCATCTTTATTGCTCGTTCACATTCTGAACTCCAGCATGGTTGATTTGAGGGTGCTCCAGCATCCTGCCCCCCCTCACAACCCAACATATCTACTTCTACTGCTTATGATTTCACTCAGGAACTCATTCTGCAACACATGAAATGTCATTAACCTGAAGAAAGTCAACACACTGGGCAACACCTTCCAGTGCTTTCCCCAAGACTGAAGAAATATTAAGACAGCGGGAACTTTCTTGGCACCTCACTGTGAGGATCCTAATGGTGAAAATTCAAAATGCTCACTAACGATCTCATCCAGAAACTCACATCTAAACAGTAAAGACAAAATGATTCACTAGGGAGCTCATACGGCACCTCACAGCGATGATCTCAAGGGTGACAACACCTCTTCAATAGGGAGCTCGGAACAGCACCTCAACGAGCTGTCGCACACGACAATCAATAAACCTGGAGCATTCAGTGGTCCAATTTACATGAAAATAAAGAACAGGTCCTTCGGGTGGCACTCACAGAACCTAAGGGAATCTAAGGTCTTTTGGGAAATAATAATAAAGCCCAAAAATCAGATACTCCGGGAGACAAAATGCTGGAGGGGCCATTTAGATTCATGTATCACTGTATACCAACAGGCTGAGCAACCACCAAGAGAATTACAGAGCCTAGTTTGAATAACACTAGGGATGACTTGGGGCCTGAGTTAGAGTTTGTCAGACAGAGTTCCCCATACTCCAAACTGACAGCCCACCCACCCTATTTCAAGCCAGGTAGACCATCATGCCTATGATGGTGGTGCACCTGCTGGCTCCACCATCCGAATCCATACACTGTCAGCCTGACAGAATTGGGGTCATCAGCAGGGCCGGACTAGCCGTAGCAGGCACCGGGCAATCCCCCGGTGCGCCGCACAGGTGGGGGCCGGTTTTGGGTCCCTGAGGGCCATTTTTGTTACAGGGCCATTTTGCCCTGTAACAAAATCGGCCGAAAACCGGCCCCGGCAAAGAGCTCGGCGGCACCTCCAACTACCCCCCGAGTGGGAAGGGGGGTGGGGGACGGCCGAGCACTTTGCCAGGGTTGGTTGTGGTTCCCAGTTCGGCTCTGGTCATCATTGAAGGTGCATCTGACAGTCCACTCATATAAAACACATAATTTACAAAGGGTTGAAAACCCAGGGTTGCAACCTCAAAGAAAGGCAAGGAAGAAAAACCACTTGAACATGCCACGAGGAAAATGAAATAAAGAAAGAACCTATAAGGCAAACTGTGTCCCTCAGAAGGACAATTCTCTGAATAACTAGAAGACTTTTAAACAATAACAGGGCAACAGCCATGCATACATACTGAAAGCAGCTGCACTACCATGTCAGCCATGTGGGGGTGAACGCTAGTCAACTAACAGCATAGGATCACTTTTGGCCTGGAAGCCACTCAAAGGGGCAACGTAAATGAAGCAGATTTGGAGGAAATTAGTTTAAAAAATAAAATCTGACTTGCAGACCATGTTAGAATTGCACTTTAGAAATGCATTTAAATTGCTGCAGAAATGTTTTCACGTAGAAAATGACACGTAGACAAACGTGCCCAATTCATAAAGTGAAAGAATCCTTATTAATGCTGCAAATAGATATATGAATTCTTCATGTGTAGAGAAAGCATGCTTACAAAATGTTTATGAAATGAGATCATTATTTTTTGGGGACTAATCTATCATTCTTAAATGTGCACTTTTAGTTATGACTAACTCGAAGCCTTTTTCTCTCAACTCTTGCTCACAGCTAAATAGATGTGTATTGGAGCATTTTGCCTAGCACCAGTAACTTGCTTAGAATTAGCTGACTTCAAACTTGTGTTTCATTCAGTTCCCTAACCCCATGTTAGGTCATTTACCTCAATACAATGAGACTTGCTGTGTTTGTTATAGTAAATAATGATTTAGATATTTTATGTATGCTTCATCAGAATATTATTGCTAGTTTGCCTCCGCATCTCTGACAAGCGTTGGCTTCACATTGAAACTCTTAGTGCTTCTTTTAGCTAAGGTAAGAAGGTTCTCATGAGAATTGTTCTCCATGTAACAAAGTCCTGAACCAATGTTTAACACTATAGGGTAATGAATGTATACCATGGGAATCGGGAGAAGAGATATGGAAAGTTGGCAACACCACCTGATGAGCGATTTAAATTGGCTGGAGAAGCTAATACCTAATAGAGTTTTGATACATTATTGTGTGATTTATAATAATGAGCGTTCCTAGTTAGGAAGCAGAAGATCGTGATGTGAGATCGAGAGACCTGAGCATATCTCCCTTGCCTTGCGGGTCTTCTCCTGGAGAGTTGATCTTTTGCTTTGTTACCAACAGCTATTGCTAAAGGTGACTTATTTCCTTTTTATCTAATGACCTTTTCCTGATCATTGCTACTGCAGAGATCGTTCTATCATTGATGGTTGCTTCTGCAGCTGTAGGAAACTTTGCAGAGTTTTCAGAACAACTTGTTATGGGAAGTTGTTATTTTCTTCTCACTTTTACTCTTTTCTAAAAAGGACTCTTCGTGAGTTCTGCTTAGAATTGGTTAGGTCCCTCCAGGTTGTTTAGTGACGTTTTCCTTGATGGAGCACTGTGTATTGATTTAATCAATCTTTTATTGATATTTCTGGAAACCGACCAATCTGAATAAAGATGGCAAAACAATACTAATCCTTTAAGATAAACAAAGGTGTTGAAACTTCACCAACTTCTCATCATTGACTGAACATTTAATAGTCTAGTTGTTGTTGATATATGCATCGTTTATGTTTTGTTGTAGCTCTAAATCACAAAGGGTGGCAAGGTCCATTTACCTTTTCAAGAGCCATCAGGGTTTCCCAAGGACAAGTTCTGTAAGTTGGATGATTAATCTTTTTTTTTTTATATATTTTTTTATTGCGAAATTATGAGAAGGCACAGATTACATTGTCATCCAAACAACTTATAAGCAAAAGTTGATAACATGCAGTTTCCAGGACAATACACAGCCATATTTGGCCCACATCCCGGACGCTGGGCGGCGTAGAATCAGAGCATGTAGGAAGGAAAAGTTCAGCTGTGCTTTAAGGATACGGAACTATCTTTGTATTCGCTAATTTTCCGTTTTTCTATTTTTATTCTATTTAACATTTAACAAGAAACAAACTCCCCCAATATGGCATCATTAGTACAGAATTTAACGAAGCAGGTCATTTATGCGAGGCCCAGCTAAGGCGCAGTCATTATAATACAGTAAGGACCTGTGGGAATCACAGTAATTTACAATCATGTGTACCAAGGAATATTCGCGTGTCTGCATAGGGCTTTTACACCGGACCCAAACCCTCCAATTCGGCTCCCTCCCCAGCACACTCAGACTCCGATTCAGCTGGGGTGAATAATTCAGCGCTGGTGGCATTCGAGTCACTATCTGCCAACCCCTCCATGCACAACATCCTCCAAGCAAGCAGATCATCCTGTAGCTTCCCATCTCTGCGAGGGCGCTGCATGTGCGTCTCCTCAGCTAGGGCCCATTCTCTAGTATCCCTCAGCCAGAGAGAAATCTCGGGCGCCCTTTGACCCATCCAGGTGATAGCCATGCGCCTCCTTGCCAAGACTAGCAACAGTTGTAAGAATTTATAAGCTAGCTTCTTCTTTCTGGGTTTGGGCACTAGTGCCAGGAGACAATGGAGCGGGTCCAGAAGAATTCCGATTTTTGTGGCTCGAGCAATGTGGGCCACTACTTCTCTCCTGAAGGTATGAACCAGGGGACATTCCCACGCTAGGTGGAGAAAACGCGCTTTCTGCGCCCCACACCTAGGACAATTGTGTCGTCTATCTGCTGAAATGCGATTCAGAGAGACCGGGGTCATATAGGTATGGTGGACAAAGTTTAAAACGTGCATTGCAGGAGACCTTACGGGTCAAGAGCTCGATTCTTTTTCATTGTTCAGGTTCCAGCTCCACCCCCAGATCTGCCTCCCAGGCCGCCCAAGCCGGTGCTATCGGGGGGGTCGAGTCTCGACGCATGGCCGAGTAGAGCAGGGAAATCAGCCGTTTACCTCTCCCACAGGATAGAATAATGTCAAGAGTATAGGTGAGCGGAGGTGCTTCAGGGTATTGGGGCCACGTTGTCCTGGCTATGTCCCGGAGGCTTCTGTAGTGAAGGTGTTGTCCCCCACTTAGTTCAAAGGACTCCATGGCACGTTCAAAGGACACAAAAGAGTCGTCCGGGTAGAGGTCTGCCAGAGTCTCGCATCCGCCACCGCGCCACTCTCGGTAGGACATATTCTCCTCCAACCGGAGTACCAGGGCTAAGATCCACACCTTGAGCTCCCTATGAAACAGAGCTCTTCTTAGTACCTTTTCGACAAATCGCTGCCAGATTCCTGCCGTGTGACGCACCACATATGGTAGAGTTTTATCTGCACCACGACCCTGCATCAAGGCCTCCCTCTGAGCCTTTTCATTCGCCGTACCTGCCAGCAGTGCCAGTTCCCAGATCTCCTCATCAGCGAACCACTTTGCGGCTGGGAGAAGCTGCGCTGCATAATAATACAAGTCAAATCTCGGGGCTCTAGGCCTCCATCTTCCCAACACCGTGTTACTGTGCGTAAAGCTACTCTACTGCGCCCGCCCGCCCAAAGCAGGGAGGTAAGGAGCGAGTCAAGTGTGCGAAACACTCGGGGTTGGATGTTTAATCTTAAAACCATACTTGGCTAATCATCAGGCTTCCGCAATGCCTAAAAGAAAGTAACATGATACAAGAGTTGAGTAAACGAGAGGAGACATGAACCACACAAATGGACAACTGAACAAAGTCAAAAAAGTTTGCAATCCTTGAAGAAGGATTACACTGACACGCACTAAATATTAAGAAAAACAGTGTGATTTACTTAACAATAAAGGTACAAGTAGAAGATTTATGTTAGCACCCCAGACCCAGGACCATACACCATCAGAGGAAGAAGCAACAAGCCCGGGGAGCATGCACTGGCATTTGTGTGCTAAAAGTTGTATCCACCAAGCTTGTCAATTGGGCATGGAATTGTAGTTCTGGTGATCATCTCTGAAGTAAGATATGAGCGTGTACCTGGCCCCCTCAACTTGGATGATGGCATAAAACTTAGGGAGAGCAAGGGTATGAGAAAAGCCAGCTTTTAGAATGCCTCAAAGTTTAACATCTCTAAGTTTTATGTGCGGGGAGTGAAGGCAACGGGAACTACCCAAAAGGGGATCTAACAAGGAAGTGTGTTAGATATGGACTCCCAACCCAAAAGCACAAATCCTCAAGCTTTCAAGAGATGCAATCCTTCTTCAACACTGCTTGTTTCCCGTCCAGGGAGGACCTGGCTTGGCAGTTTGGGCTGGGCTGTTCCCAGTGGGTGCAGAGTCAAGACTGATTTGCATGTGGCTGGGTCCAAACTGGAATGGTATGGTGAGCAAAAAATCGATGGATTTAGGCCCAGAACTCTGTACTGGGGTGAATGTATTAGATTGTTCTGCATTTTGTCCATCAATTATTCTTTTTGCATTTTTTCACCCCAAGTGGGATGGGTATGCCCAGACGTTGGTCCTATGCTTTCCATGCCACTGGAGTCAAGCTATCCTGGCCGATGAGGGCTGAAAGCCCAAAACCGGTCCTAGGATGCTTGTTTCCAGTCCAGGGAGGACCTGGCTTGGCAGTTTGAGCTGGACTGTTTCCATTGGGCGCAGGGTCAAGACGGATTTGCGTATGGCTGGGTCCAAACTGGAATGGCGTATTGAGCAAAAAAATGATGGATTTAGGCCCAGATCTGTGTACTGGGGTGAATGTATGAGATTGTTCTGCATTCTGTCCATCAATTGTTCTTTTTGAATAAAATAAGATGGGGCACGAAAATAAAAGTGGCCTCCATTAGTGAAGCAGATTGGTCAAAATACATGTAGTAATATCAGGGAAATCAGTAGTCAAAACTAGCCCACCTGGCCATAAAACTGGCCCACAACTGCTAAAAAAGGGCCCACATACTGATCTGTCAGTACTGAACATCAGACACTGCCTGGCTGCCTCACAGGCCAGTCCAATCCTGACTGCATGAAGACAAGAGCAGCACAGGTACGGCTTTATGGCTGTGCAACCTGTGCAGCAGCGGGGGGATTTAAAAATTAATTTATGGGTTTAAAAGCATATGCTGCAAAGCTCCTTTGTGCTCAGCAGTATCAGGGAACAATATAAATGTCAACATAGCTCTGGTTATTAATGGTCCTGCTGGAGAATGATTAGAGTTTTGTCTAGTGGCAGTTTTGTCTCATTATAAAGCAACACAGACGGTTAATATGCCTGCTTCAAAGACTATGTACCATAAGCTCACAGACCTGTATTTTATGTGGATAGCTCAGTGGGTTACGGCTTTGGTCATAGAGATCCTTTTGTCACTTGCAGTCCATAAGTTACAAACCTAATATAGCACAGTGATCTATGAACTGTCATCTGAGAGCTGCATCCAATTCATTCAATTCTTTCTTTATTCATCCGTCCGAAGAAGGTCATAAAAGATACACCATATTAAAAACATTCTATAAAATCATACAAGTCTCATCAATACAAAACTCATTTTTCATTTAAAAAGAGTACAGCAGCAAGCAAATACTGTAATTTTGTTCTCTGAACTAAAGTTACAATGCAAAGTGATTGGGTTCATTAGTAGCAGCAGATATTATCTAACAGTGCAAAAGACAACAGCAGCCATTAATAGCAGCAAATAAATAGCCAATAGTACATGAATAATAAAAATCAATCCTATCAAGGGGTTGGCAGCAGGGGTGGACATTTTAGCAGCAATACAGATACAATCCATACAGGAAACTGGAAAAGTGCATTGGAATTAAAACAGCATGCTTCTTCTCTTTGCTAAAATACACTTCAAAAAGTCCCCAATAGCAAAGCAAACATCATGGTTATTGAGTTGCTGCAGAAAATACAAAGCCGCTTTGCACTTGGAAAATTTGTGTCTGCGCCAGAGAGGTATTACAAATTTCCTGGTAAATGGAAGATAAAACTGACAAAAAAGATAGCTTGATTTGAATGTTCATCAAAAGGGCAGATAGTAATAGATCCCGATGAATACTGGCCCAGGGGAAGCTTACCAACCACCGAAACGACCCCATCCTTAATCTAGTCAACAAATTCCTTTTGTGCACATTATTTGCATATAGTAAATATGGGACAATATAGGGAGGTACTTGTATAAGTCAATAATCCCTGACAGTGAGTTTGGCTACTTCGGATAGTTCCCTATACGATTTGTTATGTTTCAGAAAGCCCACCAAAACCCTCTGTCGATCTCCTTTGCCAATTAGATCTGGGTGCTCAAACAAAGAGGAGTAACCAAGTTCTGTAAGGCCAGTTTTAATGTATTGGAACCAGGGGATACAAAGACCACAAGTACAGCTTAAACAGTTTCTAATAATTGCCTGATTAAAATCAGCCTCTTAATTTGTCCAGATAGAACACCAGGTAGCTAGAGGTGCAGCATTTATGGTATCTTGGACATACTCGAGACCTAGCTCCAGATGGAGGGGAAAATGCGTCGAGGAAGGGGGCACTCCTAAAACTCTACGGCAAAATTTATTCTCCTCCAGCTGCATAGCAAAAATGTTCCTGCAACTACAGAACCACATACCATATGTTAAAATCGGAATACATTTGCGCTTATAAATTTCTAAAATTGGGGCTATGGGCTTTTTACCTATAGACATAACAAGTGAATAAGTATTGTCATCTGTGCGTGTGAATCTTAATATTCTAATATTTATACAGGTATGCCATGTACAGCCTTCATCAAAATCCAGGCCAAAGAACGGGAAGGAACTAACCCTTTCCAGCTTTTTACCCTCTATATTCAGGCTACAGGACTGAGTATTTTTGGGGCCACAAATTATGACAAAAGTTTTCTTATAGTTTGGCTTCAGCCCCAAGTCCTTTATAAAGTTGGCAAAGCTGGAAATGAATTTTTTTAGGCCGATCGCAGTCCTTGCCATAAGGACTGTGTCATCCGCATAAAGAAGAGCTGGCACAGCTATTTTCTTAACTTGTGGCACGTCAGCCCCAACCATAATCAGAGTTTTCTCCAAATCGTTAGTATAATGGAGAAATAAGATTGGGGCAAGAACACATCCTTGGCGCACCCCGCACTTAATGCTAAACTGTTCTGAGCATTCACCATCATTACCATACCTCACTGAGGCAGGAAGATCGTGATGGAGAAGCCTCAGAAAGGAGACCAGACCTGTATTGACTCCCATAAGTTGCAAACCTAATATAGCACAGTGATCTATGAACTGTCATCTGAGAGCTGCAAGCAAACTGCATGGTACAGGTTAGAACATTATTTTTTGTCCCCAGTCTTTCATTTTTCTAATGTTGCTAAAAAGTTTTTGGGTAGAAATGCATTCTTATTAATAAAGCCAACCCCAGCAACTGTGGTACATTTTAAATCCTGAGTGTGTGCTTCTCCAGACAAAACACTTAAAATATACTGTGCACTAGGAGGGATGACAAGTGATTCCTATACCTTGTAACCCTCATTGTAGTCCTCATTGTTTTATATAGCATTTCCTATAGACTGATTTACACACATATGATACACAGTCACAGCACCAGGATTGGATAGAGCAGGCTCTCTCAGCCCTCCTTAGAGCACTGGAGGCCTGTGCTTTCTCTAACCCAGCTGTCTAAGAAAGCTACATTAGAGAACTTTAAAATGTGCATGTCTAGCTGGCCCTCCCAAGATGGCCGGCCAAAGAGACATGCACATTTTAAAGTGCACAGCTCCCAGCGGCTGTCACTCTGCAGCACTGGCCCGGCCCACCCTGGTACTTAGTTCGGGATGGGTCACGGGTTGCTGAAAAATCAAATGGTAATAAATAAAATGTATTACCATAATTTTTTCTGCTCTGGTGTTTGTGGGAAGACACTCCTCCGCACAAATGGAGTAGCAATCCCTGAACCCTACGCTGGTATGAGTAGTGCTATGAACCAAATAAAATTCATGTGAGAAAGGGCTCATGTGGAGAAGAAGGGCGCTCTTGGAGGGTGGTAGTGAGGGAATCAGTGGAGGAGGACATCGGAGGGGGTGCCAAAAAAGATTGTCGCACTGGGTGTCACTAGCACCAAGGCCAGCTCTGGAGCCTAATCCAGTGTTGTGTCTAGACCCAGAGAAGCTGCCAGTACCCAGCTAAGTAGCATCCAATGCCTAGATACAGACCACCAGTCAGCCTCCAATATTATGACTAGGTGAGGGTAGCAGTCAGCACCATGTAAAGTACCCAGGTAAAGGAAATTAATCTGCATCCAGTCCTGGGTATAGATGTAGAGCAGCACCCTGTATTGTCTCCATCAATCAGCAATGCTTCAAAAACAGAGGAAGAGCAGTGTTCTAGTAACAGAGCAGCATCGAGGACTGTGTCTAGATACATAGCAACTGCTGACATCAGTACTATATCTAGCTAAATTACAGCACCCAGTGTGGTTTCTAGATACAGCATAATACTTTGGACTGCATCATGCAGTATCTTGTGTTGTTTCTAGAGAGAGAGCATAGTCCAACAATCAGTGCTATGTCTTTATAGACAGCTTTATAGAGTACTGTGTATACATAATGAGCATCTTTTCTGTAACGTAGCCTTAATGGTCGCCAGACGGGACATCACCCTGATATGGAGTTGTCCTACCACCCCGACAGTAGACAAGTGGGAAGCTAACATAGACTGGTGCATGCAGGCAGAGGAGCAGGTATACATAACCTGTGCATGTCCAAGCAAATTTACTAAAATATGGGGCTAGAGCAAGAGCCTGGCGGAGGAACTGTCAAGAGGAGCTATATTTGGAACAGCAGGACCAGGGATGGGTCTGGAGGAAAGAAAAAGATGTAGGAGAGTGACAAGCCTGGGGCTGCCATGGTGGCAATGGACCTTGTTGGTCATGAGGATGGAGTCCTGGAGAAGTCCTCTATGCTTTGTTGGCCTATGAAGGTTGTATATGATCACTAGATAAATCTGGTATGTTTGTGTCAATGTTATTCAACGATATACAATGCAAACATAAATAAAACAGATCTTAAAAAAGTGCTGTGTTTACACAGAGAACAGCCACTACCCTGCCTGGATACAGAGCAACATCAGCATCCTCTACTGGACCAAATACAGAGCAACAATCACTAGATGACAGTGCTACGTCTAATAAGTGAAAAAAACAAGGACCCCCTGATTGACCAGTTACAGAAATTCCTAGGTCAGGGAAATAACATATGAGAACAACAACCTAGGCAATTCACTTTTTGCTTGTCAAATATGATAATAGACAGGCAGAAAATAACTAATAACATGTAAAATTATGGCTTTTTATTGGTTCATTAAAGAAGTTATACATGATAACACATCATTTAAAATAGTGTCTAGCTCAAGGGCGAAGAGCTAAAACATCAACAGTAAAAATCAAGGATTAATACAATAACACTTCATTTTTTTTTAAAAAAGGGAGAAAAGGCTTTTTACAATAAAAAAACACACAGTGGCACAATATTAATAACGAAGTGCGTTTCGGCGACCAACGCCTTCTTCAGGAGTAGCCACATATTACTAGATCACAGGATGTCAATAATCGCAAGTTACCTTAATAGCCACTTCCCATAAGATCAAGAGAAGGGTTTCTTATTTTGTCAATAGATTTCGGAGACGTTGATAGTGGTTCTAGTAGTCCTTCGTAATATACGAGGTGTATGGTTCAAATATTCATAAAGCTTCTTATTTCAATAGATTTCAAAGATGTAGATATTAGCTCAAGCTGTCTTTCGTGATACGTTGGGAACACGATTCAAAGGGTCGAAATGCTGAACAGATACACAATTTTTAGAACGCCGAATAAGAATTCAAAGTCAATGAAGCTGTTGAGCGGCGTCTGAAGCGGTTATATCGACTCAATTCGGACTAATCTAGAATCTGAACATTTCGAAACCGAGAGACACATTGTTACAGGCCCCTGGTCTACGCTATCTGCTTTATGATTATAAGCACTGTTATATCCATTTATGGTGAAGATTTATCATTTGGAATCGTAGAAATATCTGCATTACTTATGTCTTAAGCACTCGACTATCCCCGCATCAGGCGGATAACTTGTCGGACCTCTAAGAAGTATTCCGTTAGCGTATTTACAGGCAGACCAGGAGGCAATCTTTAACACCTTCACATTCAGATTCTAGATTAGCCCGAAATCTATTGAAAAAATAAGAAACCCTTCTCTTGATCTTATGGGAAGTGGCTATTAAGGTATCTTGCGATTATTGACATCCTGTGATCTAGTAATACATGGCTACTCCTGAAGAAGGCGCTGGTCGTCGAAACGCGCGTCGATATTAATATTGTGCCACTGTGTGTTTTTTTATTGTAAAAAGCCTTTTCTCCCCTTTTTTTAAAAAAAAATAAGTGTTATTGTATTAATCTATGATTTTTACTGTTGATGTTTTAGCTCTTCGCCCTTGAGCTAGACACTATTTAAAATGATGTGTTATCATGTATAACTTCTTTAATGAACCAATAAAAAGCCATAATTTTACATGTTATTAGTTATTTTCTGCCTCTCTATTATCATATTTGACAAGCAAAAAGTGAATTGCCTAGGTTGTTGTTCTCATAGTGCTACGTCTAATGACAGAGCGGTATCCAACATTCAGTACTATATCTATATACAGAACAGCGCCCAGCAATGTGTCTACACGCAGAGCAGCATATAGTAATGTGTCTAGAGAGAAGGCAGGGGATAGCTTCTAGTACTGTGCAAATACAAAGAGCAGCAACCAGCATAGTGTCTAGATATAGAGCTGCATCCAATACGGTGTCTAGATAAACAGCAGCAACCATTTCAAATGTGTACGTACAGAGTACCAACATGTAGGACTGTGTCTAGATAAACGGCAGCTGACCTCATCCAGTACTGTGTGCGTCGGTGGCTCCTCTGCTTAGGCAGAGGAGCGTGCCCCACTGCTTTTCAGCAGTGCAAAAAAGGAAAAATAAAATGATAACAGCACAATGTTATTAGCATTTAATTTTTTCTGTGCTGAAGCCAGTTTTGGGCCTGCGCTTAGCTGTAGTCACAGCCAGCAGGAGGAGAAGTGGTTGGTGCACTTAAGTGCCCGTTACGGTTTGGCCGGACGTTTTGGGCCGACCAAACAGTGATGCGCACTTAGCATGTTCTCCGCTGTGCTGTATTGCACAGCCTGGGTGGAAAACATTCACAGGCTCTCACCCCATGCCTGAGCGTCGAACCAGGCCACTCAGACCAATCACGAAGCTGCTGTCAAGCTGGTGACAACAGCAACTTGATTGGCCTGGGGAGTCTATGTGCTTCTGATTGACAGAAAAGGAGGGAGGAGAGGCGGCAGCTGGCCGGCCAGCAGGTAATATTTTCTTTTTTTTTTTGCCCAACCCTCTTCTCCACACCACTACTGCCCAGGAGCAGCCACCACTGGCTGTGATTAGTTACAGAGCAGCTGCCAGTATCCCGCATTGTGTGTCTAGCAGAGCAAAGTATCAGCCAGTGCTGTGTCTAGATAAAGAACATCACCCACCTGTGTCTAGCTACAGAGCAGTATCCAACATGCAGTACTGTGTCTATATACAGAACAACACTCAGTCCTATCTAGAAAACAACGTCTAGCACTGTGCCTGAAGACAGAGCAGCTCCTAGTAATGCCTCAGTGTGAAAAAACGCTCTGTAGCTGTCTTTATTTGGATGGAAAGCAGTATTCAGTGCTCCACTGAAGCCAGCAGCCAGTACTTGGTCTAAGGCGCAACAGGTTTCCGTGCCCAGTGATTTATCTATTCAGTGCAGTATTGTACTCCTTAGAACAGGCTCAGCTGTAGGAGTGCTGCGCCTAGACACAGATCATCGCCTGGCGCTGCATCTAGATAAGTATCAGCTTGCAACACCGTGTCCAAATATACAGTAAGATCTAACTCTGTGTAGATATATGGAGCAGCATCAACCAATGGACTGAGTACCGGTGTGAGAAGTTGGCCTGGTATATGGTGTTCACTATTCTAGTGAGCACCTTGCACCAGTCCAAACGACCCTTATGGTGATTGGTTGTAAGTCAACCTTATCGACCAGCTATCCTAATGGTAGCGTGGACAAAGCAGTCTTAGGCTAAACTCAAGAGGGCATGTGAAGCCAGCTGTTTTACCATATGCAATCCCTTTTAATACCAAATGAAAGGACACCACACAAGTTATATATTACAAAATATATGTATTTATTTCTAGAATAATCCCCTAAACTCTTTATGAGCACAGGAGCACAAGCGTTAAACAAAGAACACAGTATAACATACAATAAGCTGCACAATTATGGATAAGCCGGGTGGCCACTCAAACCATATATTAAGAAAGTGATACAAGTACCACGTCACGAACAATGAACAGGCCTAGGGCCTTGGGAATCACTGGGCCTACACTGGACTAACGAAGGTTAGGTCGGGAGAGGCCCACAGGATACCATACAAGTTAATGGTGCGTAAAAATCAGAAAGTTATAGGTTTCAGAGACTTCCGACTGGACTAGAACTTAGCCACTTGAAACTAGGACACTAGAGGTGTAATCCACTATAGGAGCACCGGAGTTAGATCGTTACCTCACCCACAGGAAGTGGGTGCATAGGTTTCGAAGTGTGTCGGGTTTCGTCGTGAAGTTCTATGGAGCCTGGAGATGAAGATGCTGCAGGCGGCAAGGAGAGAAGAGTCTGGTTGGATCCAAGGGTGGATCGAAGATGTAGAGTACCTGAAAGCAGAGGGTACAGAGTTCAGGTCACTAGCCAGTGACCAGCGAGAAACCAGGAAGGAACCAGGCGATGTCGGGTTGCAATCAGGTGATGTTGAGGTGTTTGTCTCCACTGCCACGTGGACCAGGAAGGATCGAGGATGACCAGCTGGTGAACACGAGCTGTCCCACAAAGGCTCTTGCTGTCGGCATAGTCGGTACTCGATTCGGAGTTACCAAGCCTTGGCAAAGGCGACCCACGCAGGATTCGAAGATGTCTTCTTGATCGGAGCGGGAAGGTCAGATCGATGGCTCCTTTTCAGGGGAGCTGGGGCCAGTCTGGAGCAACCAGACCAGCAGTGTAGCTTTGATGTTTCGTCTCCACAGAGGCCACTAGCCAACGGGCAAGCAACCGGACAATGTGTCGAGCAGGAAAAGTGTAAAAGGGCCCCACGCAGCACTGGGTGAGTGTGGAGAGGTGATCTTTGGAGCACAGGCTGCTCGGGGCTGGGGCTTCTCAAACCCCAAAGCACAGCATCGAGGGAACCTCGGGGGCTGCACAGGAAGCACTTTGTCGACTTTTCAAGATGGCCGGTCCCACGTCACTCGTCGCCTCCACGGGTCTAAGCTGTGCTAGGACTGTGGATCGGTCTGTTGGAAGTTTGGGAGTCCAGGTCTTGTTGGTCTCTGTCGTTCGAGCTCTGGCGGAAGCAATGGCAAAGAAAGTCTTGTCGCGCTGATGGTGCCTGCTTGCACAGGATGGCCACTCCTTGACCACAAGGGAGATTCTTCAGTCTTCTACATCGAGTAGGATGTCGAAGGGTCCAGAGTTTCATTTAAAGTTTCAGTCAGGATGATCTAAATTGCATTGGCACAGCTCCTACCTTTATTCCAAATTAATGGGCTGGATCACCTGCTAGGTCCCTCCTATGGGTGGGACCCAGGAAGGGGGTGGTTACACCCCTTTCCCTTTGTCCAGTTTCACGCCAGCGCTGGGGCTGGAGTGCCCCAGCACCGGGTTGAACTGGGCTATGCATGGGACGCCTTGTGCACCCCAGGCAGTGTCTAGTTTCATTCAACCCTCCCTGCTACAATCCACTATCTCCTGTCTGGGGTGGTGTAACACCTCCCTGTGACAGGATACCATTTGTCCAGGCCTCCCCTGCCGGAGTTTCGGTCAGCAGCAGGAGGCCAGACTTGTGTCTGTGGCAGCAGCATCCATTTTGTGATGCTGGGGCTCTGGTTAGATTTAACCGCGTTTAAAGCAAACTAACATGTCTTCTCCCTCTAGAAGGGTGGAATGCTACCCCCGTCGCCAGAACTGACAAGGGGGTAGTATTCCAAAGCGTATGACACCTTACACGACATGTTTTGATAAAGCCAAACCAAAGTTAGCAAGTAACCGCGAGGATTAAAATGCACTTAAGAGTATATGGTATGGCAATATCCCAGAATGTAGTGTAGTTCCTAGTTTCCCACTAGGCCCTGCGCATTGGAATAACATAAACAGTAGTATCGACGTGGAACTGCGGATATTCCAGGCCTCCACTGACTATGCTAAACTTAATTGGGTTGTGTTACCAACTAGCTCAGAGGTCACTGGAAACTTTCTTCTCTGCATAGGAAGTGATCAGCTTCCTTGGCACAGACAAGAAGGGATTCAGCTTTCCAACAACCGTGCAACATGACAACTTTGCTCTGGAGTTCTGGACTTTTTGGTTCCGTCCAGAGGTGTCAGGGAACAACACCCAAAGACCCCGGAGTTCCCACCTGCCTTGGTGCGCAAATGAACAGAAACACGGGCTTCTCGATGGTGGCGTCAAAGACCAAAGGTTTATTACTGCAGGGACACAGAAGTCACAGATACTACACACGGGCAGTAACCAGGAGCCTGTTCGATTTGTACAAAGAGGGCTGCTCCTTATATACTGTTTTTTATGCTAGGGGCAAATTCTTTACATGTAATACATTCCCAAAACCTTTGTGTCTAAAACAATAAATATTTGGCGTTACACAGGAACCGTCGATAATATCTGAGGCCAAACATTGCGAAAAGAGGGGTTCCCACTAGTTTGTCACAATTCCCTGTCAATATTGCATTCAGGACTCGGACCGCCTCATCGTAAAGTTCGTTACCTCCCCCTAATAAACATTCAGAAAGAAAGAAACAGAGCCAGGTGTGGAAGATAGAAAAGTGGGATAAGGGATGTTTGTGGGTTGTAAATGGGCAAGGCTACCGGCTTCGGCCGCCTAATCATGATCAGGTACAATGGACACGAAGACCAGTTTGGCAGGGCTGGCCTCGGGCAGAGGAGGCAGCCTTTGTCGAGTCATGCAGCTACAGCGTGATCTGGTTTAAGGTGTACGTGTCATGTAAGAGGTGAATCTCCGGCTAAGGCTACGTGTCCTTAATCAAAGTGGAGTGATCAGAGGTTATTGCGTATGTGAGGGCAAGAATCACAAAATGGCGGCCATGATCTAAGATGGATGCCGTGGGTAGATCAGAAATATGTCAATAGAAGGAGTGCTCTTGCTTGTAGCGTAGCGAAAACACCAGGATATACTAAATGGATCATTTGCGGTTCGCTGATACCAATATTATGTATTTCCGACAAATTTGAAAACACGGGTTCAAATTGTCACGGAACCGTCACGGAACCTCAGACCCTCCTTTTGCCCTTACATAGGCAATTACTCAGTTTATGTCTGAATCTAGTTCTATGCTCATCAGGTCAGTGACATGCTGTTGTATCATCATCCTTTCTCGTACCTTTTCTCCAAACACAGGTGGTTTTCTTAGGCAAGTTGCAGCACAAAGACTACACAGAGCAGGACCACACTGGATAATCAGGCAGCATGAGAATAGGAATACTAAGATGACACCAATGACCATTAGAACCCTCCATCCCCACGCTGATATCAGAGTCCAAAACCACTCCATGAAGGACCAGTTTCCCTTGTCTACATGTATGGAGTCTGAAATCTTGTGCAACTTAGAGATCGCCTCATAGACTGTTGGAGCATTATTAGGAATAAAGACACAGCAGCTCGATTGGATCATTCTGCATACCCCACCTCGATCTGCAAGTATAACGTCTAGAACCATACGATTCTGCAACGTCATGAGTCTATCCGCCTGAAGCTCAGCTGTCAGATTGCTAAGGGCACCAGCAGTTTCGGTAATAGTAGATTCAACTACCCGTGTTAGCTGACGTATGTTTCTACTATTGGCCATAGGCCCCCAGAACGGAAGGAAGCCTTTGAAGAAGTCTCCAGCTTCCTGACCAGCGGTATCTTCCTTGCTGAAAACACCTCTCGCTACTCTGGTTCTGTGGTAATCAGGTGAAGCAGTGTATGTCGGAGGCAGTAATCGAGCAATATAACATGATCCTGAAAAGTCGGCAGGCAACCATGTATAAGCTCTGTCTCGACAAATGAAGTAGGTACCCCTAGCAGTGAGAAAGGCAGGGGAAGAGTTAGCCGGAAACACGTAAGTCTCTACGCACTCACTCCTCCCTAGCTGAGCTCTCGGATTTCTCCCGTTACCTTGCAAACAGACCTGACCTCGGTGAGGTACGACCCAGATTGGAGTTGAGCTTTTACGCTTGCTTTCTCCTAAACTAAGGCGATACTCTGAAGTATTCCAACTTAAATATACTCGCAATTCGTCTCTAGGGTAAGATGGAGTATTATTGACGTCCTTGACCATGTCAATAATTCCCTGGACTAAAGCTTTGTTGGCAGAGTTATATTTAGCGGAACGCGGTGGACGTGGAGGATAAGTTTCAAGGGCATAAGCAAAGATGGTTTGGAAGGCCTGAAATGATCCATTATAGCTGTAAGGCAAAACCAGATAGGGAATACCTTTATCCATAGTGTGAGGTATCAAGCCACACACCCAGCAGTTTGTAGTGTTAACTACCAGTTGGTGTTGGTGCAAGAGCTGTACAAAAGTGTTGTTGGTGAATTCTGAGCGTCGGGCTTGCTCATGTTCTGGAAACGAGTGAAAAGAGTGTATAGAAGAAACAGTAGAAATAGCAGGATCAAGGGGAGGTACTGTAGTAACTGGCACAAAAATCAAATTTATACTAAAGACGATTCCACCCACCAATGTTGCTAAAACAATCAAAAATGTAATGGCACATTGCATCAGAAAGCATTTGCTATGAAGAATTCTATTAAGTCTGTTTCTGCGAACATAAATCACATTTTCTCGTTGCAGCGCAGGAAGCTCCATCTTCTACAATCCGCTCGCGACCACTGATGATGTGTACGTAGATGAAAATGCCTCTATCAGCCCTGGGAGTTCCCAGAACCAACAGAAAGATCGACCTTGTGTCAGACCCCTGCAAATTCAAACTAGGCACACAGCCACGACCCTACGGCTACCCAGACGGCAAGGCAATTTTAAAAACAATAAACAATAGCAAACTTCCTGGCTGAAGGCAAAAGTTCAATATATATATCAAAATCACAATATGCAGTTGCCTGCTTTATTTGTCCATTTTACGGCTTCTTAGGTTGTATCTCTGCTTCGCTGGTACTGTCTGATCGGAAAATAGCGTATCACTAGCAGCTGTTGCAGAGTTCAAGTTCGCAGATAGCAAAGTTTCTTCTGATGCTGGAGACAAATGTTCAGTGTTCAAAGGAGTCTTTTCAGGAGGAGAGTCAGGTTTTGAAGTGTCAGTAATCAATTCGGCATCGCTGAAAGAGATGAACTTCGGTGTGCTTTCAGATTCGGAGGCACCAATTCCCTTTTTCACCCAGTCGTCGTAAGGGAGCGGCAAAGGAACACGCTTAACATGAGAAGCGTGTATCCAGTGCTTACGGCCAGCTACACGAACTGCTGTCCTCGTTGCCAGTAAGATCTGAAAAGGCCCCACAAATCTCGGCTGAAGGTTCTTCGTCCTCGCGAAGTTCTTGATGACAACCAGATCTCCTGGTTTCAGCTGATGCCCTGGACTCTCCGGAGGTTTTGGCAAAGCATCGAAAACCTGTTGATGAATAAGACTCAATTTAGCAGTCAAGTCGTAAAGGTAGTCTATCAACATAGGATATTCAATGGAGCAAAATTCTTTAGGCCTTGGCACACCCCAGACATTTGCCGGGCGACCAAAGACTATCTCGTAAGGACTAAGCCCTATTCTAGAATGTACTGTTGCTCTCGTTGATAACAAGGCCAAAGGAAGTGCGTCTGGCCAGGCTAAACCTGGTCTGGCCAGGCTAAACCTGTGGATGCTTGTATTTTGGCTATTTTCAGCTTGAGGGTGCCATTGTAACCCTCGACTAAACCAGCAGACTGGGGATGGTTTGCACTGTGAAATTTCTGTTTCAATCCTAGGCCGGCACACACACTCTGCATAACTTTCCCTATAAACTCACTTCCGTTATCTGACCATACAATCCGTGGCATTCCATATCTAGGGAAAAATTCCTTGAGAAGAATTTTGGCAGTAGATAGGGCAGTGTTGTCCTTTAGTGGGTATGCTTCTATCCACCTGGAAAAAGCACAAACTACCACCAGGACATACTCCAAATTATTGCAGCGTTCCATGTGAATGAAGTCTAACTGGATTACTTCAAAGGGGCAGGAAGGAGGAGCGAAATGACCAGCTGGAGTAGGAGTTCCCTTGCCAGGATTATGCATCAAGCACACCATACAATTTTTCACCACTCTCTCTGCACACTTACTGATTCCCTCATTCTTCCAGACCGGAGCCAACATCTTACATATCCCTTTAGAACTTATATGCGCTACTCCATGCGCCATCGTCACTACTGCAAGCACATATGCATCGGGCAACATCCAACGCTGCTGTTCTGTCAAATCAATCCAACATCCATTCGAGTCCAACTTGCCCGTACTTTCTCTCCATACACGTTTCTCTTCCTCAGTTGCTTCTTTCTGAATCTCTTTCACACTTTCCATAGTGTCTTCACACATTCCGGACTCAGCAATCCATCTTGCAGACGTAGCAACATACATTCTGCTCATCGTGTCTCTAGCTGTCTGTTCAGCAATTTCATCAGCAAAAGCATTCCCACGACCAACATCATCCGTGATTGCTTTATGAGCACTGCACTTCACAATCGCAACTTCAGTCGGCAAGGTTAGAGATTCCAACAAGTCGTTAACTAGCTGACCATGTTGGATCTTAGTCCCATGGGACGTAATGAAACCTCTTTCTCTCCACAACCGGCCAAAACTATGGGCCACGCCAAATGCGTACTGACTATCTGTAAACACATTCACTCTCTTTCCCTCAGCTAAAACACACGCTCTCGTTAGAGCTATTAATTCTGCAGCTTGGGCAGAATTCTGACTCACTCTTGCAGTCTCCACAATCGTCTTCAAAGTCGTTACCGCGTAAGCAGCAGTCACATCACCATTCTCCAATTTAAAACATGACCCGTCCACATACAGCGTACCATCCGGATCTGATAGCGGAGTATCTTTTAAATCAATGCGTCCTTTTGTCTCTTCCTCCGTTTTGAAACAGCAATCATGTGGCTCGTAATCACTCGACTCTTGATCAGTCGGCAACAGTGTTGCTGGATTTAATACATTGCATCTTTTGATCTGAATATGACTCGCTAGTAATGTCAGCTCGTAACCAGATAATCTCGCACTAGTAAGGTGTTGTGTCTTCGTTCGGTTCATGAGTGTATCCACTGCATGAGGAACCATGACCACTAGCATATTGTTCATCACCAAACCAGCAGATTGTCGAATGGAAGCTGCAGCTGCCGCTGTAGCTCTCAAACAACTAGGCAACGCTCTGGCTACCGGATCTAATGTTGATGAGAAATACGCACAAGGGCGTTGTTTATCACCAAACTTCTGTGTCAGAACACTCAACGCGCAACCTTCCCTTTCGTGAACGTAGAGCGTGAATGGCTTACTGTAATCAGGTGTACCCAATACAGGAGCTGAACACAATGCTTTTCGTAATGCAATAAAACTCTCTTGACATTCATTAGACCATGGCACCGGACTCGGAACATTTTTCCCAGTCAAAGCTACCAATGGTTTCGCTAACAGAGAAAAATTTGGAATCCACTGCCTACAGTAAGAGGTAATGCCTAGGAAGGCACGTACTTCTCTCTGTGTGCGTGGAACACTCATCTGTGTAATTGCTTTTATTCTTTCTGGGGTCAACTTCCTTCCCTCCTTTGACAAGAGATGACCTAGGTAGGTCACTTCTTGGCAGCAGTATTGCATTTTCGAAGGAGACACCTTGTGATTCAAATTAGACAAATGATGCAATAGGGAAATTGTAGCTGCTTTGCAAGTTTCCTTGTCATCGGCAGCCACTAAAAGATCGTCTACGTACTGTACTAGGGCAGAACCTGGAGGAAGGACAAAAGAATCTAACTGGCTTTTTAATGCTTGACTATAAATTGATGGACTCTCACAATAGCCTTGTGGAGCGCGTTTAAATCTGAAACTGCGACCTCCTAGACAGAAGCCGAAAATATCCCTACTTTCTTCAGCTATCGGAATGCTGAAAAAGGCATTCTTTAGGTCAATAACTGAGAACCATGTGGCTGTGGCAGGAATCAATGTTAACAAGGCAGTAATGTCTGGCACTACAGGAAACTGCGGGATTACAATCTTATTAACTTCTCTAAGGTCTATGACAAACCTATAAACTGGAGGTTTTGTAGGATCAGTTCGTTTCAGGATCGGCAATACAGGACTGTTACAGACATTTCCTCTAGTTTCTTCAACCACACCTTTCTTAATCAAATCTTGCACAATCAATAAAAGTGCACGCTCTCCTTCACTAGATATTTTATATTGGGGAATTCTTGGAAATTTTACATTCGCTTTCAAAGTTACCACATACGGTGGAATTTCTAGGAGACCTACATCATTAGGACCAGTCGCCCAAAGAGAATCAGGGAGTGAACGTAGCTCCGGCGGGAGTGCGTCCATTGACAAGTACATCGGAGAGGTGATATTTTTACCCAATGTAAGCTGTACTCCTTCCGGAGAACAGTACAATGTCGCATATAGTCGTTTTAACAAATCTAAACCAAGCAGGTTTTCATTACAACCTGTCGTCAAAATCAGGGGTGCTTTCAATTGGCATGGTCCAACAGAAATAGACAAAGGACCAGATATCGGGTTGTAAACAGGGGCGCCTGAAAAACCTACGGAAACATTTGTTGAGCCAGACAAAGGTGCGCCAGGGAGTTTCGCATGAATGATAGAACTTTTTGCGGCACCAGTATCCAACAGAAACGGTTCGACTACACCTGATGTTGCTACTGCGACATAAGGCCCACTCTGATCCACTGGAACTGATACTACTCCCTCTCTCTGTCCATGGCTGTCCTAGTACCCATTTTGTTGATAACCCTCATCTACTTCATTATAGTCCTCGACAAGATATTGTTGAGATCTATTTTGCTGAGTAGATTGTCCATTTCGTTGATCAAAGTGATTGGAGGGACGATCATTCGTTTGTGGAGGCATAGCACCTCGTCCTCGACCTCTAGAATTCTGCACAAAACCACCACGACCTCTCTGAGCTGCTGCTGCATTATTTTGCGCTAAGATCGGACATTCATTTTTATAGTGACCCTCTTTCTTACAGTACGCACACTGATTCCACTGATATTGAGGTCTTGATGAACCATAATCTGTCCTTTGGTACGAACCTTGCTGCGTATTAGTCTGATTCGTGCGAGGCGGATACGCCTGTTGCAAAAGAACTTTAGTTTTTAAATCTTTTGTTTTCTTTTCTGATTTTTCCTTTTCCTCTTTATCCCTATTTTCGTAGTACTGGGCAGTCGCAAGTATTTGCGCTGTCGTAGATACAGCCCACGCACTTTCTGAGTCTTTTAATTTATTGCATAATTCAGGTAACAAATTATGCACAAATTTATCGACAAACAATCTCTGTCCTCCTTCTGTACTCATGTCCTGACCACTATGATCTACAAAAGTCTCTTCAAACCTCGTGAAGAAGTCAGAGACACTTTCGTCTTTCTTCTGCCTGCATGCTGACAGCTTGTCCCAATTAACACGCAATGCTGGCATCAGAGTCTTCATTAGATCAATTATTCTACCTGGCAGATTAGCAATTAGAGGTTCGGGTTTCGCACCACCTATTTGCTGACCATCTGCTGCAGTGATAGCTGCCCAATCACCACCTAAAGCAGCTTGATGATCCTCTCTACGAATTTTAGCCCACACTGGTTGCGGAACTACGTTACCAAACAACATATCGATGTCGGCTAAGTTCATTATACAAGCCTCAACTGTCTGCGTTAATTCCTTGTAATATCCAGCTGGATTTTTACGTGGGTCTGGCAAGGCCTGTTTCACCGCTAGCACTTCTGCTCGCTTCCAACGAATGTGTATCCACACTCGTTGGAACTGTGCTGGAGCAGCTGCAATACCTGCATTATCATCACGTTGTATTGCTTCGCGCCAAATTGGAGGAACCTCCCTCATAGGATATTGGCGACTTAGCTTCACTTTACCTTTTTCTAAATCTCTCGGTGAACGAAGAGATGGATCATTCCTAAAACTTAAAATAAGTTCCATCGCTTCCTTTATATTCTCACCCACTATCATTCCAGCAGCAAACTCTTTTTGAACTCTAATTAAATCTTCCAAATCTGATTCGACATCGTCTTCTTCTATTTCTTCACGTAACAACGAGCACATCTCATCAAAGACGTACCGTTGCGTTGGTTCCTTCCACTGCATAAATGTGTCTAACACATCTCTCGTACTATACCTTCTACTCTTCGAAATCCATCTGAGAGCCGTGGAATCTAAAATTCCCCGTTCCTCAGTACTTGGTAGCTGACTACGTCTCTGAACTGAATCAGGAGTAGGAGTCTTAATCAAAGTTTTATATATAGGAGACAGCATATTAGTAACAGAATCAGTGATTCTTCGACGAACAGAAAGTGGAGTTAGCACACTCGCAGACGTAGAGAATGCAGTGGAGGTAGGAATAGATAACGGAACAGTAGGAGTATCGAGAAAAATAGTTTGAGGAACAGTAGGTACGGATGTAGGTATAGAGGCTGGCAGTGTAGGAAGAGGAGGAGCTGTAGGAACATTCACATTCATCACAGGAGGTACGGGAACTTGATTCTGGGGGACAGGAGCAGGAACACCAGGTTGTCCAGCAACCGGTAATTGAACATTCGGGACGAGTGGAGCCGCAGCACCTTGTGCATACGGTGGAGGTGACCGTAACAGATAAGATAACAGAGGATCGTTTTCGGAATCCTCCAGTATCTTAGCCATTTTCGATGGCAAGGCAGGATAGCACTTGTCGATCGCTAAGTTATGCTCTCTAATTGCTACATCTATGGCCTTCTCACACTCGTTAGCCTGCAACTGTTTAGCCGCTTGCTCTAGAGTTAACTCTTCTTGTTCTTTCTGTTCTTTCTTCAACCTTTTCATTTCTCTCTGTTTGGATTCTTTTCGCCAATAACGGAAAGAATCAAACATTGCCGGCCGGGCTTTCTTCTTAAACAATTTCGCTTCTAAGTTGTCGAGAATCTCTGGTTCAAAACTACCATGCAGTGGCCAACTAAGGACACCATCCTTCTTACAGTAACGGACCCATACCTCATTATAAGATATAGGACCCACGCCATGCTTACAATATAAATCATATAGGGGAGTCCCAATCGGAGGAACCAGACAAGAGTCCTCCAATCGTGAGTCACTGTTGCAACTAAAACAAGACAACATTTTCCGACTTACCATTTTCAGTCCGGAACACAAAACAAACAAACACGGAACAAATATGTGCACTCGAACCAAGAACTTAGGCCTACCAAAACGAACTGATGTATCGATACCCGAACTAAACCAAAAAGATTATCGTAACTAGAACAACCAGTGATAATCTTATAAGACTAAACCAAACCAAGAACCGATCAAGGATTTTAACAATCCTCACAAAAGTAACCAGCTAGCTATCACTAAATACTTAACTGAGTCACTGAAGACGTCACCAAGGAGAAACCCGTCACGTTTCGCCGTACTAAGGACTGCACCACGGGTCCAAGACAGGGCGACGGTCAAGGCAACGGCCCACTGCAGCCGTCCTGAACGGGAAACCCTCGTGGAAGAGAACTTCGGGCCACTTTTGCGATATGCCGGGATCGATGAAGTGGGGCGCCTCCCTCAGGAATCTTCACACGAAGCTTCTCGAACTCTTCAGGCTTTTGGACCGGTACCGAATGACGTCGCCCCACGTTGGGCGCCAATTGGAGTTCTGGACTTTTTGGTTCCGTCCAGAGGTGTCAGGGAACAACACCCAAAGACCCCGGAGTTCCCACCTGCCTTGGTGCGCAAATGAACAGAAACACGGGCTTCTCGATGGTGGCGTCAAAGACCAAAGGTTTATTACTGCAGGGACACAGAAGTCACAGATACTACACACGGGCAGTAACCAGGAGCCTGTTCGATTTGTACAAAGAGGGCTGCTCCTTATATACTGTTTTTTATGCTAGGGGCAAATTCTTTACATGTAATACATTCCCAAAACCTTTGTGTCTAAAACAATAAATATTTGGCGTTACACAGGAACCGTCGATAATATCTGAGGCCAAACATTGCGAAAAGAGGGGTTCCCACTAGTTTGTCACAATTCCCTGTCAATATTGCATTCAGGACTCGGACCGCCTCATCGTAAAGTTTGTTACCTCCCCCTAATAAAGATTCAGAAAGAAAGAAACAGAGCCAGGTGTGGAAGATAGAAAAGTGGGATAAGGGATGTTTGTGGGTTGTAAATGGGCAAGGCTACCGGCTTCGGCCGCCTAATCATGATCAGGTACAATGGACACGAAGACCAGTTTGGCAGGGCTGGCCTCGGGCAGAGGAGGCAGCCTTTGTCGAGTCATGCAGCTACAGCGTGATCTGGTTTAAGGTGTACGTGTCATGTAAGAGGTGAATCTCCGGCTAAGGCTACGTGTCCTTAATCAAAGTGGAGTGATCAGAGGTTATTGCGTATGTGAGGGCAAGAATCACAAAATGGCGGCCATGATCTAAGATGGATGCCGTGGGTAGATCAGAAATATGTCAATAGAAGGAGTGCTCTTGCTTGTAGCGTAGCGAAAACACCAGGATATACTAAATGGATCATTTGCGGTTCGCTGATACCAATATTATGTATTTCCGACAAATTTGAAAACACGGGTTCAAATTGTCACGGAACCGTCACGGAACCTCAGCTCCTCAGATCAAGAGTCAATCTCTAGGGTCGTGTGAAACAATAGACAGACATAGATTTCACTCAGTCAGTCTAGTGCAGTTTACTTTCACGAGATGTAGAGAATAGAGAGACGGGCGTGTATCAATAAAGGTTAACATTTATTGAACAGTCTTTCTTCTCGTACAAGAGAAATGTATTGCCACAATTGCAATAATTGTTATTATAAAAAGTACGTACAGTAAGATAAGGATTGCGAAATAGAACTGTAAAAGCATTGATATGGTTTCTTAGCCATACAATGGTTTAAAAGTAATAAAACATATATACAGTCATATATACATTAGGCTAACATACTCAACTGGTGCTTCTAACAAAGCCTACCCCAGTGTGCCTGACCTAAGCCTAAAACGTGAAAGGGGAGTAAGTAAGTAGCTTTAAGTTAAGTTGGTTTTGCCAAGGTTTGTTTCAAGAATTCTCGTCTAAGGGTTTAGTCAACACCATACCTCTGAATAGAATGATGGAGGATTGGTATCTCCTTCAGGGGTCTCTCTCGATATCCCAGTCACCCGCGAGGGTAAACCGGAAGCGCCGTGGCTGGATTTCTCTGCACGAGAAAGGCAGCGGGTCTCTTCAGCGCGTCGAGGAAGGAGGAGGGACAGCGTCCGCGGGCAGCTGGAATCTGCTGGATGTCTTCGCAGAGGACGACTGTTCAGCTCCTTAAGCGTACTGCACCATAGTTCGCGCTGTAGCGGCGATAATGGTAATCAGCAGCTTCACCACCAGAGGATAGCAGGCTGCAGCGACAGAGTGCTAGATTTACCAACACAGGGTCATGCAGGCAGCTGGCATCAGCAACAGGCAACGAACATTGCTTAAGGCAACGTTGGTAATATTTATACCTGACAGGTGCCGGGTTTGACGCAAGTTTGCTGGACATAAGACGTCAATTAAAGATGTCACTAGGAAGTGATAGTTATCAGTTGCTCATTAGAGTTCCATTACTAATCAAAACATAGCAAGCAGGGATTTCCAGGTTTGCTAAGTTTTTATCTTGTTGAAGAACTCGGAGTGTTATCTAGGAATATCAGATAGGGACTGCTGCACTGTCATTGCACTAATTGGTCGCAAAGGAAGTAGCAGAGAGTCATGCTGGAATGTGGCTCTGTTCGTGTGAGGCCAGAGATGACTTTTCAGAAAATCGCACTTGAACGGTTATGCCAATATAGGGAATAAATGGATTTATAGCCGAATAGGGGCATAAGGTCACAGTATCGATCAGGAACCTAGATAAACATGCAACACCCACTCCACGGGTTAATGTCCATCAAAATTACTAAAACTAAGCAATTAGATGCATGTGTAACATTGCCCACCCCAAAATACATAAATGCATTCGAAATAGGCGTACTTGTAATACATGGAATTTAGGTACTGTACGTTTTTTAAAGCATAGTAATCATTCAAAAAATTATTGCATATGAAATCAATGAACGATAATGCAAAAGGAATTACACATGAAGTATCTCTGACAGAAGAAAGGCGAGATAAACATGACATAAAAATGCATTGTAATAACATGTGTGCTAGAGGCTGGTGTAATGTTGTTATGTCTCTAGATGTGTTTAGAAATAGAAGTGTGAAGCTTCTGTTCTCTAAGAATAGTTTTTACGTTAAGCAAAGAATTGTTCGTGCCAAAAAAGGGTCAATATTAGAAAAATTTGTCCAATTCAAAGAAAATAGTTATCCAAAGCTCCTGGCAGTTTTTGTTGATCAAAACTGAAGGCCGAATTCAGAGTTCATGGGAACGCTGTGTGTCGGAAAGCTTCTCAAAAGTTATTGTTTCTCTATGGGTGAGAACATCGTATCAGACAGGCTCTCAAAGAATTGGTCTACAAAATCAGGTGATAGTTCAACCAAATTAGATAGCGCTGTAACTTGGCAGGTGTGAGAATGATTGCTGTCATCGAAGTCGGGACCAGCAATGCTCACAGAACGTTGTACCTGGATGATGTTGCTTTCGTCACTCGCTCCACTGTTACCACTTGGCTGTAGTACAGGAGTCTCCACGAATGCCGTCATCAGGATTGGTAGCCGCTGGGGACAACACAATGCGTGAGCCGTTATTGGACTGAGCAAAGTATCGACGTCCATTGGTACTGCTGATGGAAGTGAAAGACAGATGTCCAACACGCATTCATCGCCGCAAAGCATACACCGTAGCACAGGTAAAATGCAATTTTGCCATATCGGTCTGAATGAAAGGAACCAGGTCATGTTTAGATCTCTCAGCCTGGCCAATCCAAGGACGTTAGTTATCCTGTCCCGGTAGCGCATTGCTAGGATTGTCTCTTCCATTCCCATGGGAGCTATGTCTGAGCCGAGGCTTGCCATAACGTAGCAGGAGGGTCAAAAATAGAATCCCTGCGACGAGTCCCAAAAATAATGGTATGCCGCCAAAAATGGAGTGCACAAAATTAGGAAAGATTCCCAAAATTGCCTGGAAGGGTGTTAGCAGTCCCGTAAAGACTGTCTTAAATATGCCTGGGATGCTTGTTGCACTAGACATGTTAAGGAGTTGGCTGAACATTTCTACGAAATGCACGGGGCAATTTGTTGATAAAAGGTCATGAACCTCAGTAGCCGTCCTTGCGACTAGAAGATCATACGTCTCTTTAGATGACGTTATAGGCACTGTTGTCTGTAAAAGTACAGATTTCATTTTGCTTAATGTATCAATTCGTATAGAATAGAGATTCAGACGAGGCCAGAGGGGAGTCACTATGTCTGGAGGCCCGCTCGGGAACAATGCTTGCATACAACATTTGACCATGGACGTAACTTGTACTAGATAACTTTTCCCTGGCGTCAGGCCACAACATCTGTGATCCGTTCTAAGAATGTAACTCCCGTTTGCGAGTTGCATAAAGAAGGGCTCTATCTGAGTTGCAGGTGTGACTAGCTGGTGGCATGAAAGGTTGTTTGAATTTCCATCACATGCTCCGTGTAAATTAATACCCTGACACAAAAGTATACCGCTTAGTGAATGTTTACAGTTCTCACCACTAAGAAATACATTTTTGTCACTGTCACTATAGCAAGAATGAGTGTATGGTAATTTCCATTCGGATTTTACATATCCTTTACCCAATTGTTCATACTGGCCAGCAGGTATGTACTCAAGGCACTTTTTAAATCGGAAAGTTGTAATCGGAATTGTGATAATTCCGTGTATTATCCATTCAATGACAGGACTCTCTGACATTGTCAATGGTAATCTCTCGAGTTTTTCGATGCTCAAGATTGTATAGTCTGCTCCTTTCTGTGCCAAACTGATCTGTTTATCAGTAAGGTTAAAACTGGAAAATAATGACGTTGTGTTTATTAAACGCCAAGGCACATAGCCTGAACGAAGATTTTGCAGCGTCCAGCCTAATTCTATAATAGAGCGTAATTGAGACTGGCCATGTTGTAACATTAGCAAATCTCTGTCTATCACATCAAAGGCAGAGGATACAATATTGTCCAAAGAATATATTCTGGAAGACAGAGTCGTTAACCCATTGTCTACCACAGAAAGTGATTTCTCCAAATTAATACGATCAATTTCTCGTATTTTTTCAGCAGTTTCAATTTGCTTTACTTTCCAAGCCTCGTTGTAAGCAGCATAGATACTGGTCGCTATGAAACGCTTTTGACGCTGTTTGCGTGGTCCAAGAATGAAATCGCGCAAATCAGCACCATCTTTTAATAAAGACAAGTGTTGCTTAATTTCAGCCAGTGTGGACGAAGTTAGCCATTCAAGGCAGAGTTTCCCTACACTGTATGTTGTTATAATCCCTGGATGTTGTCTCTGGGAGTATCTAGAGTCTAATCTGGTCATTTTCAACCCCTGTGTTTTATTCAGGAATCTATCTTGACAGCTATTTGTGTCTGTAGGCCAGATTAACCACTTTTTCCAATCAGGATGTGTTCTGTTGAAATGTAAAATTTGTGACACGTCTAACTCAATATCTGTGGTTGTATTCTCAGGTATTGGCTTTGGTATGGACGGTGTTTTAAGGTCTTTGATCTTAGCTAGGCCAAGACAAGATGTTTGGTGTATTGTGTCATTTAAAAACAACATTTGTTCTGGTATCATGCAGGTTCTAAATAGTGCTTCAATGCCTTGCACCTGCCAATCTTTTGTACCCCAAATTGTTTTCGTTTCAATATTATTTTTCCAATAATCAAAACCAAATGTCATCATTTTGTCATAAAATGCTTCTGAATATATCAATTTAGAATTTGTCAGCATTGTTTTCATTCCTGTTTTATCTAACAGTTTGTAATAAAACGTTTCTGCATCACTGGAGTTAAACCCTGAGAAGTATTTGAATTTCTCAAAAAATGCTTTAGAACTGCTTTTAGGTGGTGTAGAACAATGTTCCCATTGATTATACATAAAAACATCTCTAGGCTGTGCAGATTTATGCAAGTAATGATCCCCATAATGGGTGTAACAGAATAACTGCTCATAACTAGATGAACCTTGTAAATAATCATGATCTGTGAATCTAGCTGACATTACTAAATCAGACATCATGTCATTAATACTGTTAAAGTCCCAATCATCAGAGAATGTACTTGGTGTCACAAAGTCACTTAAGGAAACCTTTAGTTGATGAGGATACTTCAGGATTTCGACCGGACCATAGATCTCATAGTCTGTTTTCTCCCATACTACCCCACCAGGTATTGGAATTGCTGTGACATTTACTGTTGACAGTTCTCTTTTCTTCACGTGGGATGATCTGTGTGGTTTCAGGACTAGGTTGATGTTCTGACTTGCTGTGTCCATTGTAATATATTTTCCTTCAATGAATTTTCCCAAACACAGTACCATGATGAGCCAAAGCAGGAGGAAAAATATACCTAGACCGAACCAGAACTCTAGCCAAGGGGAAATTAGGTAGATTTCCTTCAGTTGATGAAAGAGTTCCGTTGCTTTTTCTTTAAAAGACTTTTTTGTTTCTGGCATCACTTCGGGGTCATTTAAATCTTCAGAGAAGTTGTCGAAGTTGATGAAATAACCAGAGGCAGTTCTGTCAATTGTTGGGATTGTTCTTTCAATCTGTCTCTCGGTAGCACTTTCTGATGCCACATCATTGTAGACTGGTGTTGTTTCTTGACGAACTGTTTCAATCTGTGTTTCAAGAGGCACGAGTTCCATGGCATTATTGCAAAGTCCTTCATTGTGCACTGCAGGCTGATCGAATGTGATGAGTCTTTCAGTTTGAACCTCTTGGATTGTTGCAAGTTTGGGTATTCTGTTGTTTCTTGGGAGTCCACTGGGCCTACTGTTGATTATAGGCCACATGCTTGTGGTTTTACCAGATCGATAGACACGATTCTGTTCTCCTTTTTACCAGCAAGGGGCGGTAGCACAACTGATCTTGTTCCGGTGACTGCCAAGACAGGTACTGCTTTTCTGTAAGAAGGCCCAAATTCCTTCTTAACCGCGATCTTTTCTCTGACTAGATCCCCAATCTTTGGAATCCAGACAGGCCTTGCTGGGGCTGTTGCGGGTGGTGCCTCGTCAGTGGTACTTGGCTGTTGCTTTAACTTTATGTTGCTTAATGATTTTCTTGTTTCATTCAGTTCCTGTAAAACAGCCAATCGGTCTTTTACATCAAAGTGCGTTGTTTCTTCTTGTATCACTGACATCTGACTATCGAGGTCCTGAACGCGCATTCTAATTCCGAACAATAGTTCGTATGGGCTGAAACCTTTTAGAGAATTTCTTGGCATGTTGTTAAGACTAGTCTGGACACTTATTAAATGTTTGACCCACCCAGCGCCTGAACCTAATACCTTCGCTGTTATAGATTGCTTTATGTCACGGTTTTTTCTTTCTACCACACTATTCCCTTACGGGGCATGACGGACAAGAATACCGCAACCCAATTCCTATGCTAGCCATGGCCTTCCTATAAGCTCGAGAGCTGAAAGCAGGACCCTGGTCAGAATGGAACGTGGTAATTGCGTATGTGCCGATATTGACTCGCAAATCTTTTATAACCGTTCTAGCGTCAGCCGAGCGCTGGAGGCCTCATTTTTTTAAGTGCTTTTCGTCTTAACTGTTAATAGGACGCAGGATGGGGTGTAGGCAGCGTTACGCTCTTTCTGACTGGTAGCCGGTAGCAAGGTTCGCTACTGCGATCCCTATTACAGTTTTCACAGTTGTTTGCATATATTTGGTGTTCTACACTCATTCCCGGCCACCAGAATACTGATTGTAATTCAGTCAGTGATTCCTTGATCTCTCTGTGCCTTAGACCCAAACCCATGTGTGCGTCTGCTATTAAAAATATTCTCCTGTTCATGTTTGGAATTACTCTGTCCCCCACTCCAGGGATTCGAGCAAAAGGAACGGAGTTTGCATCGATTATGTATGCATAATTGAGTGGATAGTTTACGGGTAGTGCTGCACAGTCGCCTTTTACGGTCGTTTTTACTGCCAGCATGGTTTCCCCGTCTATGTATTTATCTGTACGCTTTTTTGTGGCTACGGAAGCCGGTTTAGTTGCTTCCGCTTTGGCTGTATTAGCCAATGAATTCCCTGCAACGTGAACGCCATCACGTTGAAGACTCTGTGCGTGAATCACGTGAGTCTTTTGTAGTTCTTTGTGTAAAAGAGCTACTTGTTCCCAGAGCAATTTATGCTTTATTGTGGCACCTGTGTCATCTTTGTAGTCGTTTTCGATCCAACTCTGCAGCTTATTGTTGTAAGAGTTGACGCAAAAATGAGAATCGCACACTATAAGTGTCGGGAATTCGCGTTCTGCATTTTCGAGCGCCATCTTTAAAGATCTGATTTCAGTTCTCTGAACCGAACAGTTTCTTACAGATTCAGTTTTTGTTACTTTCGGTCTGAATTTACCGCACAGCCAACGACCTTTAATGATCGCACATGCTGCATCGTAGGTTTTTCTCTCTACGTTAAAATGCTGTACAAAGCTATCTGTATAGATTATACAAGCGTATTGTGGGAGAGGCAGGATTTCGATTGGCAGAGGATATTCTTCTTCATATTCTAAATCATTCAGTTCTTTGTATTGCGGGGTGAAATAGTATTTCACGTCTTCCGCTCCTAGAGAATCTATACACTGTATCCATTTCGGATCCAGTGACACTGTAGGCAGGTTTACTGGGCTGAATAGCGCCTCGAAGGCGGATTCCGCTGTAAGGATATTAATCCGTTTGCTGTGTGCTAGTTCTCGTTCATTTGCTAATGCGATTTGCACTGCGTTCACAGTTCTTTCTGTGTGACTGAATGTTTTTTCTGCTTGTGTGTACAAGTGAGATTTAATTGAAATAGGTACCTTTTCTCCCTCATTAGAGGTCAGGTACGTGAATCCGCATCTTCCTGGGATGACTCGGATTACAAGATCGATCGTGTTGTCACGTGTATCTAATTTTGTTTTTGCTAACATGTCTGTTTGCAGTGATCTCAAAATTTCTGTGTGTTTTTGAGTCCAATTGATTTGTTTAAAATCAGGTTTTATTAGTTCGTAGAGAGGTTTAACCCTCTCTGCGTAATTTAGTATGTAAGTTCTTCCGAAATTCAGAAAACCTAGATTGGATTGTAAATTCCTCAGCGTTTTTGGAGCTTGGAGTACAGCGCACTTCTCTAAGAAGTTGTCCGCTAGGCTTTTCCCTTCACTTGATAATTCGTACCCTAAAAATAGTACTGTCAGATGGGCAATTCGGGACTTTTTAAAGTTGAATTTGTAACCCTCTGCTGCGAACCCAAGTATAATGGTGTTCACTCTTTTCAAGTGAGTATCCAAGTCGTCGTCTGTGAGATAAATATCATCTACGTAAGATAATGCTTCATCATCATAGATTTGTAGTAACTCTGTTACCCTAGCTGAGAATAGTCCTGGGCTGTTCTTGAACCCCTGTGGGAGTCGACAGAATTTTTTCTGTGACCCAAATGCGGAGAAAGCGGTCAAATAACTGCTTTCTGGTGCAATGTTTTGACAAAAGAAACCATTAGATATGTCTAATGTCGTTTTGTATTTTTTCCTAACTATGTTATTCATTAGGGCTGCACTATGCGAGTTTTGTACTGCAAAAGTTTTGCAACATGTAGTAAGGTGTCTGTAGTCCAAAACTAGACGATATGAATTGTCTGGCTTGGAGACAGGAAACAAAGGATTGTTCATTTGAGAGGTGCATGTTTCAATCACCCCCTGGTACTCAAGTTGATCTAAGATCTCCCTGACTTGTTTTTTAGCTTCTTGCTTTATGGGATACTGCCGTTGGGCAGTTGGTTCACTTTTTAGTTGGATTTTGTGAGGAGGTGAATCCTCGTCCCATCCTGCATGATTTTTATACAATGCAGGTGCCTGGGCCACTGCCCATTTCCTTGCATATGTGTATTTTTTGTGAATCGGAATGTGATTCGAGAAGGCAGGCATAATCACTTCTTCGCCACGAGGGCACTCCCTGACAAACTCTGGGGGCCAATCTTTTTCAGCTAACAGAATATCATAGCCTTTTGAGAGCTTATCCCAAAATAGACCCTTAATTTTCCTAGTCTTATCACCCTTTATACGCAATGTTATTTCGTATATTTTATGGGGCTCGCTAAGTCTGGCGTCGGCAGTTTCAACCTGAATGTATTCATTCGTGTCCACTGTCTCCAGATGACTCATCAAGATCTTGCGCGCTATACTGATTTCTGCTGCACTGTCCAACATTGTCAATGCCCACTCCCCGTTTTTCAACTGTGTCCTCAGTATTCTCGGCATGGTTGATTACTCTAATACTGGCTACCTTCTTTGTCTGAAATTGAGATTTCTTATTTTGAGCAGGTTCCTTGTCTTTGGACTTGGTGTGCTCTCCTGGGTCTGACCGTCCTCTTCTTTCCGAATTCTGTGGAAGAGATCGAGAGGGACGTGTATCAATACTTTGATATCTATCAGGTTTTTTCAGATTATCCCTATTTCTAAGGTTATATCTTTTCTCAGAGGGCTCCCGTTGGGGAGACTGGCGTTCTCGAGTCGGAGTTCTTTCCCTCCGTCGAGGAGACCTTCCTCTGGACTGGAAAACTTTTTCCTTGGGAGTGGATTGTTTATTTCCATCCCAGCTCTTTTTAGGAGTATTTAAATTATTTTTAATAAATAATTTTTCAGGATTTTCGAGCAGTTGGGGCTTAACTGGTTTTCCACCCAAGCTGTCTCTACCTAATTCTTCATAGCACTTTTCTATGATTTTTGCTAGCTCAACAGGATCTTTTATATCTGTTTCCCTCAACTTCTGGCGAATCGCCACAGATGTTGCTTCTCCCTTTATGTTGGCTAATAATATAGCCGTGACCTGCTTGAAGTCTTTCAGTAATTTCATACCTAGATTTAAAGCGGGCTCTGGACCGAATTCATTTTGAATCTGTTTTAGCACTTCTGGTATTACCGCCATAGACGGAACACCGTGTGTTTTTGTGTAAATGGAAGCAAAGACTGTACCCCAAGTGTCACAGTCCTCCACGTGTCGTGCGATTCCCATAGGAAGGCAGATGGTCAAGATTCTGTGTTTCTCAATAGGGGTAGTATCAGGAAATACTGCCTCTATTTGAGTGATTTTCTGTGCTAACCAGAAAGGAATTTGTTCCCGTTTTACAGGTGTTTTACCAAGACATGACTGTATGTTCTGTGGTGTAATTTTATTTGTGTTCCCCTGATGAGGGGTCAGCTGTGGTGTATTAACAGCTGGCTGGACTATTGCAGTCCGCATTACATATTGGACTAATTGCCTATGTATTTTTATTAATGTGTTTAGCTGTACTAATAGCTCTTCTCTAGACATTTTTACAATGTCAGGATGTGGTGTGTAGCTGGCTAGAACCGGCCACGTGGCTCCTGGTCTACCTAGTGGACCGAGCCTGGTAATGTGATCATTGTGTTTTAGGGCGCCATTAAACCAGAGCAGGTGCTCTTGAAATTTAAGTGAATGAATGAATGAATGAAATATTATTTGTAACGCGCAGCTATGCCCAGTGGGCGTCAAGGCGCCTAAACCAGAATATAAAGCTGATAGCAGACAGAAACAGAACCTACTGGTATGCCTTAATAAAGAGCCAGGTTTTCAATGACTTCCTAAAGAGATCAAGGGAAGGAAGTCGTTTGATTTCGAGGGGGAGTGAGTTCCAAGTAAGAGGTGCCAATATGGAAAAAGCTTTGGACCCCCATCTGGCCTTCTTGGCTCTGGGGATTACCAGTTGGTGTTGCTCGCTGGATCGTAAACATTTACTCGGAACATATCTGGTAAGTAATGAACCAAGGGCATCAGCCGAGCCTGCAGTTAGAGCCTTATAGGTAAGGCAAAGGAGTTTGAAAATGATCCTTGACGGGATGGGGAGCCAGTGGAGGTTCTTCCTCGCTAGGGTCATAGAAGATAACCAGGGCAAAGCGAGAGCAAACCGCGCTGCCGCGTTCTGTATGACCTGTAGACGCTGGAGCAAGCCCTTGTTGGCCCCGGCGTACACTGCGTTACAGTAGTCGAGCCTTGAGCCAACAAGGGCAATCACCACCTGTTTCCGCGCCTGTGGGGACAGATAGTGTACAATCCTTTTCAGGGTCTTGATGACACCCCAACAGGTCGCCACCGTTCTATTCACCTGTAGCTCCATGGAGAGCTGGGTGTCAAAGATGACCCCTAGGTTTCTAGCAGATTTGGTAGGTATAGGGCAGCTACCTAGAGAAGGAGGCCACCAGTCATCTGACCATATGTCCTGGTCCTTGCCAAAGACCAGGACCTCTGTCTTGTCCCCGTTCAACTTCAGGGAGTTGGAGACCATCCACTCTGCAACAAGTTGCATGCAGGCCCTGAAGTTAGAAGCAGTTTCACTGACAGAGTGGGTCAGGGATACCATAATCTGCGTGTCGTCGGCATACGACACTACCTCCATCCCCTGAGATCTTACAAGTCTTGCAAGGGGGGCCACATAGATGTTGAACAGGGTCGGACTCAATGCCGACCCCTGTGGCACCCCACACTGCAAAGACTTGGCAGGGGAGAGGTATTCACCTAGCATGACACGCTGCTCTCGATGTTGTAGAAAGGAGCTCAGGAGACTGAGCGCTGGTCCGACTACCCCTGCCTCCCTTAACCTAGATGTTAAAGTCAAGGGAGACAGGGTGTCGAAAGCTGCTGAAAGATCAAGCAGCACCAGTACGGTGGTAAGACCCAAGTCTACTTTTCTGCGGATGTTATCCATGACTTTTGTCAAGGCAGACTCCGTGCTATGTAGCTTTCTAAAGCCATGTTGGGACCCATCCAGGAAGCCGGAGGCGTCGAGGAAGTTCGAAAGATGGAGATTCAAGTGGGTCTCCAACATCTTAGCAGGGGCTGGCAGCAGAGAGATGGGTCTAAAATTTTTCAGCACTCCAGGGTCTAAAGTGGTCTTTTTCAGAAGCGGCTTTACAATGGCTCTCTTCCAGAGTGATGGAAAAGTGCCCTGTTCCAACGCTCCATTCATTACCTCAAGCATAGGGGGAAGAATTATCTCTCTGCAGTTTTTAAGTACCTTGAGGGGCAGAGGGTCAAGAGGGGATGAAGATTTAGTTTTATCCAGTAAGCTACTGAGATCTTCTAGCGTAAGAGCCGGGAAGTGTTCAAGGGATGGAGGGGAGTCTACATTCCAAGCTTCCAATCGTGTGATGTGCACGGAATCCTCCAAGCTAAGTAAGTTCCTCTGCGCCTTTAGGGCTATGTAGATATCGTCTATCTTCTTATAGAAAAAGTTCGATATATCATCACATAGCTCCTGGGAAGCAACGACTGGATCAGGAACCTGAAGAGAGCAAAGGGAGTCTACAATTTTAAAAAGCTCTTTGGAGGATGTTAACGAGCAGGTTAAGTTGGAAAAATAGTCCTGTTTTTCCTTGATGATTCGCTTTCTATACTCCCGTAGTAGACTCTTGTAACCTTCTCTATCTTTTAAATCCCAAGATTTACGCCAGCCACGTTCCTTCTGTCTACATTGTTGTCTGAGCAGCCTCAGATCGGCAGAGAACCAAGGTGGAATTTCAATCTCCTCGAAAGGAGCGTACTCTTCCGGAGGTTTCTCTATTTTGTAATAGTGAAACTCTTTTGTTATAGCGTTTACCGCTGGAAAGTTTATCCATGAATAGAATACCTCTGTCTGCCGATATTCGTGAGCCTCTATCACGAAAATTACTGTACCACCTTGAGGTGTCAGTCCGTTTACTATAAGTTTTGAAGTTATAGATTTTCTTAAATGTGCCGGGATGATTATTGCATCCGGGTCTGTGTATTCGGGACCTTGCTGAGTCGCATCTACTGCGGTCCCAGTGGTTCCGTTATTTTCTCCTGGCATTGTAAAAATGCGAGGTTTGCAGAGTAGGTCTCCAAGGAGACAAAGATTAGATGCACAATATTTTGGAACACTGTATCCTTCAACGTTGAATAAACCAGAGCTTTACATAGGAATCTCTTCCTACTAAGGTCGGGCGGATTTTAACCTTTCACCCACTCCAGACGTCTATTGGAGTATTTACGGGAGAAGGGGTGTGAAATATGCACGACTGAGTTACTCTACAAGTCTTGCGTTAGTTTATCGCCTTACCAAACGTTAGGGCGCCATGTAGTGTAGTTCCTAGTTTCCCACTAGGCCCTGCGCATTGGAATAACATAAACAGTAGTATTGACGTGGAACTGCGGATATTCCAGGCCTCCACTGACTATGCTAAACTTAATTGGGTTGTGTTACCAACTAGCTCAGAGGTCACTGGAAACTTTCTTCTCTGCATAGGAAGTGATCAGCTTCCTTGGCACAGACAAGAAGGGATTCAGCTTTCCAACAACCGTGCAACATGACAACTTTGCTCCTCAGATCAAGAGTCAATCTCTAGGGTCGTGTGAAACAATAGACATAGATTTCACTCAGTCAGTCTAGTGCAGTTTACTTTCACGAGATGTAGAGAATAGAGAGACGGGCGTGTATCAATAAAGGTTAACATTTATTGAACAGTCTTTCTTCTCGTACAAGAGAAATGTATTGCCACAATTGCAATAATTGTTATTATAAAAAGTACGTACAGTAAGATAAGGATTGCGAAATAGAACTGTAAAGGCATTGATATGGTTTCTTAGCCATACAATGGTTTAAAAGTAATAAAACATATATACAGTCATATATACATTAGGCTAATATACTCAACTGGTGCTTCTAACTAAGCCTACCCCAGTGTGCCTGACCTAAGCCTAACACGTGAAAGGGGAGTAAGTAAGTAGCTTTAAGTTAAGTTGGTTTTGCCAAGGTTTGTTTCAAGAATTCTCGTCTAAGGGTTTAGTCAACACCATACCTCTGAATAGAATGATGGAGGATTGGTATCTCCTTCAGGGGTCTCTCTCGATATCCCAGTCACCCGCGAGGGTAAACCGGAAGCGCCGTGGCTGGATTTCTCTGCACGAGAAAGGCAGCGGGTCTCTTCAGCGCGTCGAGGAAGGAGGGGGGACAGCGTCCGCGGGCAGCTGGAATCTGCTGGATGTCTTCGCAGAGGACGACTGTTCAGCTCCTTAAGCGTACTGCACCATAGTTCGCGCTGTAGCGGCGATAATGGTAATCAGCAGCTTCACCACCACAGGATAGCAGGCTGCAGCGACAGAGTGCTAGATTTACCAACACAGGGTCATGCAGGCAGCTGGCATCAGCAACAGGCAACGAACATTGCTTAAGGCAACATTGGTAATATTTATACCTGACAGGTGCCGGGTTTGACGCAAGTTTGCTGGACATAAGACGTCAATTAAAGATGTCACTAGGAAGTGATAGTTATCAGTTGCTCATTAGAGTTCCATTACTAATCAAAACATAGCAAGCGGGGATTTCCAGGTTTGCTAAGTTTTTATCTTGTTGAAGAACTCGGAGTGTTATCTAGGAATATCAGATAGGGACTGCTGCACTGTCATTGCACTAATTGGTCGCAAAGGAAGTAGCAGAGAGTCATGCTGGAATGTGGCTCTGTTCGTGTGAGGCCAGAGATGACTTTTCAGAAAATCGCACTTGAACGGTTATGCCAATATAGGGAATAAATGGATTTATAGCCGAATAGGGGCATAAGGTCACAGTATCGATCAGGAACCTAGATAAACACGCAACAAGAACAGCTAAGGGAGTTGGTCCCCGAAAGCTGCAGACAGGCTCAGCTCATGCTAGAGCACCATCTCACATAAAACCAAGCACTCTGCCTCCAGGATTAATAAGGCCTGCCATAGGAGTGACTTATAGGTGTATATGTGTCCAGATATAGGTTTAGATATAGGTATGCTATATCTAAGCAAGGGGTGATTACACGACCTTGCCCCAGCTGAGTGATCAGTCAGTTGTGTCAGTTTGGATAGCCAGCCAGGGGTGGCGAAAGATATGCTGCAGCCCCTGGTATGCCTTGGATGCACCTATGCCCTGGGTACCTATAGTACACTGTACAGGGGCTGACAAGGTGACCCAATGTCCAATTGGTTATGTACCTAAAGTACATGGATGTGAATTTAGAGAGAGAACAGCAGGCTGTGGGTCTGATTAGCAGGCCCACAGCCACATTAAGTCGAAAACCAGTGAAGCAAAAAGCAAAAAAATGGGATGACCATAGGAAAGCAGACCCTACTCTCCTACAAACGGGTACCGCCCAGTACCCTGTCTGCACCATGAGCCATCCTTCGGCACTGTGCCTGAACAGACACCGAGCACCAGTCCTCTGTACTGTGTCTGAATCAGAGAGAGTTAAGAAGGATTTCTGGAGGAAGTGTGTGGTACTTTTCTTTTTTTTATCTCTGTCTGAATCAGAGAAAGTTAAGATGGATTTCTGGAGGAAGTGTGTGGTACTTTTCTTTTTTTTTATCTCTGTAGCTTTGCAGGGCCCGCAAAGCGCCCTGTTTTTCTCCGGACATTACTACCTCGTGCTGCAAGCAAGAGGGGTGCATTAGATAAGAGCAGTCACACGCCCTTTCTTTGTGTCTTTGCCCAACATTTGGTGAATATTTTCAAAATGGCTGCCAATGCAGTCCTGCCAAGCGTCACGCCACACGTGTGAGCTGTGCAGCGCTGAACCTGGCAAAAGCCTGACAGTCGAGTAAAGAGGGAGCGCGTTCGCGTGCAGGTATTACGCACGCCACACGTGAAACACTCAGGCTTAATTAACCAACAATGGCACCGGAGGTGCGCGCGAGCGCGGGTGGGCTTGGGGGCGGCGAGAGAATATCCCACAGCTAAAACCTGACAGCGAGAAAGCTTTGATCAGCGCAGACGTGTGTCTGGAACCCGCTGATCCGAGATCAATCGGGGATGATTTGATGTGGTTGGAAGGTGTTGTACCGGGCTGAGCCTCCCCCGCGGCTCGTGTTTACACTCGTTACGCAAGACTTTTATTCCGGAAGTTGGTCTCCCTCCGCGATATCGAATCTCTCATTAAATTTACTTTCATTTATTGTCATTTGTACAGAAGCCCCCGTGACTGCGCACAGAGTAACTGGGAGGCAATGAAGGGCTCATCACGCGAGCAGTTAACAGATGCGACATTGGAGTTTGTTATATAGTTCCAACAGGCGGCACGCGCCACTACCGGGCCTGTGATTACCGTCGGCGCCACCCGCAGGTCAGAGAAAAACCAAACAATGAGGATTGCTTCAGTCCTTCTTCCGAGGGCCTATAAATATATTATCTGGCGTTTTACCGCATAAAGAACAGTAGGCTCACATTGTATGCGCCCAGCGTCTAACACTTTCAACAAACACATCCTTTTTATTTTTCAATTGCATTGCTTTGTATGGGAATTATCCTGCAGTGATGCGTCCTTTTGTATGGTTCTCCTCCGTGTCTTTACGCCCACAAGTGTTGCCTGCAACAATTATCCCACTTGTCGTGTTATTCCTTCTCTCTAACACAACCAGGCAACCCGAATCTGTCACGTGACCGTGCTGCCCATAGTAAGTTTGCCCCGATGCCTCTTGAAGAGATACCCTCCGGGTTGTTCAACACATGCTGTATCGAGAGTGTCAACGAACTCCATTGAAGTCTTGGCACTCACTGGAGGGGAGGCCAGGACAAGAGAGAGCACGGCATGGGGTCTCAAAATTCCGGACAGGGAAGATGTCTGTTATGTCACAGTGCTTGAATTTGGATAGCACCTTTCTGCCATTTGTAGTGACCAACAGTGCTTTCGGAATCTTGATGCCGTTTATGGTCCTAGAATTCTTTTTGACCAGAGTGGAAGTGTCAATGGAATTCCTATTAAGAAGTGTTTCGCCAAAGTGTTTCGCCAAGTTTACCCATGAGCCTCTTACAGAAGTGGCCAGCAGGGATAGAAGAGGTTAGAGTATTGTTTGGTGGTGGATTATGCGGAGTCATGGGTTGCTAGATCCTTTTATGGATTTGTATGGATGTGTGTACTAAAGGATGTTGTCCAGGCCCAGACTGGCCATATCGGGCACCGGGCAATCCCCCGGTGCGCCGCAAGGGTGGGGGGTGATTTTGTTACAGGGCCGTTTTTGCAGCACTGCAACAAAATCGGCCTTAAACCGGCCCTAGCAAAGCGCTCGGCGGAACCTCCATCCCATCCCCCCCCCCCCCCCCCAGTGGGATGGGGGGGGCCGGCCGAGCACTTTGCCAGGGCCGGTTTTGGTTCCCAGTCCGGTGTACTGTTGCTCTTTGCTCAGTTTAATATGGTGGTTGAGTTTGGAAGCGTCATTACTGTAGATCTGGCTTGGATGCGCTGCTGTGCACACGACTGTGTGGTACATTTAAGCTAGTTCCTTCTGATTGGCTGATGTGTAGATTGGTGAGAGGATGTGGATGTGCTGTGGAGTTGGGCACATAGCTGTATGATTTAAATGCTGTTTGAACACGAAGAGGTAGGTGGTATGTCCCATTTATTCTGAGGCGTATTGTGAACTCTGAATAGAAGGTAATATCTAAATATTTTTCAGGTTCTTGGCTTAGAGCTGTGGCTCCAGGGGATGTCTAAGGTGTAGTGATGGAGTAGGGTCGTGTTTTGAATATAACTTGAGAAGGATGAATTTTTGAGGTGGCACTAGTTGTCCAGCTATATGGCTTGAAGCCTTTCAGGGATGGTGCCTGATGTGTGCCATTGGCGGAGGCAGATATACAGGCTTTGTTAGTCAGGGCCTCAGCTAACGTCTTCATCCTCCATCGAGCTGCAAGCCACTGCAAGGCTAGCCCCAGAGCACCCACACACCAACATTCCCTTACATCACCACATTCTCTCAGCCACACTTGCCCTTCCAAGCAGCAGATCACATTGGTAGGTTAATTAAACATGCAAAGCAGAGTACCGATTGGACAGCCTAGCCCTTAATTTAGAGTTTAGCAGCCAGGGTACTCATCCACAAAATAGTGGAGAGCTTTGTCTGTCAAACCGCTCGGTCTGCTCACTCTGCTATTAGCTGAATGGACCATCATCTTTACAGTGACAGTGCCCTTGCTGACTCTGGACTAAGAAAGTTCATTTCAGTGGCTTGATGGAGTAGGGACCTTCAGAGTAAGGATATCAAACCACCCATCCTATTTAGAGCAGGCAGAATTTACAAAATGAGAACAATCGTTTACCTCGATGAGCTCACAAGAATTGGTAAATGGTGTTCATGAATATCAAACATGTAAACAGTTGAGCTGAGTAAGCTGATTTTCCAACTTTCACATCTCATGAGCAAGAACACAGTGCATTCAAGGCTAACAGATGGGCACATTTGGTAATGTCAAGTTAGCACGAGCAAGACAACATGGCAGAGCGGGTTACAGTTAAAACAAGCAAGCACATTTCAATTTTTCTGTAATAACTCCCTCTTGTGCTACTTATTGCACAGCCAAGACAGCTTAATATTCAGTAATTGTGGTATTTCTAGCCCTTCTCCACCTTCTCTATTTCCCAAAGTACCATAATCACATCTTTCATCAATTTCATAATCACTACCATTATCATTGTAGCTGACGGAGGGTAAGGATTGAAATGGAAGCAATACAGGTTCAGTCAAGAATGTAAAAAAGGAAGAGAACAGTAATAATGTTCAGGACAATTTCCAGGAATTACACATCCCACCCTCCCAAAAAGCTTTGCGGTCATGACCAGAGATCCATATACCGTAGCAAAATATTCTCCTAGTGACCAATCCCCCATATTTCCAATTAGAAATAATACAGCAATTGTCGTCTGTGTTACCATAGATATATTACTTTCAGAATATATCATATTTCACAAGGGCATCTATTTTGATTCAGTGTAGTTTTGAACCCAGGTTCTCACAGGGCTAAAGGGCAATCACCAGAGGTCCCATCAGCCACATCCATCATCAATAGTGTTCAAGACTTTCCTCACACCCTGGGCGAAGATCATAAATGCATCACTAGCACAAGGCACAATCCCAGACTGCTTAAAGATTGAGCAAGTGACATCTCTCCTGAAACAAACAGCACTGACACAACAGACCTATACAATTTTTGCCTAGTGTCGGACATTCCCTTCCTCCCAAAACAGTTGGGAAAAATGTGTGAACAAACAACTCTGTCAACAGATCGAACAGTTCAGCGTATTCACAAGTTCCAATCGGGGTTCAGATCATGACACAGCACTTAAACAGTCATACTACACATCATGGATGACACACTCAAAATACTGGACTGGAAAGGCTCCTGCCTACTCATCCTTCTCGCCTTTCCTCTGTATTTCACAGTCAAACATAATAGATTTACTAGAATACAGAATCGGGCTGTCAGGAAATTACTAAAGCAGTTTGTCTCTTTTCTACATAATAGAACACAATTAAAACAATTGGGTGGTACACTATAGAATGCATCTCCTGACAGACTGGGTATCCCCCAAGGTTCCACCATCTCCACTCTTCCCAACTGTTCAACCTCTATATGAAACCACAGATGGAGATAGTCAAGCAAGCAAGCCTTGTGTACCACATGTATGCAGATGACACACAGTTATAATTAAAGATATCCTCCTTGGAGGATATTTTCTTTGTTGGAAATTTTCACTGTCGACAGGATCGCCCCAAATGTTTTCCTGCTATTGCTGAACCCATTTTTTTGTTGACCATTGGACTACGTGCTCTATACCCCGCTAACCAGTCATAAAGTGATTATGCACTCCCTATCAAACATGTTAAAATTGGTATACGCCTGATTGGCACCTTTAATGTATTTATTAGTCCCTAGTATATGGTACCACCTGTACCCAGGGCTGGCACATTAAATGCAACTACTGGGCTGCAGCACTCATTGTGCCACCCTCAAAAGTAGCATAGTTAACCCTGTCTCCAGGCCTGCCATTGCAGCCAGGGTGTGCAGTTATAACACTGCCATTTTGACTTGGCAAAAAAACCTTTTGCCAGGCATAAACCTTCCTCTTTACTAACTATAAGTCACACCTAAGGTAGGCCCTAGATGAAAGTAGGGCCAGATGCATTGCATTAAAAAGGCAGGACATAAATATTTAATATTTTACATGTCCTGTCAGTGAAAACCCCCAAAATATTTTTTCTCTGTTGCAAAGCTGGCTCTCCGAAGAAAACACTGAGTTACATTATAACAATTTATAATTGTTTGTGTCAGTTTGGGAGCAGCTAGAAAAATGATTCAAGGATTCAAATGATTTAAGGACGTAATAGTAATTTAAAATCTATCTTAATGGTCAAGCAGGATTTTATAATATAATATATTTAAAAAAATGTGTTAGTTAATAAAAACCATAAACAAAGACATGCATTTGACATTGCCATCCAATTGAAATCAAAATAATATAAAAACATTACATGGGTGCCTCTTCTTACCTCATCCTGGTAAAAGCTGATAAAAGCCACACCTGGCTAATATCCCGTAAAGTCCCTCAGCAGGGCCTTCCCAGAATACCCAGAGCAGGCAATGGTGTTTAGTGGGAACTAGGGTGCATAAAGGTCGGACACTCCTGCTTCCCTTCCTAGACTAAATTGTTACTAGAGGGGCCAGCTCGATTAATGTCAGGTGGGACCAAGATAGAGAAGTAGAGTGCATAGCTACATGCAACCAGGGCTGAATTGTAATGGGTAAAGGGGGTAGCTGGGGTGCCTGGAGAGGCAGACGCTACTGCTGCATTTCTCCACCTAGACTTATGTACTGCTAAAAGGGCCAGCCTGATTTGCACCAGCTGGAGGATAACAATATGGAATGACAAAGTGCATAGTGCATAACCTGCATGTAATCTCTGAGGGATGGGGGATAGCTACCTAGAGAATCAGGCGCTATTGCATGCCTTCCCAACTTAAACTGAAATATTGGTAAAAACAAGGCCACCCTGGTTAACATCAAGTGGAGGCCACCACACATAAAGTTCTAAGGTGCATGCTATATAACCTTCATACAGCCCAGATCTGAGCAATAGGGGATTAGAGCATTGTTATTCCTGCTGCACCCTTGGCAGCGTACCTTGGCCTGTGGGATGCCATCCATACACCCTCACCACTCATCGACTACTCTTGCCACAGTCAGAGGCCGAAGGCCCTATATAACTAATCTTTGGCCTTCTCAAGTTCCTTGAAAATGGTTTTTATATTAGTCTTGTGAAATGAAACTTCTGAAACATTATCATTTTTCTGCCTAAAACCAAAAGGCTTTCCTGCCAGCATCCAGCTGTCACCTCATCCCAGATGGCTCCCCTGTGGTGAGGTGCGTATTGCTCCTAGACAGTGGTAGAGGAAAGGGGAACTCCTCTCTTGATAGGATGGCCTGGGGTCCCAGCTACTTCCTGAGCTTCACAGGATGACTACCTCCACTTTGTCTCTCTAGTCAGGCTGGCACCAATCCCAGTGGGTGTGGAGGAACTGACTAGAATGGGTTTAGGGGGTAGGCAAAGGCTTGTCCTCCACCCACAGGTTGGCATTGGACAGATACGTGTACTCCATAGACCTTTCATCAGAACACTCCTGGCCCTGTGAAGAATCAGAAGAAGGACTGCACTGCCATCTAGACAACATGAAGGAATAATGGACCTGCTTTCCTTGAACCCAGGACCCCAGAAGTGACTCCAAAGGTCAGTTTGCTGACCTACTGTTTGAGCTACAGGGACACAACAATTTTCCAGAGCTTCTTTTCCTTCTACTGACTAGTTCCAAGTGGACCTTCCCCGGAACCTTCTTCTGACCTCTGTTGGAGTGAGTCCTAACTTGAAAGTGGTGGACCACCAGGTTCTCAGCCGTTGCCTGGTACTAGAGTGTACTCCTCCTGTCCACACTGCAAAAGCTGGGACTTAGAAACTTTTTGCTAACGTTATGCCTGCTGAACCGACAGAGACCAGGATGCAGGCAAAGCCACAGCCATTCAACATCAAATTACCAGTAAATGTAAATGTACATGTATTTATATAGCGCAAATCGCCCACATCGCAGGCATCTATGCGCTTGCTTAGGGAACCCGTCCTGGTATTCCCCTGTGAGATACCCCGGCAGGGTATCCACAAGGTGAAAGTCAGGCATCCCGCCGCGAGGGGCCGTTGTGGAGATTAAGCAAGCTATTGCCCAGAGTCGCAGAGTGTGAACCCGTGAGTCGAGTAGGCACCGGAGCGAGAATTATCGAGTCCGTGGAATTATTGAGCCCAACCCCCGTCGGGGCGGGGAATTGAACCCTGGTCCAGGGCCGATCTCAGCTTCCGGGTCTGCCGCCTCTAACCCCTGAGCCACACTTCTCCAGTACGCCTCAGCTTGTTAGTTTGCACTTCTGAAAGAGAGCTGACTTACAGAACAATGTCTAAGTCCGAACCTAGAGGGCCTCATTGGGATCCATGCAGAGCTGCAAGCCTTCGATGTCGAGGCCTTCCTGGGCACAAACTTCGTACTTTGCCCACCCTGATCTTTCCTACGATCCTCGAAGAACACACAAGGACCCCGCTCTTCAGCAACCCGCAGTTGTTGAGCCAAATTTCGGCCTGAGCTTGCCCTGCCGACAACTCGTTGACAACCACTTTTTCTCCATAAAAGTTTCTAAGTCAGAAGGTTAAGTTAACTTTCCACCTTGACGAACCTGGTCCCTGTAGCCACCTCATGCATTGTCCTTAACTTTTGACTTGCCACTTAGTGCACTTTGGTGCTATTTTTCATTCAAACACTTGTATCATTTACAAATTGCTATTCTGCTGCCGGGGAGCTGATCATTGTACTGCCATACCTTGGAGGCTGTTGTTTCACCTGTACTTTTGCCGCAAGTGACGGCTGCCTGAGGGACACCAGTGACTTCATCCCCCAGCAACCCTGGGCTGCGCACACCGACGGCGTCATCCCAAAGCGCCAGGAGGCGCTTAAATCACTGCTGCGCCTACCGCGGCGTGGGACGCGTGGCGTGCCCGGGCCAAGGGCGGGCCCGTCCGCCCCGTCAGCGACTGGCAGAGGCTGGGCCGGGCCACCCCCCTAACTTTGTTATCAAGACTTGAAGTAAGTGGAATAATTATTTTTGTCTCTGGATTAAAGGGAATATGGCTTATATTCATCTGTAAGCACGAGCAGGAGGACAATTGCTGGATAATTGCTTCGGATAAAGCTGTGCCACATAGTGGTTCATCGTTAGCAATTGAGTTGTGTATAATCAAGAAAAGCGATAACTTAGGTTATGAGTAAGACTATACGTAAAGGGGGCAATGGGGCGGGTGTTGTGGGGACCCTAGATGCCTTTCTCTCCAGGGCTGAGTCCGTGTTAAAACACGAGATCCAGCTCACAGAGCGGAGGCTATCCCTAGAACCACTAAACCCACTCTTACCACAAGCCCCCCATTAGAGCCTAATGTTGTCATAACTACGAGTCAAAGAGCAACACAGAGCAATGTATCGAACCTACAGCAGGATGCCTCTGAACCACCAACATCGGACAATCCTTTATGCTCAACACCACCTCCCTCTCCTCCATCCACCTGCACCAGACAACCAAAGGTTATGCCAGTGCCCAAAGGGACAGATCAGTCTAAAAAGAGAAAAGCATGTAGCGCACCTAAAACAAGCCAACAGACCACTAAGCAGGCTAAGAATAGGAATGCCACCCATGAGCAGGGAGGGCCTGCAGTTATGCCTCTAGCCCTAGATAGCCACAAGGGGGATGGGAATAGCATTGGCACGCCAGCGGGAGTGCTAGGCCATAATTGTCCCCAGGTGATACCGGACTTTTTAAAACAATTAGAAGAGAGGTTATCAGTATTAATTAACCCTGTTATGGTGAAACTTGATGCAATTGCAGTAAGGCTAAGTACACTAGAGAAGCACTTATTTAAAGATCCACCTAACTCTACGGCTTCCAAGGGGGGAACCTGGGCAACGGGATATCAACAAAGCGGATGGGGGCATTACCGAGTGTTCTATATCCAACAGGCCTCCACCATTGATAAATCTTAATCACACACCCCAGGGCCCTAGAACACCAGTAGCAGGAGACAGGGTGAAATGCTTACCAATGTCTCAAACTCTACAGTATTAGATCTACCTCCTCAATCTACACCACTGGTGGTAATCTTGGGGAATGTGCCGCCCCTTCCCCAAGGTACCACTGAAACATATCCTCAACTCAAGAACAAGGTGATTCACCGGCTTTGTAATAATACATCAGTAAGCCCAGCAATAAATCGTAACATCATAATGCCTCGTCGTGTGGGATGGGTCGGAAATTCAAGAAAGCCTGGAGGGGGGGACTGTATTGTTGTAAATTTTAATGACCGCATGCTTGTTAGAGAGGTTATTTAGAGGTATTATATCTGGCCTGCCTAACACTGGCACTGGAATTCAGGTCCTTCCCCTGGGTTTCTTCTATCAACCCGAGCCTCCAACTAGTAACAATCTATCCTCGCACACTAGTTGGCAGTTACAAGGTCTGCCAGCAATAACCAGAACCACTCACCACACCCCTCAGACAGTCAACCACGATCTTCAGGGGAACTTTTACCCCTTACCTATCTCTTCCATGTGCAATAGATTTGCAGCTCTTTCCTCATTAGAGGACTGCGACTGACTAAATAAACCTGTAGTGCTTGAAGAGCTAATGCCGCCTTCTAATCTCCAACATATAAGAGAAGGCCGCTTAGGAGAGTCTCGGGGTAGAGATTATATTGCTGTCCATATTGAGAGCCCATCAATTGTCCCTGCTGTAGCCCCAGGTAACAAAGCAGTTAATAATGTAATTTTCTGGAATATTGCCGGCTTGGCAGGGAAATTTCAAGACCCCAAGTGGATAGAGTTTATTAGGTTATACTCTGTGATCTGTTTACGAGAGACCTGGCTGGTGGACTGCGACCTCTTTATAGAGGGCTATAAGGCTTTATTTGTTCCGGCCGTACCCTCATCTAGTGGCAGAGCTAAAGGTGATCTGGTCATATACACCGCTTTAGCTTTGAAATGTGTAATCAACTTATACCTAGCCCTAACCCTAATATTCAAGCAGTTATCTTGAAGCGAGGGAATATGCAGCTGTTTCTGCCTAATTTCTATAATGCAGTAAACATCTCAGGGGCATGTCAGATTGACCAACTGGGTGGCTTTGTCAAACAGCATTACAGAAACGCACAACATAGTTTTATGCTAATGTCAGGATTAGCCAAGATCCTCTTCATTTAAAGAGTCTTGGTCCCACTTACAAAACAAAACAGGTTTACATTCCGCATCATTATCCTGCATTGTGGAGTCATTTGGTGGCGCAGGCAATGCAGACATACATTTAGATCAGGCTGTTACATTTTTCTCCTCACCAATCATGGCGGTTCCAGTAGTTAGCTCTCTAGTGTTTTGCCCCGTTTTGACAGCCAGCTGTAATCGGCTCGCGCTAATGAATTAACGGCGCACTTCAACTGAAGTTTCTCGCCGAATGTCCGCGTTCCTGAGTTTCTCTGTGGAGAAATATTTCCAGTTCGTTTTTGAGAGAGTTTCTTCGTTGCTGGTACAAAGACTGGCAGTTCCAGTATCCGCGAGCTTTCGCTCGCTTTAGCTTGCTTTAGCTCGCTTTTTCCCTGAGCAGTCATTCTCCGGTGAGGTGTTTATTTCTATTCTCAGAAGTCTCGCTTGACTGAGCATTCAAGTGCATTTAGTATCCTGTGCATTCATGCGTCTTGAATAAAAATCTTGAATAAGGTAATTCAGTCTTCCAAAGAAGTCATTTGGAGAGCAGTGAATTTATTTTTGTGACAAAAGTATTTTCCCCTACTGGTTACGATAGAATTGATTTAGCCAGTATCTTTTCTCGAACAAGTATCCAAACCAGTTCTTGATTGTGGAAATTCAGTATTGCCTCAAACGCCCAAACGGAAAAGACATTCTAATTCAAAGGCAATAGAGACTCAATTCAAACTCTAATAATACAAGAAGGTTCCTTGTTTCTCTTCTTTGGTCTACATATCGGCAGAAATATATATATATATTTGTACTTACCACCATTCTCTAACCTTCAACGTGGGAGTTTCTCTTTTGAAGTACATGAAGAAAGACTTTCACTATTGCTAATTTTGTATATCAAGGATACATCATACATAAGAGTGAGGCTTCATACCACACATGTTACGGTATATAGTGTATTAAAAGATCATTGCATATAATATATATTCAGAGGTAATTAGAGTATTAGGCTGTAGTAATTGTGCTTTGTTCTCAGGTGCAGTCAGGCATCCTCGAGAAAGAGTCCAGTGACGATACCGGTGTGGCAGTCTCTCTTTCTGTCCCAATTCCCCTTTCCCCCCTGTTTCTGTTATCCAGAGAGATTCTGGAGCAGAGGCATTGGGGAGTTGGGAAAAGTTCATCGAGATTTATCAGCTGTTCAGCTCCTGCGGAAAGTTTTGGAATACAAGGTACTGATCCTGACAGATTGAAGTGCCAAAAAACACAAATGTTGTGAATTCCGCCTGGGCAGAATGGCTGAGGGTTTAGATGTCAAGACTCTGGCCTCAATATTAGACGGGTTACAAAATCAGTTAAGTGAAACTCGGGAGGAGGTTAGAAAATCTAATCAAGAGGCAAGTTAATTAAAACAAAGACTAGATGAACTTGCTATTAGTCTTAGTCCCAATTTTAGTGAGCATAAAACCTCTACTTTTTCTCCTACTCCCTCCACCTCTGAATTAACCACTCAAGTTATTCATGCCATGTCACCAACCATCGCTTTAGCTCCTCCTGTCAGGGTTCTCCCTAATGCAAGGTCTGCAGGGGTCCTGAAGTTACGAAAACGAAACTGGAGCCAAATCACTTCCTGGTCCGAAGCATGGAATTTACGAAATTCCAAGATGGCGGTCGGAACAAGGAAGTTAGCAGTCTAGTGTTTTGAGTGCTTTTAGAGCGGAGTTCCGGTGGGGCGCGCGCTCTGTCAAAACTGCGCACTTCACCGCGTTTCCTGACGAAGGCGGTTGAGGAATCTAGCTAGTCATAGAAATCACCCAAGTTCTTAGTTTTCGAGTTATAGTGTCTGGGGTTGAAGTAACAGAAATTAGTGCCCCCTTTACCAACGAGCTTCACGTCGTGAAGCCGGAGAATCGTCTGACTGAAAGCCGACGTTTGTGAGTCTTCGTTGCTGTTGTCGCTAGCGGAGAGTCAGCAGCAAGCTTGAGAGCCTACCCGACTGAACCACGTGTCGCTGAGCCAGCTGAAAATCGACGCGTCGGAAGGAGCCAGAACTTAAGGAGATAAGTCACAAAAGAAATAACACTGTACAGTACCGTGTAGGAATTATCTGAGACTGAGCAACGAGAGTAATATTGTTATAGAGTGCACTCTAGTTAAAAGGTCAATGTGAACTTTAAAATCTACAAGAGACAAGTTATATTTAGTGACTGCATATTGAATCCGAGAGTTGTCACGAATTGAGACGCTTCTCTGAAGAATTTCATCAGCAGGAAAGATTTAGAAGTACCTTCAGGGAATTCGAAAAGGAACAAGATTCTCCACCACACGTGATGAAGAACTGACACTCATCTGGGGAGAAAGGTTCCGAATATAAGGTTAAGGAGTTGCTATTAGTGGTAGGTTAAACTCCAAGTTCTTAAATAGGGGATCGCAAGGGAACTAGATAGAGAATTAATAAAAGTATAATTTTCTTTCAGTGAGTCGAAATACTAATAGGCAGCTCTGGTTAAGAAATCCTATCTGAGGAAAGAAGAGAAGCAGGTCTCACCGTTCCTTGGGTATATCATCAGGTTAATGTGAGATAAGAAAGTGTAGGGTCTAAGAAAGGATTTCACGGTATCTTGTTTATGCTTAGTATTCACAGGCATCTTGTTGGGCAGAATAAAAGCCTGAAGAGGATATCGCTAGAATACCGAGGAACCAGGACCAGTCTCTTCTGTGCTTTATTTTCTTATGGTTATTTTCTCCACTTTTCCCCTTCCCTTTTTCTGATTGCTTGGAGTTACGATTACACTCTGACTCCGATCGATTGGGGAGAGGGAGTCGGAAAGCTAGCATCATCTGTTCCTGTGCAAGTCGACAAGAGAGAGATTCGTGGACTCTGACAGAGTGAAGTGTCCACGTTGTAAATTTGCACCCGAACAGAATGGTTGAAGGGGTTAATTTGCAGACCTTAGGGGCGGTATTAGATTCCATACAAAAAGAATTAGTGGCGGTTAGGCAAGAGAATCAGGGTTTGAGGCAAGAGGTGATAAATGCTAGGAAAGAGACGGCAGAGTTAGCACAAAGAATTAGTCAACCACTTTCAGAACATAGAGAAACCCCCTCCACGTCCGCAACGGAAACAAATAGGCTAACTACACAGGTTATACATTCATTGTCCCCAGTCATTCCCTTGGCAGCACCAGAGAGGTTTAGTGGAGACCCACAGAAGGCGCAAGTATTCATCTCTCAATGTACCTTACATTTCATGTGTCGTCCTTCTGTCTTCCCCGATGCACAATCCAAAGTGGCCTTCGTTTTATCCTATCTGAGTGGAGACGCTGCCGCGTGGTCGATGCCCATCGTTTCTCGAGACGACCCTCTTCTACAGAACTATGACGAATTTAAGAAGGAATTTTTGCGTATATTTGATCGAAGGCGAATTTCCCAGGCGGTTGATAATGAGCTTCTGGAATTGAAACAAGGAAACAGGGACTTGGTGGCGTACCTAGCCCAATTTAATAAATTGGTAATGGAAACTGACTGGCCAGAAAATAAGAGAACGGCATTTTTTATCGAGGTCTCCGAGACGAACTCAAAGATGGACTGGCGCAAATTCCTAACCGACCAACAGAGATATCGGCCCTCGTAGATTTGGTTCTTGAGTTAGATTTCCGGCAAGGAGAAAGACGAGGTGAGAGAAGACGAGAATTTCGAAGCACAGTGCCTCGATTTGATAGAGCCAAGCCAGAAGTTGGAAAGGTTGTAGAAGGAACCAATGGTCAAGAACCAATGCAAATAGGAACGATAAGAGGTCCACTTACTAACGAAGAAAAAGAGAAGAGACGAGCCAATAATCAGTGTATGTATTGCGGTTCGAGCGGCCATTTTGTGAGGAATTGTCCAAAGAAGCCAAAGGGAACATACAGGCCGAAGGAAAACTAGCTGCACCACCTGTAGAAGGAGTTGTACAGGTGGATGCGAGTCAAAATTCAACTCCACAAGAACACCAACTGGCCAATACCTTGCAATCGTCGTCCCCTCATCTAGTGTTATCAATGACGATAAAGTTCCGTCAAGAAGTTCGAGAGAGAGTGATGGTAATGGTGGATTCTGGGGCGACTGGAAATTTTTGTGACCAACGATTTGCAACCAAGATCGGTTTGAGAGCAATCTTAAAGGATAAAAGTGAACCAGTTAGAGCCATCGATGGGACAAACCTATCTTCAGGACCCATAGTCAGTCACACAGAAACGGTGCAGTTAATCAGAGAAGATGGACATCAAGAAGAAATCCAGTTTAACCTAATAGACGCACCTCAGTTCCAGTTAATCTTAGGACTTCCTTGGCTTACAGAGCATAATCCGACTGTAGATTGGGCAGCAAGAACTATAGAGATGTCTTCGGACTATTGCAAGAATTATTGTTTCGGAAACCAGAAGAAAAAAGACCAAGAAAATCCAGCTCTGGCACTGTGTTCCGCGAATGCAGTTGTGTGTGTAATCAACACCCAGTCCATTCCATCGCAATATCAAGATTTTGAAGATGTATTTGATGAGCAAGAAGCTGAGCAATTACCACCTCATCGGGTTTATGACTGCAAGATAGATCTTGAACCAGGAGCAAATATGCCATGTAGCAGGGTCTATGCCTTAACGGAAAAGGAGCATGAACATTTAAAAGAATACATACGCAAGTACTTGGCTAACGGGTTTATTAGACCTTCTCAATCTCCAGTATCCTCGCCTCTGTTTTTTGTACCGAAGAAGGAAGAGGGCGAGTTGCGAACTTGCATAGACTACCGCGCAATCAATCGGATCACTAAGAAGAATAGGTATCCACTCCCCCTCATCTCAGTTTTATTGGATCAGGTGAAAGGGGCCCAAATATTTACTAAACTGGATTTGAGAGGTGCCTATCATCTCATTCGAGTAAGAGCTGGTGACGAGTGGAAGACCGCTTTTAGGACTCGGTTTGGATTATTTGAATACCAAGTAATGCCCTATGGTCTATGCAACGCCCCAGCAGCATTTCAGCACTTTATCAATGATGTCCTTAGTGAATTCATAGACCAATGTGCTATCGTGTATATAGACGATATTTTGATCTACTCTGCAAACACCCAGGAACATCAAGGTCAAGTGAGAAGAATTTTACAAAAATTGAGAGAGAACAAGTTGTTTGTTAAGTTGGAGAAATGTGCCTTTGATGTCACTGAGGTAGAGTTCTTGGGCTTCGTGATCTCACCAGCCGGTATACACATGGATAAAAGGAAGATTCAAGCAGTCTTGGAGTGGAAGTCTCCGACCAGTGTGAAAGAAGTACAAGCCTTCATTGGCTTCGCAAACTTTTATCGAAGATTTATCAGTGAATTTTCTCGACGAATCCTTCCTCTCACAAGGTTATTGAAAAAAGGTGTGCAGTTTCAGTGGACCAAGGAGGCGGAGTCAGCATTCAAGAGTCTGAAGGAAGAATTTACATCAGCTCCAATTCTTCTCCATGCGGATCCATCCGAGCCATTTTATGTGGAAACGGACGCCTCAGATCTGGCGGTAGGAGGGGTACTTTCTCAGAGAAATAAGAAGACGGGCCAATTACATCCGGTGGCTTATAGGTCTAGGAAATTGTCACCTGCTGAAGTCAATTATACGATCACAGAAAAAGAGCTGCTGGCAATCAAGGACGCCTTCAAGGAATGGAGGCATTATTTGATGGGAGCTCATCATGTTGTTACGGTGTTCACGGATCATCGGAATCTGAAGTTCCTAAAGTCTGCTCGGACCCTAACCCCAAGGCAACTTCGTTGGTCGTTATATTTCGCTGATTATGATTTTGTCATCACATTCAGACCAGGGGCCCAGAACGGCAAAGCGGATGCCTTGTCGCGGATGGGAACAGGAGAAGAAAAGAACCAAATTAAGACACAGGCGATCATCCCTGATTCCAAGATCATAGGTGTTGTGGAAACTCTGAGTGTGAAGGATCAAATAACTCGCGCCTTGTCTCCAGAGGACATGTTAGAATGGAGTCAGCAGGAAGATGGCAGAGAGATATTGGATGGTCTACCTTACCACTCGGGAGCCTTGTATTTACCAACATCCGAATTGCAGAATCAGGTCATGAAGGAATGTCACGATCATTTACTGGCTGGACATAAGGGAGAGTTGAAGACTACGGATTTGGTGAAAAGAAGTTACTGGTGGCCACACATGAGTAAAGACATTGAGTTATACGTGAAGACTTGTGAAATATGTGCACAGGGGAAGTCAGAACGACAGGCGCCTAAAGGTTTGTTGCAGCCTTTACCCACTCCACCTTCTCCTTGGCACACAATCACTTTAGATTTAATTACAGAACTTCCTTCCTGTCAGGGTTACAACACCATCTTAGTAGTGGTAGATGCATACACCAAGATGACGCACTTTGTAGCTATGAAAGGAATTCCAACGGCCAAACAGCTCGCTACTCATTTTAGTGAGCAGGTGGTGCGGTTACATGGCATTCCTAAAATTGTCATTTCAGATCGTGGCACCCAGTTTGTCTCTCACTTCTGGAGAGTTTTCATGAAGGCTCTTGGAACTGAGACACGATTCTCCACAAGTTTCCATCCGGAAACAGATGGACAGACAGAACGGGTGAATCAAGAAGTGGAACAGTATTTGAGATTATTTACCTTAAAACAGGGTGGGGAATGGTTGGACTACTTGTGGGCAGCAGAATTCGCTCATAACAATGCCATAAATGTGTCCACGGGTTATTCACCGTTCTATTTGAACTACGGAAAACACCCGAATTTCTCCATGCAAGATATTTCACTTCCGGTACCAGCAGTTCAGGACTTGGTAACTCATCTGTGTCAGGTACATGAGTCTGCATCAACAAATTTAGAACAGGCCAAGAATAGGTATAAGGGGTATGCTGACAGAAAAAGGAGAGATTCCCCACAGTTGGAAATTGGAAGTGAGGTCTGGCTAAATACTAAGCACTTGCGATTAAAAGGGAACAGAAAGTTCCAGCCAAGATTCATTGGTCCTTATCCTATTGCAGAACAGATTAACCCAGTCACCTACAGATTAACCCTACCCACGAAACTCAAGATACACCCAGTCTTCCATGTTTCGTTATTAAAAAAGGTAGCTCAGGGTTTGAGAAAAGAGAGAGCTCCACCACCGATTCAGTTGGAAACGGGTGTGGAGTTCGAGGTAAAAGAAATTCTTGACTCCAAAATAGTGAGGGGAAAACTGTACTATTTGGTGGACTGGAAGGGCTATGGGCCAGAGGAGCGGTCTTGGGAGTTGGAGTCTGATGTCCATGCACCTAGATTAGTGAGACTTTTTCACCTGAGATATCCAACCAAGCCCAGATTGGGAGGACCTTCCTTGGTGGGGGGTACTGTCAGGGTTCTCCCTAATGCAAGGTCTGCAGGGGTCCTGAAGTTACGAAAACGAAACTGGAGCCAAATCACTTCCTGGTCCGAAGCATGGAATTTACGAAATTCCAAGATGGCGGTCGGAACAAGGAAGTTAGCAGTCTAGTGTTTTGAGTGCTTTTAGAGCGGAGTTCCGGTGGGGCGCGCGCTCTGTCAAAACTGCGCACTTCACCGCGTTTCCTGACGAAGGCGGTTGAGGAATCTAGCTAGTCATAGAAATCACCCAAGTTCTTAGTTTTCGAGTTATAGTGTCTGGGGTTGAAGTAACAGAAATTAGTGCCCCCTTTACCAACGAGCTTCACGTCGTGAAGCCGGAGAATCGTCTGACTGAAAGCCGACGTTTGTGAGTCTTCGTTGCTGTTGTCGCTAGCGGAGAGTCAGCAGCAAGCTTGAGAGCCTACCCGACTGAACCACGTGTCGCTGAGCCAGCTGAAAATCGACGCGTCGGAAGGAGCCAGAACTTAAGGAGATAAGTCACAAAAGAAATAACACTGTACAGTACCGTGTAGGAATTATCTGAGACTGAGCAACGAGAGTAATATTGTTATAGAGTGCACTCTAGTTAAAAGGTCAATGTGAACTTTAAAATCTACAAGAGACAAGTTATATTTAGTGACTGCATATTGAATCCGAGAGTTGTCACGAATTGAGACGCTTCTCTGAAGAATTTCATCAGCAGGAAAGATTTAGAAGTACCTTCAGGGAATTCGAAAAGGAACAAGATTCTCCACCACACGTGATGAAGAACTGACACTCATCTGGGGAGAAAGGTTCCGAATATAAGGTTAAGGAGTTGCTATTAGTGGTAGGTTAAACTCCAAGTTCTTAAATAGGGGATCGCAAGGGAACTAGATAGAGAATTAATAAAAGTATAATTTTCTTTCAGTGAGTCGAAATACTAATAGGCAGCTCTGGTTAAGAAATCCTATCTGAGGAAAGAAGAGAAGCAGGTCTCACCGTTCCTTGGGTATGTCATCAGGTTAATGTGAGATAAGAAAGTGTAGGGTCTAAGAAAGGATTTCACGGTATCTTGTTTATGCTTAGTATTCACAGGCATCTTGTTGGGCAGAATAAAAGCCTGAAGAGGATATCGCTAGAATACCGAGGAACCAGGACCAGTCTCTTCTGTGCTTTATTTTCTTATGGTTATTTTCTCCACTTTTCCCCTTCCCTTTTTCTGATTGCTTGGAGTTACGATTACACTCTGACTCCGATCGATTGGGGAGAGGGAGTCGGAAAGCTAGCATCATCTGTTCCTGTGCAAGTCGACAAGAGAGAGATTCGTGGACTCTGACACCTCCAGAAAGATTTTTGGGAGACCCTCACAAGACTCAGATTTTCCTCACACAGTGTTCATTGCATTTTTTGTGTAAACCAATTATTTTCAAGGAGGATCAATCTAAAGTGGCGTTCGTGCTGTCTTACTTGAATAGAGATGCTGCGGCTTGGTCCATGCCTCTGGTGTCAACCAATGATTCAGTTTTGTATAATTTTGAAGAGTTCAAGACAGAATTTTCATGGATATTTGATCGCCGAACTATTTCTCAAACTACTGATAATGAGTTGTTGGACTTAAAACAAGGAAATCGAGAGTTGGTAGCCTATTTGGCTCAGTATAATATACTTATAGTGGAAACTCAGTGGCCAGAGTCTAAACGTGCTGCAATTTTTTACAGAGGCCTTCGAGATGATTTGAAGGATGGTCTAGCTCAGATCCCTAAAAGACCCACTGATGTCTCAGAATTAATAGACTTGGTGTTACAGATTGATCAACGTCAATCAGAAAGAAAGTGTGAGCGACGGAAAGAGAAAGAGAAGAGATTCGGCCAATCCCTCCCAGATTTGATAGGGTCAGATCTGAAGCTCCTAGGACCAGTGATGCTGGATCATCTGAAGAACCAATGCAAATTGGTACTGTACGTGGACCTCTAACCAAAGAAGAACGTGAAAAGAGACGACAAGGGAAGTTGTGCATGTATTGTGGAGGATCTAGCCATTTCGTCAAAGGATGTCGTAAGAAGCCTAAGAATTCCTCGTGGGTAAAATACAGGCCCCAGCAGTAGACGGAGTTGCTCTGGTGGGAGCTAGTAAGGAGACAACTCCAAACACTCAGCAGTTAGTAAACACCCTTCAGTCATCCGCTCCACACTTGATAATTTCCAGTAGAATTTCATTTCGAGAGACTAGGGTGGAAGAAGTTTTAGTAATGATTGACTCTGGAGCTACTGGAAATTTTTGTGACATCCAATTTGCTAAGTCTTTAGGGATATCGTTCATTAAGAAAGACTGGAACCAGTAAGAGCGGTAGATGGAACCAATCTCTCGTCAGGTCCAATCACTTATGATACTGAGGAGATCACGTTGTTTGGTCCGGAGAGGCATCAGAGTTTAATAAGTTTCAATTTAATTGACGCCCCTCAATTTCAGTTGATTCTGGGATTGCCGTGGTTAACGGAACACAACCCGAAAATTGACTGGGCGAAGAGAACCATCAAAATGAATTCAGAATTTGGCATTGGACATTGTTTTGACACAGATAAGAATGAAAATTGTACATCACCTTCAGTTTGGCTGAGCAAACCAGGATGATCTGTGCAGTTGAAGTTTAGAGCATTCCAGAAGAGTATCAAGATTTGGAAGCTGTGTTCAATGAGAAGGAAGCCTCGAAATGACCCCCGCATCGGGAGTATGATTGCAAGATTGAACTGGAACAAGGGGCTTCTTTACCTTGTAGTCGAATTTATGCGCTGTCTGAGGTGGAAAATAGGCATTTAAGGAACTATCTGGACCAGTATCTAGCAAATGGGTTCATCCGTCCGTCTCATTCTCCAGTCTCTTCTCCACTTTTCTTTATTACGAAGAAAGATGGGAACTTAAGAGCGTGCATTAATTATCGTGCATTGAACCTGGTCACCAAGAAGGTAGGTATCCTTTACCTTTGATTTCGGTATTGTTGGATCAAGTTAAAGAGGCTAAAATCTATACCAAATTGGATCTATGTGGTGCCTATCATCTGGTACGCATGGCTGAAGGTGATCAGTGGAAGACGGCATTCAGGACTCGTTTTGGTTTATTTGAATATCAGGTGATGCCGTTTGGTCTTTGCAATGCCCCAGCTGCCTTCCAGCCTTTTGTAAATGATGTACTACGTGATTTTCTGGACCGTTTTGCTTTGGTATATATTGATGATGTAGATAGCAAATATGATGGGACCCCCTCAAGAATTAATCAGGCCAGGGAAAGGAGGGGATGAAACAACACAATGCGAAGAACAGATTTTCCTTCAAGGCCACATAAATGCAAATATGTCTCTAATTAATGAGATGATGAGTGAGTGTTAAGAGATACGTATTAAGCAGTACATGCTGGCCCGAGTTAGTCTTGTTTGTCTTTTTAATTTGCGACACTTTTTAACTGCCTTCACTATTGTTCTGCCCGAATGTTAATTATTCTTCAAACGTGGTTGCGATGACACATCCCATACGATAACGGCGCTACTTCGGCGGGCCTTGGTGTATGTTTATACCTGCAAGGTATTGGGCTTGTGGGTCATTGGCGGACCCGCATTTACACATAGTTGTGGAGACTAGCTCGATCGGTTGTTTATCTTTTGTCCCGGATGTGAGAGATTCATTGGACTTATTGATTACCCTGAAAACGGGGGCGGGGTCCCCCACTCAAACCAATTGTTGATATTCAGTATGTACCGATCCCTCATTTTAGTATTTAGACGGATGCAACTTTTTCTTGACAGGTTATTTGGAGGTATCAGTAGGCGTCTACCTACGCATAGTTGAGAAGAGAGCTATAAACAAAGGACCCTATGGAGATACCAGCCAACCTACAGAGGTGGGTGTAAGACATTAGATTTAGTTTAGCACGGTACGCACTTTTGTAGTAACAATCACTTTCTGACTGAATCCTATTACCTATTCTCCTCCCTTCTTTTCTTAGTTGAAGAAAATGCACTGATTTTATTATATCAAGAGGTTCAACGTGACCATCTGAATATCCCTCGATAAGGGTAAGTGTTGATTGTGGTTTTGTATGTCATAACATGACCACATGAGTTTCAGAGAGATCACAGCCTTTCTATCTTTGGTCATTTTATTAACAGGACATCATATTGGAATACGTTTCCAAAAAAAAGGAATCCTAAAATTATCACAGGACAGTATTAAAGAAATCTCCTTTGAGCTTTTGAATCATAATCTTTCATGTAAGTATTTAAAAGCTAAACTTCCAATCATGGTTAATTAAATTACGAGATTGGTCATGTATTTATTCAATTACATTAAATAGAACACCCTATAGGAGAGAGGTTGAGAGGACAGTGTACTTGTATAGAAAAAATGCTTCTCCATTTGCTTGTGTTGCTTTCTCTTATGAACTTGTCTCGTATACTATGCTCATGTCAAATGGTTTTCTTATTTCTTCTTTTTTCATAAATTGGTTCACTGGTCGCATTATTTGGGATGTCTTTATTGTTGTCTTCAACAATGTTATTTTTCAACATGGTAATTGTTTTGTGGTGACAATTTTTTATATATCATAGGTCCCCTGGATATTTTGGCTGTTTTTATTGGAAGAGGTCCTGAAGAAGGTGGCCGTGAGCCGCCGAAACGCGCGTCGACCAAGCGCGGGCCTCATATTAATTCTGAGATCTGTATTCACGATTTTTCTTCCTTGTTTCAGTTGGTGTGGTGATGTTTGTAGATAGGGTGAGACTGTTGAGGATGTTGTGAATGGGTGAGAATGTTGTAATGGACTGTTTATTTCCGGGGGCACTTATGAATTGTGGATATATGTTAAGATATTGGTTTTGTATATAGCAATCAATTGTATGCATTTCATAATTTTGTCTCTTTTCATTTGTTTCATTATTCTATTTAAAGAAAAGTTTATGTATCAAAAAAAAGTTTTTCCTTTTAAAAAAAATTGTAATTTTCGATATGTGAAGAATTACTAAAGAGATTTCTATACATAAAAAGCAATGATAAGTAATTTTTTAAAAAAGGTCAAATTAAATAAAATCCGTATTTTTGAAAGAATAATAGAGATCATTGTGCCTTTGTCACCATCATCTCATTAATTAGAGACATATTTGCATTTATGTGGCCTTGAAGGGAAATCTGTTCTTCGCATTATATATTGATGATGTACTCCTCTTCTCCAAGAACATTGAAGAACATGTGCTGCATGTGCGGTCCATTTCGGAGCGTTTACTTCAGAATCAACTATTTGTGAAATTGGAGAAGTGTGTATTTCACTCCACACGGGTGGAATTTTTAGGCTTCATTTTAACTCCAGCTGGTGTTTCTATGGACGAATCTAAGGTGAAAGCTATAAAGGACTGGCTGGCTCCACTTACAGTCAAGGAACTACAGACTTTTTTGGGATTCGCCAATTTCTATCGACGCTTCATTCATTATTTTTCTGAGAAGGTTGGTCCCATTACCCGATTGCTTAAAAAGAATGAAAAGTTTGATTGGAATACAGAAACTGAAAAGGCCTTCCAGTCATTGAAAGAAACCTTCATCACGGCACCAGTTCTACAACACCCAAATTTGGCAGAACCTTTCTTTGAGGAAGCAGATGCTTCTAATTTGGCAATTGGAGGAATACTCTTGCAACGACATAAAGACAGTGGTCAACTCCATCCTGTGGCTTACCGATCTCGAAAATTATCTGCTGCTGAGATTAATTATTCCATAGCTGATAAGGAACTGTTGGCTGTAAAGGGTGCCTTCCAGGATTGGAGCCATTATTTATTTGGGGCAAAACATGTAGTAACTGTGTTTACAGATCATCGCAATCTGCAATTTTTAAAGTCAGCCAGAACTCTTACCCCAAGACAGCTTAGATGGTCACTCTTTTTTGCTGATTACAATTTCATTTTGACGTACAAGCCAGGTTAGGCTAATGGGAAAGCTGACGCTTTGTCTCAATTGAATGTTGGAGATGGTAAAGAATAAGTGAAAACCGGTTTCATCATTCCTGAAGAGAAGATAGTGAGTTCTACAGTTTATGAAAAATTTGAAGAAAACATTTGTGAAAATCTTCCTTGGAGTGAATTGGAATCATGGAAATTGGAAGGACCAGAGTGTGAGATCAGAGATGGTAAACCATACTTTCAAGGTAAACTTTTTGTACCTAATGAAGATCGTCGGAAAGAAGTGATCCAAAATTTTCACGATCCCCCGCTGGCTGGACATAAAGGTGTAAAAAAGACTTTAGAACTTCTGAAAAGATCTTTTCAATGGCCTGGCATGGAAGCTCAGGTGAGACAGCATGACTCCACATGTGAGCAGTGTGTGAAGGGACAGGTTGATCGTCAGATTCCACAGGGTCTACTTATCCCTCAGCCTGTGACCCCTTATCCATGGCATACAGTATCCATGGATTTCATTGTGGATTTGCCGTCCAGCAAGGGTTATTCAGTCATTTGGGTAGTGGTAGACCATTTTTTCAAAATGAGTCCTTTCATTCCACTCAAGGCCCTTCCAAATGCTTCTAGTTTGGCTAGCCTATTCATTCAGAATATTGTGAAACTCCATGGAATACCCAAGGTTGTAATTTCAGATCGAGATCCACAATTTACTTCTAGATTTTGGAAATAATTTCTGAAAGGTTTAGGTGTTGATTTTCGTTTGTCCACCAGTTTCCATCCTGAGACGGATGGGCAAACTGAGAGAGTTAACCAGGATCTTGAACAATATTTACGACTTTATTTGATGGATCAAGAGGGGGAGTGGCCTGATTTACTTTGTACAGCAGAATTTGCGTACAACAATTCAGTCCATTCTTCCACTGGTTACTTGCCTTTTTACCTAAATTCAGGCAGACATCCCAACATGTTGCTAGGAAAAGTAGATTTGGATGTACCTGGAGCTGGGGAGGTCATACAGAATTTGCAAGAAGCTTACCAGAAGGCTTCTGATAATCTGGTTAAGGCCAAAGGTTCTATGAAGAAACAGGCAGACAAGAGACGAAAAGATTGTCCAAAATTTAATCCAGGGCATTTGGTCTGGGTTTCTACATGACACATGCGGTTGAGAGGTAACAGGAAATTTCAACCTAGATTTGTGGGTCCATATCCTGTAGTTAAAATGATCAATCCTGCTAGTGTAAAAGTGAAACTTCCTAGTAAGTTTAAAATACATCCAACCTTTCATGTTTCATTGATCAAAAGAAGTCCTCCTGATTTAAGACAGGTTTCACCTCCAGTACCTATTCAAGTGCACTCTGAAGAAGAATTTGAAGTAAAATGAATACTTGATTCTAAGATTAAGAAGGGCCAATTATGGTATTTGGTGAACTGGAAGGGTTTTGGTCCAGAGGACAGATCATGGGAGCACAGTTCTAATGTTCATGCCCCTAGATTAGTGAAAGAATTCCATAGGACTAATCCACAAAAGCCTAGAGAGGGGGTTTTGGTGGGGGGTACTGTCAGGATTGGCCAAGATCCTCTTCATTTAAAGAGTTGTGGTCCCACTTACAAAACAAAACAGGTTTACATTGCGCATCATTATCCTCCATTGTGGAGTCATTTGGTGGCGCAGGCAATGCAGGCATACATTTAGATCAGGCTGTTACATTTTACTCCTCACCAATCATTGCGGTTCCAGTAGTTAGCTCTCTAGTGTTTTGCCCCGTTTTGACAGCCAGCTGTAATCGGCTCACGCTAATGAATTAACGGCGCACTTCAACTGAAGTTTCTTAAAAGAATGACCGCGTTCCTGAGTTTCTCTGTGGAGAAATATTTCCAGTTCGTTTTTGAGAGATTTTCTTCGTTGCTGGTACAAAGACTGGCAGTTCCAGTATCCGCGATGTTTAGCTCGCTTTTTCCCTGAGCAGTCATTCTACGATGAGGTGTTAATTTCTGTTCTCAAAAGTCTCGCTTGACTGAGCATTCAAGCGCATTTAGTATCCTGTGCATTCATGCGTCTTGAATAAGGTAATTCAGTCTTCCAAAGAAGTCATTTGGAGAGCAGTGAATTAATTTTTGTGACAAAAGTATTTTCCCCTACTGGTTACGATAGAATTGATTTAGCCAGTATCTTTTCTCGAACAAGTATCCAAATCAGTTCTTGATTGTGGAAATTCAGTCTTGCCTCAAAAGCCCAAACGGAAAAGACATTCTAATTCAAAGGCAAGAGACTCAATTCGAACTCTAATAATACAAGAAGGTTCCTTGTTTCTCTTCTTTGGTCTACATGGAGGCAGAAATATATATATATATATATATATATATATATATATATATATATATATATATATATATATATATATATATATATATATATATATATATATATATATATATATATATATATATTATATATATATTTGTACTTACCACCATTTTCTAACCTTCAACGTGGGAGTTTCTCTTATGAAGTACATGAAGAAAGACTTTCACTATTACTCATTTTGTATATCAAGGATACATCATACATAAGAGAGAGGCTTCACACCACACATGTTAAGGTATATAGTGTATTAAAAGATAATTGCATATAATATATATTCAGAGGTAATTAGAGTATTAGGCTGTAGTAATTGGGCTTTGTTCTCAGGTGCAGTCAGGCATCCTCGAGAAAGAGTCCAGTGACGATACCGGTGTGGCAGTCTCTCTTATTGTCCCAATTCCCCTTTCCCCCTGTTTCTGTTATCCAGAGAGACTCTGGTGGAGAGGCATTGGGAAGTTGGGAAAAGTTCATTGAGATTCATCAGCTGTTCAGCTCCTGCGGAAAGGTTTGGAATACAAGGTACTGAACCTGACAGCTAACAGGGGATTTTAACATCCACCCTTGTGGCAATCCAGCAAAAACTGCAATGGGTGAATTGGGCTGTGGCAGAATGGGGGGTCTACACTTTGAACATTCCAGTCGAGGGGACGCTCTGAATCACTTATTGAATGAACATGACCTGGTTAGCACTATGTCTGTGGTGGATGTCTGCAGCAAACAGGACATCCCCACATTTAAGGGCCATACAGGGGGATCCTTTATAGATCACATCTTAATTACGGAGGGTCTACGTTCCCGTATATTGGGCTTCGAAATTTTAGATAGTATCTACAGTGATCATAATCCTGTCTGTGTCCACCTGGCCGGTAATTTACTCCTTTTAAGGGATAAGTCGTTTATCACCGGGGTGTTGAAACCTACAGACGGAAGGCACCGCCTGAAGTGGTCAAAAGTTAACCCGGTTTCACTCTATGATAGTATACATAAATCATGTGCCCTGGAACTCGAACCTTGTGTATCCTCTGTCTCTGCCCCCCTGGATATCCTTAAGGCCTTTGAGGCGAGCACTCTCAAAGTGGGGACGCTGCTGACCATTTTGGGTCTAGGGACCCAAAATGGTTTGACCACACCTGCTCAAAGGCCGCCAGGGAGTTAAAGGAAGCCCTGAAAGTTAAACCAAGAGATCACTTGCAGATTCAATCATTATGCTTAATATATAAAAAAGCACTAGCAAAGCGAAAGGGCGAACTAAAAGAAATGGTTTGGAAAGATTTTCTAGACCCCAGCACTCTGAATAACAGTGAGAAATTTTGGGGTATAGTCAACAGACCATTGTTTGACAGAGGTGGGGAACCCAAGCTAGGCACTAATATCCCTGAAAATGATTGGGTACTGCACTTCATCTCCACATTTAAGGCTAATACCCCTCAGTTAGAATCGCATCAGGGGGGCAGGGCGTAACATCACTACACTTCCCCCCAAGTGAAATCGAGAAAGGAATTGAGGGGCTGACGAGTAACAAAGCACCGGGACCTGATGCCATGCCCCCGGATCTATTTAAATCAAAAATGGCATTGTGGTGGTTCTTACAGCAGTGCTCCATGCAGCAGCATCCTTGGGTTGCCCTGGGTCATGGGGTACCTCTACAATTGTACCAGTCTTCAAGAAGGGAGATCGGAATAGCACTACCTGCTATAGGCCAATCTCCCTGATTGACTCTGTGGTCAAGGTTGTGGGAGGTGTGGTCTTGAACAGACTGACAACATGGGTTGAGAAAAACAGGATCATATCGGACATCCAGTATGGATTTCGCCATGGCCATTCTACACTAGCACAATGCCTCAATTTATACGTGGTCCTCGGGAAGTACACCATGGCTCGATGGGGTACCATCTACATGGACCTTTCCTCCACGTTCGATTGTGTAAACCGGGGGAAATTATGGGATCTCATGGGCGCCATGGGGGTGGAGCCCTCTCTGGTCAACTTCGTGAGGGACCTTCACAAGGATACTAAGGCAAATGTTAGATATTCGCTAGATCCTAGGGTATCCAGGGATTTTCCCGTTGAGAGAGGAGTAAGGCAGGGCTGTATTCTGGCCCCCTTTCTTTTTAATTTGTCCATTAACGAGCTGGACTCGTTTCTGGTTAAGACTGGTGTGGATTTTCCCTATGTCGGGCGCAGGGGTTTGCCCGTCATGCTATACGCAGACGATGCCGTCCTCTTGGCAAGAACTGCGAGAGGATTGCAGTCCCTACTGAATGCTTTCCATGATTTTATGGCTGAACGCGACCTTGCCATTAATAACATTAAATCTTATATCATGCAGATAGGGGCGCCCTAAGAAACAGTACTCATTTGTGGTAAATGCAGAGAAGGTTCCCCTGACCACATCATTTTCTTACCTGGGAGTCTTATTCGACGACCAGTTAAAATGGGGCCCGCTGGTACTAAGGAAAAGAGGGGAGATAATTCGGGCCAATTCAGCAATATTCAACTTTGTGACTAAAATGGGCAAACGTCCAGTAGCTGCACTGTTGAAGATCTACCAGGCAAAAAGTGTTGCACTGGGTAGTTATGGCAGCGAATTATGGGGGTATGTTCCAGCCGAATGTATCAGGTGGCCGAGAACAGTTTCTTGAAACAGCTCTTGGTGGTACCTAAGGGAACATCTAACCTAATAGTCCACAAGGAAACTGGGTTACCCTTTATTGGTGATACTATAGCACTACGGCCTTTATTAATCTGGCTTAAGTGCTGGCTAAACAAAGACCTGGCCCTCAACCATCAGCTGCTAAGAGAAGTGCTGTCTCTGGACCATATGCTCAACGTACCATGGCTTAAATATCTAAAAAGTTGTTTTACTGAGTTGGGGCGTCCGGACCTTTTTTTAAATCCTGATTTGATTGTTACCACTGATGTAGAGTTTGTTAAAAAACTTTTATACTAATGAAAAAACTAGACAGATGGCGTGGAATTGGTAAAACCCAGCATACGCAAATTTGCGATGCTTAAAACCACATCTCTAATGGAGCCATATCTATCATGGACCATAACAAGTCATGAGCGGTTTTTACTAACAAGGTTCCGGCTGGACTATTATTAGCTGTACCTAGGGGATCACACAGAGGCCAGGTGTTACCTCCCTGCGGCTGCGACAATACGTCTCCGCAGGATCTGGTGCACTTTTTACTTATTTGTCCTCTTTATAATGCTCCCCGGAGGTTCTTTCTGAAACCCCTATTACAAAAAATTAAATTTTGACCAGGTCCGCCCCACCCTCTGCTACCTGCAAATGGTAAAACCTGAAAGCACTTTATATGTAGTTGGATTTCTCAAATCAGCTCTAAAACTCAGAAACCGCAGAGTGACCTGACAGCCTTTTTATTTTCTCACTATATCTGTACTTTATTCATACTTTTTATAACCTCTGTAAGTGAAATGAATTGTATAAAATTTGTAAAATAAGGTTTATGTCCATTGTTGCAGTGTCGCTTTTATGGTTTTTAACATATGTAAAACCGAATAAAGTATTTTGAAAGTAATTCAAACTTTGAACATTCATATCGCAGGTTCTACCTGTTGGATTTTGTAATTTTGTTGACATTTTATTTATTAAAATTACTCTATTTTTCTAAATTGGGTTGGGAATATTTTTCTGTTGGGTTTCCACTTTATTACTGTTAAAGTTCTGCAGAAAACATTACACATTACCTCTGTGGTAAGGCTGACTTCTCTGTACCAAGCTACCACGGGGTTAAGCACAGGTTTAGTCAGTGACTTTTGAAATTCTCTCTCACAAGGATTGTGATTATTATTTATGGTGGGTTCTCACTTACCTCAGCTAATACGCCAAATTCTTACAATCTGACTCAACAACACCCTAATGAAAACACATACATGGCTTGTCATGTACCTACCTCAAATAGACCTACATGAAAGCAGAATCCCTAATCATCTTTCCAACTCACAGTTCCCCCAATATGTGAATGATTGAGTCATCTCGATGCTAGGATCCAAAAGAGGATAGCCTGCCTGATGCTCAAAACCTTGCACTATGACACACCCAGATACCTACTATAAATGTTAAAGCTCCCAAGAGGCAACAGTCCCTATGGAGTGCGTGTTCCCTGCTGCTGGAACCTCCAAGATTCAGGAAAAGATAACTTATGACTGCAGATTCTCAGTAGCTGCCCCAAGAATCTGGAACTATTTCCACGTGGAGTTTGGACAAAGCCATCTACCAACTATGCTCAATGAGGGCTGCCCCCTGGACAGCTTGAGCACTGAGACTTAGCTGTATGTAGTTTTTCGATATTGCACCACCAAGGTGGCAACAATGGACTATGTTCTCATTTTTGTTTTTTGTGTATTATTTGTCTGTATTGCCTAGCCGATACGTGATTATGTTATGTAATAGGACTTGGTTGTTGGTCCGCTTGGTTGTTCCATGGACAGAGCTCTGCTAACTTTGGGTCATGTTTCACTTTATAAAACTCTCTTAATAAATACGACTTTAATACTTTCAGAGGTAGTTTCAATCGGTTCATCGGTCTTTACAGAAACATTGTCGATAAATTGGCAGCACTCAACTTGAATTATAAATCATTCACTAACCTTAGTAACCAGCACAATGTTCAGACCAATTCTGTTTTGCATATTAGCTCAAACGCATTAGAGGTCCAATTAGCCGCGTATTTCAGATACTCAGGGCCGTATTATCAAGAACGGCGATAATATGCTTGATAATATGCTCTTGTGAATTCCCATAGCAGCCCAGGTTCTGGTGTTAACCTGGGCTGCTATGGGAATTCACAAGGGCATATTATCAAGCCCAGTATTGCAGCTTTAGCGTCAGTTTCCTGCCGCTAAAGCGGCGATAATTTTATCGCCGTTCTTGATAATATGCCCCTCACTTATTTGGTGGATCTCCCAGTTTGACAGACCACTTCCATAATTTGGAATCAGAATTGAAAGAGTCATGCAGTCTCTAAAGTATGCTTGTTCTTTCTCTCACACAATAGCGGAGGACACTTAACAAAATATCTAATAGTAGACATAACATATGCAAGATAGTAGGATCCCTCCTTTTCCTAGTCACACATAAGCCTGATTACCACAGACTTTGGGGCCGATTAGGATGGCGGTGAATCCGCATCCTCTGGGCCAGCGGAAGCCACCGCCGGCCTGGAGGATGCGGATTCACCGCCGCGGCCACAGAAAACACCCACCGCCAGATTAGGATGGCGGTGGGATTATGGTGGAACCAGCGGCAGATGGCAGGTCCGTCCGCCACTGATCCGCGGGGTGTGGAGGGCTATTTGGTGGCGGTGTCTGCAAGACATCGTCAGCCAAATTACGATGTGCATTGCAACATGCTTTTCCACGGCAGCTTTTCCGCCGTGGAAAAGCATGTGGTCTTTGGTGTTTGGGGGCCCATTGCAGGTGCCCGGGGTGGGGGGTGCACATGGGGGGTACCTATGGTACCCCCCAGCATTTACATGCACAAAGCGGCAGGCATCGCGCGGTGCCTGCCGCTTTGTGCATGTAAATGTTAAACATGCATTTTTAACCTTGCGGCGGGTGCTGCTTCAAGCAGCACCCGCCGCAAGTTTATAGATACAGGATGTGACCGTCAGGGTGGCGGTCACATCCTAATTGCACCGGAGGGACCGCTGCTGCCCCTGCGGACGGTCCCTCCACCTCGGGGGTGGTGGACGGACGCAGGTCCGTCCGCCATCCTAATAGGCCCCTAAGTTAGTTACAATTTGATGGGTAACACCCCTTGATAAAAAGTCCCCAAAAAGATAGGAAAAGTAGTACTCAGGATCAACTTGAGTAAAAATTAAAAAGGGAATAGGAGCAGTTTGCTTTGGCCATGGTGCAATCACTGAAACCCACACGCATCTTTCAACTTCACACACAAGTTAATTGTTGGAGGCTAAATGGATATCAATGGACAATAGTTCTAGGATGGGTCAATGGATAGTCAGGTTATTAGGGGTAACCTGAGTGGCGTTATCTTATTCAGGGATAAAGTGCCCATGCAGGTGTAAACCAGCACATTGTTTCTGTCAATTGAAAGGAATCATAGATGCATCATCATTGGTATCTGTGAGCACCCAGGAACACAGGCAGCAGGAAAAAAAGTTCTGGTCCTACCTGGACTGGTCCAGGACCTGTAGGACAGTACTGTCTTTGTAGCTATAATGCTTGCTCCGGGCATACGCAGTGAGCGCCTTGCAGTGGACTTCTTCCAACCCACTGCCTGACTCCTCCTGACCGAGCTACATGATGACCCAAACAAATAGGCTTGCAGCGAAAAGCGCTGCTCAGACCCACTGCACGATCAAGTACCTGTGAAAAGTTGCAGGCTATAGTCCTTGGTCACTGTGGTGAGCTCAAAGGGACAGGAGATTTTAGATCCATGGATCTGGAATCTCACAGTTCTCTGGTCTGTTTGCTATCTGATCCGTTGATCAAGGCAGTCAGTGCTCAACACTTAGCAGCAGTGTCAATTGCTGAGAACTGCTCAGCACTTGACCCTGAAAGACTTGTCCAAGGACTTGGAACTAACCTTGCCCCCTGGGTTAGTGGGGTGATTTTTCCTGGGGAAGCTTGATGCACACTCAGTCACTGGGTTGCAGATCATGCCAGAATGGAAGCTGTTGAGATTGCAAATGAATTGTTTGCCATATTCTAGAGTCACATCACCTGATAGGCTCAACTCAAGGTGAGCTGGGGATATCTGATATGCAGAGGGAAGAATCATTTGTTTTCCCATGACATAATCATATGGGCTGGGGGGCGGAGCTTGCCAAGGCACCATATGGCTGTGAGTAAAGACAGCTCTGCGAGCCATCAGCACTATTCAACAATGATCCTTGCATCTGTGGGACTTCGACATCACACAGTCGGCGGAGTGGAAAGCGCCAGAGTTGGGCTTCCGATCGATGTGCCCGCTGTTGAGATCTGGTTGCGCTGTGCAAAGGAAGCGAATGCTGGCTGCTCCGACGATCTGTGCTCCGATCCACGTTTGCCCCATTCACGGCTGAGACCTCTTTGTAGGGGCCGGACCTGGCGGTGTGAGAGCTCCAGTGGTCTCCCCGTAACGGAGTGTGTCTGTTGCTACGACGGGGACCCCCCGCCATTGGACCGTGCCAGAGTGAGGGGCATGAAAGTAGCGGGCACTCGCTAGACACTGACGCCTGCAGGCGGGAAGCCCCGCTGAGACGGGTTCACTGGCCTGCTCCCTTGCGGGCCTCGTTATGAGGCTAGGGTGACCAACCGTCCGTAAATTTCACGGACAGTCCGTAATTTCGGCCGTCTGTCCGTTGTCCTTGAAGGAATCTCTAACGAACGCCATTTGTCCGTCATTTTAACAGGGCACCGGTTGCTCCACCCTAAAGCCGGCACAACTTGCCCCCACCTCCCTTCTTGACTCCGATGCTGTATGAGCACTCAGACCCCCAGCAGCACTGTAGAGGCACAGCGGGATGGCAACCCTCACACCTCCAGCCCTTGATGAGCTGTTAAGAGGTGCTTCGAAGGTGACTGAGAGGGAGGGGCTGCAGATTCAGGAGCAGCGACATCAATTCACGTGCAAACAGCCCTGAATGTGTCATGTCTCTGCTATTAGAGGGGGGCTCACACATTCCATTTCTACCCTAATTCTAACAGATTACACCCCTGATTACACCGAGGCAGCACATGGTTCTCTTCACAGAGCTTAATTACTGTCACTAAATTGTAAGCAAACCTAGGTTCTTCAAACATGCAGTCTATAATGTAAGAAAATAAAGAAATGGCACAATCGCACCCACACTGATTAACAAAAAATGGAGGACAATCAGTTCAATCAGTTCTCTTACAGTATCTCCTGTAAGTACTGTACATCACAGTGGGGGATGGCATTTTGGACAGAGAGCCTGTCTTCTCGTTGTCTTGTGCAGGAGAGGAGCCCAAGATGATACTAGAATACTGCATGCCCACCCCTGTGTTCCCTCTCCTGTGATGGCTCCTCCCCTCCCCTCAGTGATGGCACCTGTCCCCCCATGTGGTGGCTCCAGTCCACCCCACGCCTGGGATGGCTCCTGTCCCCCCATGTTGTGGCTCCAGTCCACCCCCACCTGTGGTGGCTCTTGTCCCCCCCTGTGGTGGATCCTGTCTCCTCCCTGGGTGGCTTCCTTCCCAGTCCTGGAATGGCTCCTGCAGCGAGGGTGAAGTTCTTGATGGGCCTCTTCTCAAAAGAACTCAGCTCAAAATTAATATGGAAAGGTCGGCGAGTAAGTAAGTGAAGGGATGGGTGAATGGCTGGATGAATTAGTGAAAGGGTGAACGGATGAATGAAAGATTGAATAAATGGCTAATGAGAGTGGATGGATGGATTGATGAGTTAGGGGAAGGATGGAGAGAAAATGTAAATAGCTGGATGTATGGGTGGAAGGGTAGCTGGATGATGGATGAGGGGAAAGATGGATGAGGGGAAGGATGATGGATGAGGAGAAGGATGGATGGATGGATGGATGGATGGATGGATGGATGGATGGATGGAGGGGAAGGATCGATGGATGAGGGGAAGGATGGATGGATGGAGTGGATGGAAGGAGGGGAAGGATGGATGGATCAAGAGATGGATGGATGGATGGATGAGGGGAAGGATAAATGGATGGGATGGATGGGTGAGGGGAAGGATGGATGATGGATGAAAGGAAGGATGGATGAGGGGAAGGATGGATGGATGAGGGGAAGGATGGATGGATGAGGGGATGGATGGATGAGGGGATGGATGGATGAGGGGAAGGATGGATGAGGCGAAGGATGGATGGATGAGGGGATGGGTGAGGGGATGGATGGATGGATGAGGGGATGGATGGATGGATGAGGGGATGGATGGATGGATGAGGGGATGGATAGAGGGGAAGGATGGATGGATGGATGGGTGGGTGAAAGGATGGATGGATGGATGATGAGGGGAAGGATGGATGATGAGGGGAAGGATGGATGGATGATGAGGGGATGGATCGATGGATGGATGGATGATGAGGGAATGGATGGATGATGAGGGGGTGGGTAAAAGATGGATGGATGATGAGGGGAAGGATGGATGGATGATGAGGGGAAGGATGGATGGATGATGAGGGGGTGGGTAGAAGGATGGATAGATGGATGATGAGGGAAAAGGATGAATGGATGATGAGGGAAAAGGATGGATGGATGATGAGGGGAAGGATGGATGATGAGGGGAAGGACGGATGGATGGACGGATGGATGGATGATGGGTGGGTGAAAGGATGGATGGATGGAGAGTCGGTGGGTGAAAGGATGGATGGATGATGAGTGGGTGGGTGAAAGGATGGATGGATGATGAGTGGGTGGGTGAAAGGATGGACGGATGGATGATGAGGGGAAGGATGGATGATGAGGGGAAGGATGGATGGATGATGAGGGGATGGATGGATGGATGGATGATGAGGGAATGGATGGATGATGAGGGGGTGGGTAAAAGGATGGATGGATGATGAGGGAAAAGGATGGATGGATGATGAGGGAAAAGGATGGATGGATGATGAGGGGAAGAATGGATGATGAGGAGAAGGATGGATGGATGGATGAATGGATGGATGGATGGATGGATGATGGGTGGGTGAAAGGATGGATGGATGGAGAGTCGGTGGGTGAAAGGATGGATGGATGATGAGTGGGTGGGTGAAAGGATGGATGGATGATGAGTGGGTGGGTGAAAGGATGGATGGATGGATGAGTGGGTGGGTGGGTGAAAGGATGGATGAGTGGGTGGGTGGATAGTGGGTGGGTGAAAGGATAGATCAGTGGATTGGATGGTGGGTGGGTGAAAGGATGGATGAGTGGGTGGGTGGATGGTGGGTGGGTGGATGGTTGGGTGGATGATGGGTGGGTAGGTGGATGAGTGAAATGATGGATGGATTGATGGATTGATAAGTGCAAGGGTGAATGAATGGACGTATGAGTGAAAGGGTATATGTAAGGATGGATGAGTGAGTGAAAGGGAGGGTAGATGGACAAAAAGATGAATAGATGTGTGAAGGAGTGAAATGATAGATAGATGAGTGACAGGATCAATGGATGGATTCATGAGTGGATGAGTAGATGGATGGATGGATGGGTGGGTGGATGGATGGATGGAAGGAAGGATGGCTAAGTGAAAGGGTCGATGGAGAGAGAAAGGGAGGATGGGTGGATGACTAAAATAGTGGATGGGTGGAAGGATTAGTAAGTGAAAGCATGGCTGGATTGGTGAAAGGGTAAATGGCTGAATGGATGAGTGAATGGATGGATGGGATAAAGAGTGGATGGATAAGTGTACAGATGGATAGGGTGAAATGGTGGATGGATGGATGGATGGATGGATGGATGGATGGATGGATGGATGGATGGATGGATGGATAATGGAGATGAGTGAAAGGATGGATGAGGGGATGGATGAAGGGATGGATGAGTGAAATGATAGATGGAAGGATACATGATGGATAGGTTTGCAAACGGTTGAATATGTTTGGAAATGGCTGGGCTTACTTATATACTATTGCGCGACCTCTGATGTGTCTGTAAAACGTACCTATTGTCCTGAAGTTTTGTCCTGAATTTTGACCTCCTGTCCTGAATTTGTGTCCTGAATTTTGACCCTTTGTCCTGAATTTTTACACTCAGCGTCCTGAATTTGCACCAATGCCAGTTGGTCACCCTATATGAGGCCTGTGCCAGCCAGCGGCGTAGGCGAAAGATTTAAAGGAAGACGGCACTGCCAGACGTGGAGTGTATACTTGCCTGCACTGCCACTGACTGGAATCCGGGAGTAAGGAAGCGTGAGACTATGGCGATTGGGAGAGAGCGCTCTGTGGATCGTGCCTGTACAGCCCTCACTCGTGGCGACTTGCTGACTACCTGGCTCTGTCTTTTGGAGCACCTGTGAAAGCTACTCCCCTGGAGCTGGCCCTGAAGCCATAGCCCACCAATAAATCTGCTGAAAACCCCTCTGAAGCCTTGTTCAGCTGAGGTATGTGAAGAGCCCCTTTCCCACACAGCCATAAGGAGGACAATAGATGACTGATACGGGGCCCTGTGGAGGCAAGACGACTTGTGAGTAGACTGGGGTCTGGCGATTAACTTGAGAGGGGACACAGACGCTGGGGCCCAGGTGGCTGTTTAGTGAATCCCGTGTTGTGCCTACGGCAGACCCTTCGGACCCGGACTGTTTTTATTGAGCTCTACTACAGAGCACTTAAAGGTGAACTGTTCTGTGACTGCCTGGCCGCTGCCTGTGCTCTACTGGGGTCCTATCAATGAAAGGTTAGTTGTTTCCACTACTGGGAGACCGTCCACACGCTCATTCACAATCTGCTTTCCCAACATCGGGCTTTAGCTGAAGCTGTGTGGGAGGCTGCCATATCCCTAGTCCTTTGTCCCAAGCTTGGTGCACCGGATTTGGAGGTGTGAAGATTCTGCATCTTCCCTGGTCCCAATATGGCAAGGTGGACAAGACTCAAACCAAACTACTGTTTGACCAGAGGAAATCAAGGAATAGGGAGGAGTAGGGGGCCCGGTCTTCTGTAGAACAAACTGACACGCCAGAGGAAGCGACTGGCGATATCAGACAAATACTTGCAGCGATGCAGAAGAGCCTAACAACTATAGATGGGAAAATTGATACGTTAGCATACCGGATGGACAGAATGTCGGAGCGCCTCGATAAGCATGCAGAACGTATCGATATGACCGAAAGGCGGGTGTCGGAAGTAGAGGAGGCTCAATTAGAGACTGACTCGTCCAAAAACAACTGCCGAAAACTCTTGTTGTGCCTCATGACAAGGCCGAGGATTTGGAGGCCAGGTCCAGGAGAAGCAATATACGAACTACTGGCCTGCCAGAAACCGTTACGATGGGCAACATGGAAGTATTTATAGAGAAATTGCTTGTCGCACCGTTGGGATGTGAAACTTTCTCCCAAATCTTTGTGGTAGAGGGTGCCCATCGCTCGCTGGGTCCTAAGCCTGCCGTGGGTGCCCCTCCTCGCCCATGATCACAAAATTGTTAAACTATAGAGATGCAACCATGAAACAAGCTAGAGAAAAATGAGATATGAGGGCTCCACGATATCCCTATACCCGGACTTTACCATGAAGGTCCAGGGCCCAGGCAGCAGTTTGCCCCACTGAAGCTTCGTCTGTGTGAACAAAACACGGACTATGCCGTGCTCTATCCGGCCAAACTTAGAGTTATCTTGAACGGCAAATCAAGGATCTTCCTTGACACAAATTCTCTACAGAAAGCCCTAGAAGAACACTCTAAGGTGGAAGAATGGCATAAAGAGGCAGAGAGACTAGACGAGGCGGCTGGCTGCGGAATGGAGGATTAAGACTGAAGAGGGCTCCGGCAGGTGGCTTTTCACCCTAGGACTACGGCTTACCAGTGAGACTCTTGTACTTAATGAACCCTTAACATTGGGCTTTGACTGCCTGCCGAACTCAGACTGAGCTGTGGAGGCCGCTCATGAGGGGAAGATGTGGTCTACCATCCGCAAGTACTGTTAATGTTAATCTGCCATATCAGACAGGAGGGCCACGTTTTAGGTTAAAAATAGATGTTATGATTTTTGGTATACTCACACGTGTAAGGGTGGTGGGGGTCCTATTATTGTTAATGCAAATTACGTGTTATTATTGCATTACGTGGATGCACCATCTACAATTTGCTGGCATGGTTTAGTTTCTGTTTTTCTACTACGGAACTGTGGTAATATCTGCCCCTGTGTGTTACTCACTCTATGGTTCTTTGCCTTTTGTTTTCTAGAGGGAAGGGAGGGGGTGGAGGGTTTTTGACTATGCTAACTTGGGGTTTGCATGGCATGGGAGGAGGGGGGAAATTTCAGTTTGGGTGATTTTCTTTTTTTGTCTTGTTATGGTCACAGTATGTGCAATGGGTCTATAACTCTGTCGGGAGTAACCCAAGTCAGGAAAAGGATCTGGAGCACGTATTCTGGTGATAATTGGGAAGGCATTGCTAGGATTTCGACCCTACTCCTGGAACCTGGGTGATAGACTGCGACTGTTAACCTGGAATGTCAGAGGCTTGATTGACTTTCGGAAAACTAGGAAAGTTGTTGCTTATCTCAACAGACATAATATAGACATAGCCATCTTACAGGAGACCCATCTGCCCATAGATAGTCCAATACTATCTAATAGAAGACTGCATGGAATATTCCATGCTGCTGGCTTTTCAAAGCATGCACGAGGGGTACTCACATAGTTCAACCCTAGAGCTGGTTTCTCTTTTGAGGCTCTCGAGACAGGGTGATTCTACATGATGCTTCAGTTTCGAGATTAGCGCCGGGACACTCTGTGTGAGTATCAACGCGCTTTATAAATATCTAATTTCATTTCATAAGAAGGGAAGATATGCTATCACCAAATGTAAGGGGAAAGCAATGGAGTTCATCATTGTAAACGTATATGGCCCTAACTTTGATCATCCACAATTTCATTGCGAGCTTTTCGAGTGCTCACAACGTCTGCCCCAGTGCCTGCTGATATGGGGTGGTAACTTTAATTGTGTTCTTAACGCAGCTCTTGACCAATCCGGGGGTCCTGCTCAGCGACAGTCGTTAGCTCATAGGGCAATAGAGGATGCATTAGTGGAAAGGGCATGGTGGATGTTTGGCGCTTGAGATCTGGAGGAGAGTGGGGCTTTACACACTACTCTTCCCCACATTACCTGTACACTAGAATTGATTATTGGTTTATGTCTGGCTCTTTGAGTCCCACAATTCATGGCTGCGATGTGCCCCGCCATCTTTTTATGACCACTCACCTATACTATTGCATCTTGTTAGCCCACAGATGAATCCTGCCCCATTTACTTGGAGGATCCCCCCTATGCACTATTAGATGAAGTATTCAGGACTGAGATGACAGAAGCTATTGAGACCTTCTTTGCCACTAATATAGGGTCTGTCACCCCATTCAAGGTCTACATTAGAGGGATAGCAATCGCTAAACACTCGGGGTTTCTCCATTCGATAAGAGGGCAATGAGAAAAATTGGAAAAGAAATTGGCTACTCTGGAGCGGGAGGCCCTGGAGGGAGGGAATGAGTGGGCCAAGGAGGAGCTTAAAACAACATTAGAGGAGTATCATGAGGAAGCCGGCAGAGAGATTAGGGGCCATATGTATCATCATGACCATTTGCGATTTCTAAATAGCGATTTTTAAGGAATCGCTATTTAGAAATCGCAAAATGGTATGTATGTAGGAAATCGCTTCTTTTTAGCGATTCCTTAACATTCCTAAATTGCGATTAGCAAATTGCTAATCGCAAATTTCCCATTCATTTCTATGGGCCAGGAGGCCCATATGAATGAAGGGGAAATTTGCGATCAGCAATTTGCTAATCGTAATTTAGGAATATTTTCAAGGGTGTCACAAGAACACCCTGCTGCACCCCTGAAAATGACATGTGTGGGCATATGGCGCACATACATGCCCTAAGGGCATGTATGAGCGTCATATGGCACCTTTGGATTTTAAATAAATTGCTTTTTGAAAAGAATTCGCAACTTACCACCAACTAGAAGTTGGTGGTAATTTGCGAATCCTTATGGGCATTTTTGAATCAATTTTCCTTTGATACATTGCATTTAAGGAATCGCACAATTTGCGATTCCTTAAGTGCAATCGCAAAATAAGGAATGGCAAATTTTGCGATTCCTTATTTTGCTGCTAAAATGTTTCATACATACCATTTAGCAAATTAGCATTCGCAAAGGCCGAAATTCTGCGAATTTTGGCCTTTGCGAATGCTAATTTGCTTGATACATATGGCCCTAAGCTCTTAGGAAAGTATGCCATAGAAAAAACATACGGGGAGGGGGAGTGCCTAGGCGCAACATTAGCGGCCATACTGAGAGGCACACATGAGACTGCAGGCATTGCAGAACTCAGTGCACCTACGGGAGAGATGATACCAGACCCTGATATCATAGCTGACAGCTTTAGGAATTTCTATTCAGACTTATACCGAACCAGGTCGACTGGTGTGGACGCTTCAGTCCTGGATTATTTGGAGCACATCACACTGCCATGGCTAGCTGATGAGCATAGAGACTACCTTATGTGGCCCCTGAAGGCCTGGGAAATCCTAGAAGCGTTAAAATCCATGCGCCCAGGTGTGCTAAGGGGCAATACGGCTTAACTGTGGCTTTCTACAAGGAGTTCAAAGAGCTTCTAGTCCCCCACTTGATTACCCTGTTTGAAGAGAATGGAGAGAGTGGGATTATGCCTCCATACATGTGAGAGGCTATGCTGGTTACGCTCCTGAAGCCAGGCAAGCCTTCGCACGAATGTTCATCATAAAGCCCGCTGTCATTGTTAAGTGTCAATACAAAATTATTTGCCAAATTTCTGGTGAGCCGGTTGGCCCATGTGATATCAATATTGGTTTGTCCCAAGCAGGAAGGGTCTGTTCCTGGACAGACCCTAACCCACAATCTACGCACAGTAGTCGGAGCCATTCAACACATTAAGCCAGGTACTAAGGCAGTTGCGATTTCTTTAGACACCGAAAAGGTGTTTGATTCTGTTGAATGGAACTTTATGTTGATGGTGTTAAGGCGGATGGTTATTGTGGATCTCTTCACTCAGCTAGTGACAGTTTTGTACAACTATCCTACCGCTAGGGTCAGGGTGAGCAATCTACTAACCTCCCCCATTACAATCTCCAGGGGCACTCGCAAATTTTGCCCGTTATTGCCGCAATTTTATGCTATTGTGACTGAGCCCTTGGCATGTGCCCTCAGAGAGTACAACAGCCATAGAGGGATACGGTTCCCTGGTACTAAGAGAAGTGGTAAGATATGGCGAATTTTCGGGGCTTAAAATGAATTGGTCTAAATCCACCATTTTTCCCCTCACCACAACTATGGAACCGATAGAACTGGAGTTCCCACTAACCTGTTCTAATGAATCTGTGCACTATCTGGGTATCCAGGTGCACATGAGTTCTGAGACGGTATTTAATGAGAATTACGGCAGGGCAGTTGCTAAACTAGAAAACGATGTTAATAGATTGGGGCTGCTCCCGTTGTCCATCCTTGGTCGCATCTACCTGATGGAAATGGTAGTGCTACCCAGATTCTTGTTCTTGTTTTTATATATACCTATGATTCTACCATCCCACTTTTTCAAATTTATCAGGTACCTATTAGTCAGGTTGGCTTGGACTGGCAAACAGCCTCTGGTCAAGTGGGATGTCCTTACACTTCCATACTCTATGGGTGGGCTTGGTGCTCCGGATTTGGAGCTTTACTATAGAGTGGCATGAAGTTTGCACACCTTTTATTGGCTCCATCAACAATCCCCTCCCCCCTATCTACACCTAGAGAAGGTTGCGGCTGCACCCTCCCACTCAACTTCATTACTGTACCGGGCTCCTGCCAGATGTGCAGGCATTTCGATTCTATAAATGCCACTACAAACGCATGGCAAATTTACTAAAATGACAAGCTGCCTCTATTTTGAACTCCCCACTCACACCAATTGAGTGGTGTTCGTGGATGCCGATATTTGATGAGCCAGAAGTGTTGCACGCCCTAGCCCAAATTGATATCTCTAAAATAGGAGACCTATTTGATGATGGAAGAGGATGTGGATGGGACGAATTACTCTCAGAAAAGCAGGTTATTTCCCCACTCACATTGTTTCATTTTTATAGGGTCAGGCATGCACTCCGCGATGTGCTGGGGGAGGACATGTTGGAGCAAGGCTATCGGAAGAATGTTTATATTAAAGCCAGGTTGGAGTGGGAGATTGACTTGGGAGCCACTCTTGACGACGATACATGGCGCTATTGTTGTGAAGCCACACAACGTATCTCTCTGAATGGACGGCACAGACTCATTCAATTTAAAATTTTTAACAGAGTTTATTATACACCATCCCAATTGCATAGATATGGTTTACGAGACACAGCGAAGTGTGAGAGATGTGGTGCAGAATCAGCAGGATTCCTACATCTAGCTTGGCTGTGTCCCGATATAGCTAATTATTGGATCTTAATATTTCAAAAACTAAGTGCTATCACTGAAGAGCCTCCAATGCCAGACCCCTTGCTGGCCCTCCTAAGCTACTCCAAGCGGATACGGAAAGATATAAGGCGGCTAGTTGAAATGGGACTGTTGATGGCAAAGCGGGGAGTCGCTATGCGTTGGGTGCCGGGCCACCTCCTACTCTAGCCCAATGGTCAAGTGAGATGTTGTTTGTAATACACAGTCGGAATTATATAGCAAACTGTTCCCTCCCCAGAGCCATCCTAAAACATTTTTTTGCTTATATCGGAGCTTCTCAGCTGGTATAGAGTGAATTACCTAACAGCTCGTCTTCCTCTTGCTGCGGGTGGAACACTAACTGTGATTAAAAAATTACTGCAGGTATTTCTTTCGGGCCTCAACTCCAGATATTCATCCTGTAAATTACGCTACTAAGCTATTTCAAGGTTATTGTCCATGTATGGTTTTTATTAGATAATATGACAACTATATGCTATGAAAACTGTTATATGGTTATGTAATGATGGATATATCGCTTTCTTGGGGGTCTACTATTATGAACTATACTCAGATATCAAGTATGTCTCCGGATTCATACACATGGACATTGTGACTGTTTTTTTTTTAATTTTATTTGCTTAATCTGTATGTTTTAATTTTTGCAAACTCAATAAATAAAATAAAATAAAAATAAAAATCAAGTGGGCTCAATTTGTGTTTGGGTGACATCAGTGCTAAGGGTAGGGCATTGGACCATTTGAGTCAAGATTCCTCACATATCTTAGAACTTTTAGTTTTCCAAATTCCATCAAATCTATCAGTTTTGCTTAAGATTCGGGATTATATGTGCCATTAGTATGTTGTCAGATCCCCAAAGCTTTGCTTAGTTGCTTAACTACAGGTGTCAGAAAGTGAGATCCTTTGTCACTTCCAGTCTGGAGCTGTATTTCACACCTGGGAATAAAATCGTATTTTGGCCACAGTAATGGTGTCAGCATGGGCACAAGGGTAGGTTTACTCCTAACTAGCATACATGAGAACGAAAAATGAGACCTGTACATAAGAAAATAATAAGGGCATTTGCATGAAATCTTTTTGGGCATGAATGAATGGTTCTCTGTGTGCAGGGTTAACAGTTTGGGCAGTTTTGGTGGCCTTACCATTGTTGTAAGCTTGCCAAATGGTGCACATGTGGCAATACAGTAGATGTAAGGGGTAAACATGTGCTTGGATCATACCGCCTTGGCTGACATGTACAGTGCCATTTAACAAGCACCCCAAATTAGATAACAGTGCTTTGGGAGTCACCATTTTACTTTTGTTCTTGCACCACAATCATCTTAAGGACTCTCACACACATATTTTTGCCCAACCAACTTTTTATTATCTGGTGCTTGGTTTATAAGCCATCTAGATCTGTTAAGATACTACTATTTGGCCACTAGGCAGTGCTCACATTATATACACATTCATAATTAGGCTAGGGTGTATCAGAAAGGCCAAAATAGGGTTTTGTGAATTGGGAAGTGAATGATGAGAGTGCAGCTGTGCATCTCTCCATCAAGGGAAGTGGACATAATGAGGCTGTGTTCAGCACAGGACATCAAACCGGGTTAATGTAAGACAGGGAGTACCATTATTTTATATATAGACAACTTGGACATTGAAAGTTTTTATATTTCAGTAGTTAATAAAAGTATGGGCACAGTATGAGGTACAGCAGCAATAAGGGGCAATCCAAGACCAGTGTTTTCAGAGAATTCAACAAGATGAGTGGCTGCAGGAACAGTGTGAAATGTGGAGGCACAACTGCCCCCACAACTTCAACAACCAAGGAATTATGAGCAATCTGTTTCTTTCTATATGATCCTGTACCACCACCGAAGGCAAAACCCTTGTTTTTATGGCAGTACAACGAGAAAGGTTTGTGTTAGAACCGGCTGTCTCTAGTTGGCAGAGGTGTACACTTCTGACAAATAGGGACACACCTTTTCTAGTCAGGGCAAGGGGATCACACCCTTCGATAACCCCTGCTCACCCCCTTGGTAGCTTGGCAGAGCAGACAGGCTAATCTCAGAGGCTGTGTGTTAAGCATTTATGACCACATACAGTAATAAAGTGAATACACTACAAATGGACATGACACAGAAGTATTATAAAAATAAGTATTTTTATATAAGGCTTAGCACAAGACCAAATAACGACAAAAATGTACACAATCTGAATAAATACGTTAGGAAGGGAAAAAGGATAGTTCAAAGGTAGTTTCTTCTTTAGCACAAAAGTCTTTAGTATCAAAAGCAAATCTTCGTCTTGGCAATACAGTTCTTAGCAACAGGGTAACCCACACGGGGGCTACACGACGTCGAGGCAAAGTTAATCCAAAGGTTCGGCGTCGACCGCGAGGAGCGCTACGTCGAGCCCGGAGTCACACGGACTCCCAACAACACAGTACCTTTGGAAAATGAAGCACACGATGATCAGCGGCGTCAAGCAATCTGGCGTCGCGTCTTCGGTGTCGATCAGGCCTCAGCAGGCGTCGTTGTCGATGATGCGGTTGCACAGAGTGAGCAGCGCTCACGGCGTCGAGAGGGCACGAGGGCGATGCGATCAGCAGCAGTGCAGACACGAGGTCCCTTGGAGCTGGAGCCGTACTCCCACTCACTGGCGTTGCTGCTGGCGTCGCTCGGGCCCGGCGGCCGGTCGTCGAGGAAGCGGGACACTGGGGCCGTTACCCACGATGTCGAGCTGGATTCGGCGACGTCCGTCAGCGTCGAGGTTGCCGGCTCTTTCAGAGGTGCTGGATTCACAGTTCCAGCAAATAGCACTTTAGCAGATGAAGTCCTTTAGCCCTGTGACTTCAGCAGGAGACTGGCACTCTTCCAGTCCTTGGAGATTTTCTTAGCAAGCGTGAGAGTACACACACAGTTCCTCTCTCCTGGTTCCTTGGCAAAAATAAAGAAGCACTGCAGGATTCCCCCCAGCAAACAGCACACTGGCAGAAGGGGTAGGCAAGTCCTCAGATCAGCAGGCCTCTTGTCCTTGGTTACAGCGTTCCTTGTCAGAAGTGATCTGATTTCTTAGTTCAGGGGTCCTTCTCTTATACCCCTTTTCGGCTTTGATCCCTTTGTCCATGAAGGGGACTTTCCCAACATCCTGGGTCTGTTGTGGGTGGAGCCAGGCAGAAGCACCTGGCCTATTCACTGAGCAGGGCTGGGTCCTCAGACGCCCAGCAGGAGGTGGAGCCAGCATTGACACTGGCAGGAGCAGAGCTATCGGCCTCCTGGCAGGAGGTGGGGCTAGGATCATCCATGGCAGGCACAGAGCCATCAGCCGCTTGGCAGGAGGTGGAGCCAGCATTGTATCAGGCAGGACAGGCTATCAACAACTACTCTCCCCCTACTCTCAACGCAAATGTCCCACTCATCCCACACTGACTCATCCAGACCTGTGGAGCCACCCAGCTCCTGTCACACACACGCAAGACCAGCAGAAACCAGAAATGGTTAGACAAGAAAATAGACACTTTCTAAAAGTGCTATTTTCAAACCCAGAGTCCAAAAAACATCCACACCAACGGATGCGTAATTAAACCCCGAGTTCAGGGATACCAAACTCGACATTGCACCATGCTCCCCGAGCCAACTAGGATCATAGCATTAATAATCCCGGCGGCCCATTGTAACTAATGGAAAGCAGGCGACCTTACGATAGTGAAGAACGAAGATGGCTGTAATTCACTATTAGGACATGCCAACTTGGTCAGGCGTGTCCTACCTTATACTTACAACGCACCCTGCCCGCGGGCCTACCATAGGGGTGACTAACATGAAGTCAAGGGAAGGTTCAAGGGGCTGGCAAGTAGGTATACCTGCGCAGCCTGCGTGGCAGCACTAGGCTGCACGTGGGTCTCGCAATGACCGACCCGTAGACATTCTTTTACGAGGCCGCTCCTGTGGGTGGCACAACATGTGCTGCAAGCCCACGAGCGGCATTTGTATTTACGAGCCCCGGCACTCCTGGTGCACTAGCCGAGGGACTGACAGTAAACCAAGTAAGCCAAACATGGATACACTAGATACAACAATTTAACATAGGGAGCACTTGCGCTGTGGCACTGATCAGCAGTGACACCGCGCCCAAAGCAGATACCAGCAAACATCGTAACACAGTGGAGGCAAACAGAAAAAATGGAGGAGAGACCCAAGCCAATGATGTCAGGTCTAACAGTTTGGTATAGTCAGGCAAACCCAGAGAAAGGGTAGAAGATAATACGTTTCAAGGACACAAAGACTTGTTCTACTACTGTGTTCCTAGATTTTCTTTTTGACATAAAATAAATAAGTAGTTTCACACTGCTAGTGATGCAGCGCAGCTCCAGAAATTCTCTGTAAAACCATCACCTTATCTTCAGAGAACTGTTCACACATTACTCATCAGTGGGGTCCATAACACTGCGAGTCACTCAAACACACATTCACCCTGCTCCAAGGATTCGGTGAGGACCAAAGGAGAGCTGCTGGATTATAGCGGAGTGTCTGAATTAACACTAAGATTTGTACATTATATACATCTGCAGTTTATTTCTATTACCATGGTTTAATTTTAAGAAACATTTAAACACACCACCATTATTTGGCAATGGATCTGCTAGAAAAGGTTAACTAAAGGACAACAAGACCAGCTTAATTCTCCATTTATTTAATTTTTATTTTAGAGACTAAATCTCCTAGCATGACCTTTCTTTTATTCACTCTAATTTAATAGTCATTTAAACATCAATAACCTAAAGAAGAAAAGAGGTTAAATTCAAACATTTATATTTATTAACATAATAGTTCAGAAAAATAAGCATACAATTTTATTACCAAGATTTCAGGACATGGACATCAGCATAAGGACAGACTAGTTCCCAAAGACCACCTCTCTATTCTCTCTTGGTGTTCACCTCCCATACGGACTATGCACCCATTCAAAAAGTTAAAGTTCAGAAAAATGTCAAAGTCCTTGCGCCATAGAAAAGATCAGCAGTCCGGCAGCATGTCGGGGTGCAAAGATAAAATCGAAAAGCAAGCCTTTTTTCATACTTCCAAACGTCCTCTTTTATACCCTTTCTCACAAACTTATCTATCTAAAAGTTGTAACGTTTGGGGTCTTTGACTTTCCTGATTGGTCAAGTCGAGGGGTGGATGAGCATAACCTCATCACCTTATTGTTCGAATTTCAACAAAGTCATCGTTATAATTTGAAAAATAAAGTTGCTATTGTCTCTTAGCAGTTTCTTCCGCTTGCGTCCTTTAAGTGGTTAGTTGTGATGATTTTCCCAAGCCCACAATGCTGACATTCAAATTTGTTGCCACCTAGTGGGGTGTCCTGGCCACACTGTCCTTGACCCGTACTGCACAGGCACAGGCTGCTCGCGCTCTTCTCGAGTTCAGTCATGCATGTGTACATCATCGCAAACTCAGAGTCACAGACAGCTTCCATTTTAATGTAGGCCACATAGGCCACAATGGGATCTATTATAGAAACAAACACAATTAAAACTTTAATTTTCGAAATATAGCCCTCCCGTTTACCTCCCCCCATTCTAAGGTAACCCGATTAGTTATTACCTAGCAAAATAAGCAACACATAAGCATGGTTTACTCACCAATCTCCATCATTTATGCCACAATTAGACAGACAAAAAGAATATTCATGCAAATCTTGGTTAGATTATGACAGATGTGCACTGAATAAACATGACAACTTCACTTATTTAGTAGATTATGGTTCGCAACACAAGCAAATTAGTATCCCATGTGTGTTTGTGTGTGTGCATTTTATTCTATGTTGGTTAATTTCAAAACCACACGATTAATTCATGTTATTGTTATGGAGAAGCCACTTCACAAGGGGTATAAAAAATGTTTGTTTCCAACCTCGCTCCATCACTAGCATATCCCAATAACCACTATGTTATGTTAGTTTTATTTATAATGCACACAAATCACCCAGCCATCTCGAAAAGAGTGCTTAGAAACGGTGGGAGGTTGGAGTAGCTTATAGACAGCATTAATGTGATCAGCAGATGGAGGTCTTTTGCCAGCTGATATATTGTGACCTAAATATCAGAAACAGGGTAAACAAAAGTGCAATGTCTCTGTAGATGTTTGCCCTTATGTGGCTAATTCATTGGGCATATATACAGAATCGCATTTCATTTAATGAATTATAGGCAAACAGTAAGGCTCAACATACTGATTTAAGCAAGGACCACCAGGGAAAATCATGATGTACAAATCTTTCCGAAGAACCTATGAAAAGATGGTAGGAGGTTATGTATGCCATTGGTGGTGAACACTTTTTGGGGTGAGGGTTCTGGGCAGGAGTGTCAGCTCACTAAAACCAATGGGCTTTGAAAATTCCTGATGTTATCAAAGTTAATGGGCCAAGACCTTTAGTAGAAGAGTTGATAAAGGAGGTCCACATATGTCAATTATGTGAACATGGGCTATTGCTTGGGGTTTTTGTTGGTTGAATATTTTTTATTGGCCATCAAAACTAAAGTATTATGGTAAAATAAAACATTTTAAGGTACACAGCAGCCATTAGAAAGAAATGCCCCATTAAAGTGCCCCATAATAGCACTGAGCACTGAAGCAATACCTCCGCCAAGAATAGTGTCTGCATAGGTTTCATGATTTAATGCTGAGAGCCCAAAATGTAAGAAGGGATATGCAATAAGTAAATGGGACAAGCACTTAACTATTCCATGTCTCATCTCACCATCTTTGTGCAGCCAACTTTAGAGGACATGTAAAGGCTCTAGACCAGTGTTTCCCAAACTGTTGGTCGTGACCCACTGGTGGATAGCAAGCTGATTTTTGGTGGGGCGGGAAAGTCTGACCAAGAAATAAAGATGCCTTGAAATTCACGCTTTATCTCATCAAATTTGCTGGTGCTTCAAAGACAGAGGTCAGATGTCAGGCTATGCCTTCTGACAAATTGCTGATTATTCTTTTCACGTGGGTTTGGTGTTTACTTTTCTTTTTTTGACTGAAAGGTGAGAGGAGTTTTTAAAGTGAATTATGTGACAAGTTTGCTGCAGTATAGGTAAACTGAAGGAAAGGCTCTAGTGCACAGACAAAAATGTAAATGCCTGCACATGAACTGTATGCGCTCAGCAGTAAGGAAAGCAAAAATCAAGAACATTTTATGTATATCTGAAGTGTGCCCAAAAACGATTTTAATAGGCTCAAAACAAATAAAGACACTTTACTTGGTGATGCACAAATAATCAATATTCACATAAACCAGATTTCCACACATTATCAGCTGTGTGATATGTAGTTTTATTTGTAAAACAGGAATGTCTTTGTAAATTTAGCAGCCATTTAAATGGAAAATGTGCTGTCTGTAAGTGACAATGAGCAGCCACTTGATGGTTTAGTTACATTCAAAAATCGCCTTTTGTATTTCCATTAAAGTTAGACAGGTAGGTCTGGAGCTCAAGCCCCGGCAAGGCCGACTGTGCCTTCAATCCTTTGTTGAGAAACTGAGAACCATTAAATTAGGTAATTGTTACACCTATTATTTATAGTCTATGGAAAATGCCTGAAAATAATATAAAGATCTATAAAAAAAATCGTGTTACTAATATACAAATTGTTCTAATTTTCTAAAATGAATGTTACAAAACAAACTGAAAATGTACTTTTACATATGTGTTTATGCGTGTGCACGTATTCATGTTTGTTAGCTATAGACATAGCACTGTCCTTACACCCTATTCCAAACCTAACAAGACTGTCATTAATTTTAAGTTATACAAGAACATCACTTTATCTATAAATGCAAACATAGATCTGTGGTTCAAAAAATAAGCAGTAACTTGTATAATAAAATAGTTCACTATACGCTGCAGGTGTCTGAACAATTACACTAAATGTTGCAAAGATAACCGAACTAAAATACCTCATTATTTCCCATCGTCACACTGAAACCCCTCCAAATAATGGAGGGATGCTGCACTGCCTGCTGCATGCCTAATTCCAGCACCGCTGCTGTATAACACTGTGGAATCTTAGTCCATGTTATTTGGGAGTCGTGGAAAGGGTTGTATGATGTTACAACGCAATCTTTTAGATCGCGGTACATCACAACGCATCTTTTACAACGCAAGTCGTTACCACGACTTGCGCTGTAGGGTGCTGGATTTAGGAATAGTAAGATTTACTATTCCAACTCCAGCCTACGTACAGTAGGGAAGGTGTTGGAATAGTAAATCTACTATTCCTTAGTCTAGAGCGCCCTCCAGCGCAAGTCGTGGTAACGACGTGCGTTGTAAAAGACGCGTGGTAATGGCAGCACAGTGTTTTGACCACGTTGTCATGGATGTTCCCCGTGGAAAGAGAACGCCAAAAATCCGACTCTCATGGTGTACAGGTATAGCGCAGAAAGGAGAGTATTGGTCATCAACTGTAAACCGTATGTAGAGGGTGGAATATGTGACAGACTGGTAGCAGGGTTTGGAACAACGGGAAAACTTAGTAACTCAGCAGCATTAATGGCGCGCAGATCCTGTACAAAATGAGTATGTCTTTCTTGATGGATAGACTGGATTATAGATGCTAACAGTGGGGGCCAGAACCTTTTGCTTTAAGGGAGCAGCAATGAACAGGGTGGTGTCCTGGGTCTGCTTCAGGGAGTAATGGATAATGTGGGATGCAGTAAATCTTTTTCATTTGGTTTGGAGGGCAAAATGCAGCCTACATCACTAGTGCGCCAAGACCACAAAGAGGCCAGAACCTGGACCCAAGCATTCCATGATTTTAAAGTGAGTCATTTACAGAATCTTGAGAATCTATTATGTTCTCCTCCTTGTATTTGGTTTCTTCTGTAACTGGATATCATTAATCATTTGGACAAACAGGTGTGGTGGTGTGCTGAGGAAATAATAAGTTTACACTCTATCCTTCATTTGGCTAATGTGGTATACCAGTTTCTCCTGTGTATTTTGAGACATTTAACCTGAGAGTTCTGCTGTTCTTTGGTGGTTTTCACATTCCAATCGAGGATGGCAAGTCAGTACACTAGAGTTGGCGTATGTTTAGGATCTTTTAATCCTTTCTTGATTTTACTGTAGCTTTCCATATCAAAGGTGTCTTCATCTAGAAATAACTTGTTTATGTCCCTATTCCCTGCCAACTACCTATGAGGAAGATCCACTCACCCCTGGATATTGTACAATCACTGGTCACAGCCTGCTGAGGCTTGTAGATGATCAAGGGTGGCTGAACCAGTTTACTTCTCTCAACACATTCATCCAATAGCTCCGCACTGAATTATTGCCATCCCGTTGGGCTTCCTGCTGTTATAACTTGGACTTCAGTCATATCTCTAACTCCTAGTTGTTCCAGGGAGCTCCTCATGGCTGCTCAATCATGTCATCTCATTGACAACGGTATCTGTAATCGAAGTAACAAAAATAACGTAATGAATAATCAATAAGGACAAACTCACTTTTCAAAAAACATTTTGATAGACAGTCTGAACTGGTTGGTAAGTTGAACACCAGGGGCTGTATTGCATATAATGCATTGAGGGCTCAACAGTCATGTGTACCTATTTTTTTGTGCCCACATGCCACTATGGTATTACAGAAGGGGCTACGGACACTTGTGTGCCACCTTCTGTAATACTGAGAGTGCTGTTGCACATATAGCACCAGCACTATCTTCAGAGGGAGTTCTCTCATTTGCATAGGGATGTAGCCCCACATAAATGAGTGCATCACTTTGTCTTCACTCCTTATTATGGAAGCGGGCACAGAGGCAAACATGCCCTTAGGCGGCAAAATTACAGGGCCTCACCGAAAGATGGTTCACTATCAGTGCGCCTCCTTAAGGTAGACCTCTGTTAGGGTAAAATGTGGTCCCATGGTCCCCCCAGACATCCCCCTCATAGGTGGGTGCAGTCACTCACTGCACCCGACTGCAGGGGATCTCTGACCCCTTTTCAAAGTGCAGACAGCTTGCTGCATACACAGAGAAGTAAGGTATGGCTTGAAAACGGCCACTCCATATTTCCATAAATGCGCTGTCCATACGGTAGCATGAGTTTGCAATTGTCCTGGGAGCAGTTCATTCATCATGACGTGCACTGAAAGGCTAAACTTGTGTTAATACTGCTACATTGGGAAGCCTGTTTTTAACTTAAATTGTCTGTTATTTGTTTTATTCTGTGTGTTACTCGCATTCTGCCATCACGATTCCACTCCCCGGTCCACCGGGAGACTAGCTTGTTTGAGTGGAGGGAGGCAGGGATCATTTCTGGTCAGAGAGGGAGGTTATCGCTCTAGTGGCTACCCCCTCTATAAAACCGGATGCCAGCCACAAAGCGCAACGGGCGCGCCGGTGGCACGCCAAAGGTGTGCCAAAGGCAAGCCCGTCTGCGCCTTTCCGTGCCCTGGAGTCACCAGGAGCCAGGAACTCTGGTCTTTTTCTTCAGACCAGGGTCTGCTTTTGAGACAGACATACTCCACTAAAGAAATGGTAAAGATAGGTTCCACCTCCTGCCCCGCTGATGGGTTGGGCTTTTGGCCCCTGTGCGAGGGTCCTTTCTCATGTCTGGCTTGTGGCTTCCAGGCCACTACTGATAATAAGATACCCACTACCCTTGGCATGACTAACATATTATCTCATACCCCCACAGCTAGTCTAAGTAATCTCCCCACCAACTCGCTGCAGGGGTGGAGAAGCTTACTGTGTAATGTGAGATCCCTCCTCAAGCACTCTGCGGAGGTCTAGGACCTCCTCTCCTCGGTGTAGCCCAACCTTGGGTTTTTAACTGAAACTTGGCTGAAGCCCAATTCGGTCCCCTCTATAGCACTTGCTTTGCCAGAGGGATACAGATTCACTCGCATGGATAGGCAGAATAAAATAGGAGGTGGAGTTGCTATTGTGCATAGGGATAACATCAAGATTACTGCACTGGAACAACACAGTGACCCGACTATGGAAGTGCTGGTCTTCCACACTGACCTTTCGTCCCGTATAAGTTGGAAGGGGACCCTGGTATATCGACCTCCCGGCCCGCTAAATAGCTTCCCTCTTCATCTCATCAAGTTAATCGCTCCGCATGTAATCACGAGCAGAAATTTTTGGCTGCTAGGCGACTTCAATATACACAGTGAGTGCAGTTCCAATGTGGAAACAGGGACACTTGTAATGGAGCTAGCTACTCTTGGGTTAACCAAGCTTAATGAGGGCCCCACACACAGAGCGGGTCATACCATGGATATTGTTTTCTCCAACTCCCCTAATGTCTCCTGTAAATTCCCCCAGGTCCTACCCTGGTCTGACCATGCGTCAATCGAATTTTGTATTCAGGCACCTAGGAAGAGAAATCATACTATCGACGACAACTATGGCCTTTTCGGACAGTGGAAGAAAGTTACCTCTGAGGGCTTCAAAACCACTTTTGTAGAGCCACAGATATTAGAATCAGACAACATTGAAGAGGCACTCGCCAAGTATAACTTGGCAGTTTCTAGTGCCGTGGTGGACCAATTAGCCCCCCTGAAACCCTTCCCTAGAACACCCAGGGTCCCCCAGAATGCCTGGTATTCTCCCCTATTTCGTACGCAGAAACAAATATGTAGGAAGTATGAAAAACGGTGGCGCCTTATTCATGAGGAGGAGGATAAAGTCTGGTTTCATGTGGCCCTGGCTGATTACCATGGGAAAATCAGGGCAGCACGTAAAGATCACATAGCCCTACAATTAGCCCAGGCCAAGAATGACCCTAAGGTGCTATAGCGCATCTTAAAGTCCTTTACAGACCCTAAGGTGTGCGAGAACCCGATGGTCCCAACACAAAAACTGTGCGAGGATATTGGCACATTTTTTACACAAAAAATTTAGACCATCTATGACAACATTGTTCAATCAGGGGAGCCCTCTGCCACCACCATGATTCCCGCAAAATCTGGGCAGGTAGTCAATCAATTGCTGGGAAGTTTTCCCCCGGTGACACAAGTGGAGACTGAGTTATTGATCCACTTAGTAAAATCTGAATCACGTCAGGATCACATGCCGGCAAAAATTACCACTTCTCTTGTCAGCCACCTGTCCCCCTCCATTGCACATCTCCTCAATCTCTCCCTGCTAGAAGGTTTGGTCCCTTTGGAATGGAAAGCAGCACAGGTAAAGCCTATCCGAAAGAACACCAAGACCCCGCTAACTGAGTTTTCCAATCTCCGTCCTATTTCTCTTCTCCCTTTCCTGGGCAAGCTTTTGGAGAAACATATAAATACTCATCTCGCCAACCATGTTGAACAGACGGGCAGCCTTGATTCATCCCAATCAGGCTTTCACCCTAAACACAGCACAGAATCAGCCCTACTAGAGGTAACCGACAACATCAGGATGACCCTAGATAGAGGCTACTACACAATTCTGGTGCTGTCAGATCTGTCCACCGCGTTCGACACAGTTTCCCATAGGATCTTGCTCAGGAGATTGGAGGAGGTCGGACTTAGAGATTTGGCCCTTCAGTGGTTGACGAGTTTTCTTTCCTTTCGCTCCCAGGAGGTTAACCTTAGTTCATATCGATCAGTCGCAATAGAACTGTCCAAGGTGGTCCCACAGGGCTCCTGTTTGAGTCCAACTTTGTTTAACATCTAAGTGGCTCCCTTGGCCAAGCTGTTGAGGAACAGTGGGTTCATCCCTGTTTCTTATGCGGACGATACCCAACTGCTTTTTCCATTTGCAAAGTTTACTCCATCAGTGCAGGCCACCTTCTCCCTGGGAATGAGAAACATCTCTCAGTGGATGAGGAGTAACTTTTTTCTGTGCAATGCGGGAAAGACGGAAATAAGGCTTTTCAGGGAAGCTCAACTACTGTGGACCCTGACTGGTGGACCTCAGATCTAGGTACTTCTCCTGCCCCAAAACCTGTGTGAAAAATGTAGGTGTTTGCCTTGAACAGACCCTCACTATGAAAGAGCATGCTGCTCAGACATCCGGCTCATGTTTTCATGTGTTGGGTCTATTACGTCGTATCCTTCCTCTGCTCCCTGATTCATCTAGGAAGACGCTAACCCAGGCGCTTATATTATGCCGCCTGGATTATTGCAATAGCCTTCTGCTGTCTGCCAATGAGGCCGCCCTTGACAGACTACAGGTTGTCCAGAACACGGCGGCACGTCTGATTCTGAACGCACATCCAAGGACGGCCTCTCGGCCCCTGCTTTGCCAGCTCCACTGGCTCCTAATACGGAAGCGTGTACAGTTCAAGGTTTACTGTACCACTCACAAGGCCTTGTCCAACTCCGGCCCTAGCTACCTGGCAGATAAATATATCCCCTACAATCCTCAGCAGTTTCTCCACTCACAATCCAAATACCTCCTCACAGAGCCAAACAAGGTGGGAAGGCCCTATCTGTTTTGGGACCCTGCCACTGGAACAAGCTCCCTGTGCAACTAAGACAATGCACGGAACATCTCCTCTTCAGGAAACAGCTTAAGACCTTTCTGTTTACCTCCGATCCCTAGCTGTTAGGTTTCCCTCAAGTGGCCTGTCTAGAGTGCAGAGATACCCCTTAGGGCGTCGACTCTGGCTCTTTATAAATAAATAAATAATAAATAAATAAATAACAGGGCGCACTGACCAGGTCTACGTTAGGCACACCTTTTGAAACATGTGCTGTGACGCAAACAGGAACAAGGCGCCATAATACAGACCCAGGCTGACCTCCTCCCAATATCTCAACAGAAAATCTAACGTCTTATCTCAGTACTGGGAGTGGTTAATTGGAGGGCTGGTCGAGTTCCAGTCACTGCACCTGCCCACATGCAGGTGATTCCTGGCTGACATTTTCATGGAAAAAACTTGGGGCCTTATTCACAAAGGTGAACTTACACTTTTGGTGTAAGTTTACTAGTTTGTGCCATTCACAAACTCTGAGTGTAGTTTACATGCAGTATCTTTACGACTGCAGACTGTCCTATCTTTTTATGTGTGGAGTTCTCCGCAGTTGAAAAGATATTGCTTGTAAAACTACACCTGTAATTTCTGAATAGCAAAAAAATAATAAACTTGTGCCAAAAGTATACGTTTACTTTTGTGAATAAGGCACGTTCTCACACTTGAGTCAAGTCTGAAAGTGTTTATCAATAAAAGTTGATTGTTTGTGAATCACAAAGATTGCAACCAACCAGATCCTCCATGCATCCGTAACGTACCAGGGCTCTGCAATATTAGTCAGAGCTCCAATACATAAGCCATTACACACACAATTGTTTCTTGACAAAATTCCCACCAAGTGAGCAAGCAGGAGTATAGCTGAGCTCCTGAGAATTCGCAGATGTCCTTCGCCAGGAAAAAAATGTAAACAGTTTCACTGAGCAAGCAAGTTTAAGTTTGGCATCTTGTGTACCAGGACATGAAGATGGGATAATCTGGTAATGCCAAGCCATGCGTATTTTGCATGTTCGCCACTGTGCTGTAATACACAGCTTCAGTGGAAAACATGCACAGGCTCCCAGTCCGACTCTGAGCGCCGAACCATGGCGCTCAGACCAATCACAACGCTGCTAGCAGCAGCATTGTGATTGAGTTAGGGGAGCCTGTGTGTTTCCTGCTTCCAGGACTCAGCAGGAAGAGAAGCAATGATGGTGGAGAGACGGCCGTGAAGACATAACTGCTTTTTTAAAAATATATATTTTGTGCCCCCCCCCCCCACCACCATTCCCTGCCAGCTGCCTCTGGCATATCACTATATTCAAAAGGACTTGAGCCTGGGAAGGTAATCCTTTATGACAAATGGTTCTATATATTTTGCAAACGTTTTTACTGCACTTTTTGGAATCATGATGAAAGATGACCAACAATAAGGTTTATGCACCAACTAATTTATCCAGTGTTGCTCAGGTGAAGTCAATTTGTCAATTTTGGGGGAGTTTTGAAATGGTAGTTGCTTATTAAGCACATGTTGCCAAGTGATGTTTTATGAGATAGAATGGCTAAATTCAAGGCTGTGATGATGCATGTTTCTATGCTGACTTTATGCTTGTTTCTGCCATGTACAGCTCTCCGCTGCCTTTTGATTGGGTGTGGGCTATAGCAGTATCATACAGTGACGTAACACAGGCCCCCGCAACCCCTGTGGAGCGGGGGCCCCTAAGATCCAGGGGGCCCCCTCAGCACAGTACTCTGCCCGGAGATCTCCTTAATGAGTTACGTTTTGTTACGTCAGTCGTAACATATAGATACATACATGTGTTTTGTTGACCAATAATGAACTATTGCTACATAGAAGTAGACCCAGGCAAAAATATTATACTTCAGTGAAATCGCCGTAATTTCTATCATTTCACTTTAGCCAAAACTCAAAACATTAGGCCATTAAGCCATATTCTGTAATTTCAAGTCCATTCTGGTCACAATTCTACTTAGGAGCACAGGAAGAACACAAGCGAACAGAAGGCGAGCGGCGGTTGTTCACAGCAAAAATGTTTTTTGCGCTATTTTTTGTACAAAATAAGTCCTTGCGCCCCTCTTGGACGCAAAGACGCATTTTGCTCTAAAATATAGATCTTAATACTCGATTCGCATTTTTCGAAATGTGGGGAAATTTCACGTAACAATGCAAAAGAAAATAAGGCGAATTTCTCACACCCATACATACAAGTCGAAGACACCAGCACAATCAGTAACCCAAATGGCCCTGCTTGACAAGGAAGCAGTCATGGACGCAGAGATGCGAGGATAAACAAATGGCCTACATTATTACAATGCAGACCTTGCTGTCGGGGCCTGATCATAGATTGTGTCATGTGGGCTGTTTGTTAGATAAATGTGCACAGAAGCTTATGAATGCCCAGTCTCATATTAAAAGACATGGAGAAAGCATGAAGAAAATGATTTCCATATTATATGAAATGCTTGGTTGAAAATGTAATAAATGATTTCATAAATATATGAGAGTCTAGTGGGACCTTTTGCTGCCCATGAGTCTCGCTGGGCTTTATCGGAGCCACCAGAAACGTGTGAAGCCATTTATCATATTTCATTTTGGCCATGTCACATCTGATTTCTACACCTCTCTGTCAATATGTCCCCTGTATACAACTCCATTAAGGAGGAAAACTATGGCATTAACCCTCATTTCATGGTTCGCTTCAGCTGTTGTCATTCATTTTAATTTAATTTTTTGAATATGAGTGCAGGAAGATTATGAGAAGTTGGTATTCAGAGTGAATTTGGCCAGGTTGGAGACAAAAACTTAAACATACACACTTCTGAAGAAGGTAGACTGCACTAAGCTTCGAAGTATGGTTGCAAATTAATTATATAATGTCTACATCACAATGTTGCCATTCACAGTGTTTTTACCAAGTTTATCAAGAGACATATTAGACAAAGGCATTTAACACAATCATACAGACAGCACATAACTGATGATATTGTATTTTGTTTTATTGTAATTGCATTTAATTAGCGCTTACTACCACTGACGAGGGGTAAAAGCACTTTTCGGCAAGTAGCATGCTACTCCGGAACCCAAAAAGAAATAGGGGCGAATTAGTATAGGGAGATATGAAATTAATTTGAGTGGTGGGCATGGGAGTTTGTTATTTTGATAGAAGAGAGCAGGGTTTGCATTTATATAGCGCTTTCTACCCCTGATGAGCTATCAAAGTGCTTTTTGGCAGATAGCACGCTACTAAGCATGAGCGAATTTTGCGAATTGGCAATTCGCGAATTTGCGAGTTGGCAATCCGCAAAATTCGCGAATTTGCGGATTTTTTAATTTTTGCGTGTTCGCGAGGCGCTTTGCGTGTTCGTGGGTGTTCGCGAGGCGCTTTGCAATTTCGCAGTTTTTTTTTTTTTGCCTGCTTAATCACTGCCACCCTCTCGTTTTTTATGCCCATCTGCCCTCTGTACCACTCGTTTCTGTGCCCTTCTGCCCTCTGCCCCACTCATTTTTTGTCCCCTTCTGCCCTCTGTCCCACTTTTGTGCCCTTCTGCCCTCAGCCCCACTTAGAATGGCGCCGGCAAGCTGCCAGCGCCATTCTAAAATAGCTAGAAATAGCTTCAACAGGAAGCACTAATAGATAAAGTAAAGCAGGTGCTCCAGTTGAAGGTCAAATTAAGTTACACAATCATTAATCACCCCAAGTTTGGGGTGATTATGATTGTGTAACTGAATTTGAGCAGCACCTGCTTTACTTTATCTATTAGAGCTTCCTGTTGAAGCTGACTTTTGTAACTATTTTAGATTGGCTCTGGCAGCTTGCCGGCGCCATTCTAAAAGAGTTACAAAAGTCAGCTTGAACTTTTGACCCAATCCGTTCCGTTTGCGGATTTTGCGGGAAATTCGCGAATCTCGCGGATTGCGAATTTACCGAAAATCCGTGAAATCCGCAAGCGGAACGGATTTTCCACCCATGCTTACACACTACTCCGGAACCCAAACAGAATTAGTGGAGAATTAGTATACGGAAATATGAAATTAATTTGAGCTGTGGAAATATGAGTCTTTTAGTTGGATTGAAAAGGTTAGTTAAGGGATAGAAGAGGGAAGGGTCTAGAACGTGTTTTCTTTCGGAGCTTGTAGCAGTAGGAGCTGGTTTGGGATGAGTAAAGGGGAGGTGGAGGGGTAAGAATCAGAGAGAAGAGTTTAGAAAGGCTCGTTTGGGAAATCTGAGTAGTAAAAGAGGTTTGAGATGATGCAAGGAAGAGTAGAAGAGGGAAGAGTCTAGAAAGTTTATTTTTGGGGTCATATTAGAAGAATAAGGTTTGGGATGAACCAGAGAGTGGAGGTAGAGGATATATTGAGTGAGGTATAGGATGAGATAAAGGGTAGTGCTTTGGTGATGCTGAATTAGAAGTAAAGTAATAAATATAAAGATGCATAAGTACATGGAAGGTATATATGTATAAGGAAGGTAATATATGTAGATTTAAATTGCATTTAATAAACTCATACTTTCAAGTGCTGCTTTACTTTAAGCTAATATATTTGTTTTTATCATTTATGTATTTCTTTGTAATTTAATAGTGAAGCACTTGTTGATAAAATAGTTATGATAACATTTTACCTATTATGCACTGGCCTATATACATGTTAACAAAGAAAGTAGTAGGGGCTAGCACTGCCCGGTTAAACAATAGTGTTCACAGTTATGGTCTGTAGTGTGCTCCAAGAGGTCTCGCTGTCTAGTCCATACAGCGTGATTCTAAACACAGTCTAATACAAAGCTGCCCAGTCACTGGGGAAGACTCCTCCAAGCACAGCAAGAAAGACTGAAAAAGTCTTGTTCACTAAATTGTATTTATTCACTATTATACATCGATAATAGGTTCCACGTGTTCTCAATCCATTAGTTTAATGGTTGTATCAATTTTTAAACATGTGATCAATTGCTTGAAACATCCAATGTATATACCAACAAGTTCTATATGTCCCAATGCATTTCGGGCTCTCTCGTCAGCCCTTCATCAGGGGTTTACTCTACAAATAGAAAAAAGGCATGGCTGTCAGCCTAAAAGGAAAATTCCTATGTCAAACATAACCAAAATGTAACCAAAAAACGTGTATGGCAGTGAAAGACCTCTAAAGACCGGGGTGTGCGTGTTTAAAACCTACCAGTGTCTGTTGTGACGTGATTAATCCATGCTGTGAAAACTATTGAAAACAAGGCGTGCCGTGTTCGGATGTGCTTGTGAAAGTCGCTCTGTCTTAATCACCAAAGTTAAGTATCGCCGCTGTGCGTTATATAAACCCAAGTGCTAATATAACACTAATATTGGTGTATCCTGATCACCCGATTAAAAAACAATGATCATGCTGTGTATTCAAGTGCTGTTAACCCACGGGTGAAATAGATGCCCTGTTTAGCAGTAAACGAAAACAAACTCACTCTTGCGTGTTCAAATGCAGTGCTTCGACCTGAAATGTACAAAGAGAGAGTGTTTCAAAATATCATGGCCTTATTCATGTGCATGCTGGAAGCTGCAAAGTCCTCAGGAGAGGTATTTACATAGTCGCTGACATTTTTTACAACATGCACCATCGCGCCTCTTATAACCCTTACTTTGGTTCTTATCACAGAACTGCACTTTAGATCCTCACCAACATAAATAAACAAACAGATAAATTTAGAGTAAACAGTCAGCATACAGATTTATACATAATGGCATCATATGGCACTGTTCTGGATTGTATGCATACATAGAAACTATTATGCACTAACCAAGCAATGGACATCCACCACAGCGCTCTGATACCCGATACCTTTGGATCAAGTTTGCGCTATATAAAACTCCGCCTAGGCAAGATCCACGCCAACCTCCACGCCCGACACAGCCTCAACAAAGCGGTGTTCCAACCAGTCAGCCACCACACAGTGGAGCTTCTACTAGTCAACCTTTTTTACCCTAAGCACTGGACCAGTGCCTTTTTTAGGATTAGGCACAGACGCAACCGGCGATCCAGGCGGACATGGTTCAACAGAGTTACAGCGCCCCATAGCACAATCAACGAGGAGTCACAGAATCTAATTATCAACATCTCTCAAACCACCATTTCAACAACACAAATGAAGGGCCTTCAAAAGGGCATTTCTTATGTTCCAACTTATACCACCAACGACTTAGAAACTCAAGTGAGTTTTTACAGGTTCATGCGAACATTACGATTAAAACATTTCTTCTCCAATGTTTGCTCAGCGCCCACACCAACTGAAGAGCATACCATCATCGACCAACGTCCCAAAAGTTCTTTCCTGGCTCCAGTTAGCCATAAAACTCTGGATTTATTTGAAGCGCTTGTGCACAAAGATCTTGACATCATCAATCAGACTGCAGTTCACCACAAACAGAACCTCACAAGAAATGAAAAAAACGCCTTAACTCAACTAGCTACCAACAGTAACATCAAGATCTGCCCCGCAGACAAGGGCGAGTCCTTGGTAATCATGGATACCCAGTTCTAACTAGACAGCGTGAATAACCATCTTTTGGATGCAAATACCTACATGGAGATAAATTCCGATCCCACTAAGGAATACTCTGCTATCCTCCAGTCTCTCATTGACAAAGCAGTAGCTTTCGGAACCATTACCACCAAAGACCGCAACAACCTCATTAAAACTCATCCAAACATTCCATACCTCTACATGATTCCAAACATTCACAAAGATCCAGTCAAACCCCCATTCAGACCCATCGTAAGCACATGTAACTCTATTCATGAACCCATTGGAACCTACATAGATCGACATCTCCAACTCTCAGTCACCCAAATGGAAAGCTGTTTACAGGACACCACAGACTTCTTATCTAAACTCATTAACATCACCATTGACCCTCAAACACCTGTCCTACTTTGTAACATTGATGTGAATTCTCTCTACACATCCATCCCCCATAACCTCGGCATTCAGGTCATAGAAGCGGCTCTACTCAAAACCACCTGATTTACAAGTTTTTCTCATGTAACTCATTCAATTTACCTTGCTACACAGCTATTTCAAATATCAGGACAAATTTTTCATTCAGCTTTCGGGCGTAGCGATGGGGAACTGTGCAGCCCCATCGTACGCGAATCTTTTCATGCATGATTTTGAAACCAAACACATACTGTCTATTCCACATTGGCAAGATCATCTCAAAATCTACTACCGTTACATAGACGACATTTTTCTAATTTGGACTGGCACTGAACAACAACTCATTTTTGCTATCAACCACCTCAATACCATCAATGACAGAATTCAATTTACCCACAATATCAACCGGGCCAAAATTTTATTTCTAGATGTGGACATCACCATTAAAGATACCAAACTGGAAACATCTATATACACTAAATCAACTGATCGCAATAACTATCTCCATTATTCAAGTTTCCATCAACCCAACTTCAAGAAACACCTTCCGTATTCACAATTAATGCGAGCCAAGAGAATTGCTTCCTCAGATGATGCTTACAAACATGACAGTATCATCATCATCAACAAATTCCTCAACAGAGGTTACCCCAACCAAGCTGTTCAAACTGCTCATGACAGAGTCACCACCATTGATAGATCCACTTTACTTAAGCCAAAATGCAAAACAATTTCTAATGAACAACAAAACGTTTTTTTTTCAAATTTTCTACTAAAAGTCGTTTCATCAAAAAATGTATCATCACTCACTGCCAGGTACTTCAATTGGAACCTGATTTTAACGCCATCTTTAACGAGTTGCCAATTTTTGCGTACCAACGCTCAAAAAATTTACGGACAATGATAAAACCCTGTATCATCCATCCAACTGTCTACAAAGGAACAATTCCCTGCCACAACTGTTTGAATTGTCACAACATAATTCCAGGCAACAGTATAACTCACCCAGGCAAAGGAACGCAAATTTTGTTACAAGTCAATGCAACATATGATACCACAAATGTTGTGTATCTATTGAAATGTCCTTGCAGACTACCCTACGTTGGGAAAACTGAGCGTAAGATCAAAACCAGACTAAATGAACATCGGAGTAACATCAGAAAACAAATCTGAAATCCTGTTTTTCTGCTCACTTCACACAACAGAACCATAATATAAGTCAAATTTGCTTCCTCATTCTGGAGGTAGCCAACAAGCCGGAGGACATAGACCCAAGAAAACATCTTCTCCAGAGAGAACGGTATTGGATATTTAAACTGGGCACCGCCTACCCCAAAGGACTCAATGAACGTCTGGAATGTAGCAGTTTCCTTTAACTCGCATCCTTAATTCTGTTCATTTTATCTGTTGGTTTCCTCCTTTGACTGCATCCATACATCCTGTCACATTCTTTTGTTCTTCATTTGTCCTTCATCTTTTCTCATCTCAACCATCTTTTCTTTTTTACACTGACGTATTTCCCTTTTTGTCTTTTGTATTCTCATCTTTGAATCCTCATCTTTCTTTCCATACCACCCTCCATTTTACTCTTCAATTTTTTCTGCTTACACCTGTTTTTTCCCTTGATTTCAGTATCCTTTACAATGTATTTTTCCACTCATCACATTCTTTCACACCGCACTTTCTCCACTCTCATTCGTTTTTGGTTTCAGCTTTCATCATCTCTCCCTGATCTCATTTCCATCAACACTCTTTATTATTCCATTTATGAACCGTTTTCCTTCACTTTTTTCTTTTCATTCTATCTCTCATTTTTCTACACTGTCTGTTGCTCATGCGTTTTTTTATCTAATATGTATACTGTTTCTCATGCATAGTATCCACTTGTATGATTTATTGCATATTGTGTTCATACATTGATTTCCTGTTGGAATCCATTGCCCACCGTTTTTTCTTTTTTAGTCTCATTATTGATTCACCCTTTTCACTTGCATTTCTTCCCTCACGACCCACCACAGTAGTCCACTTTCTATTTCACATGGCCATGATATTCTGCGCACGCGCAAACCTTTCGGCACTTCCGCACTCTATGTTGCGGCGTTTCATCGCGTTTGTAGCTTTGAATCTACGCGTTTACATCGTTACACTTTGGGTAAGTGAAACAGTTTCACCGGCCAGATACGGTTTTAATAATAAGGGGCACCAGGTTATTAATGTGCACGTCTATTGATTTCACTCGCAATATTTTGTTGTTGTGGACACGTAGCAGTAATAATTTTCACTCGAGCATTGATATTGCATGGCACAATTACCATATACTTAGGGTCTTTCTGTACGCAGTTCACCTATGCTATTTTTTACATTTAACACTCCACGTTATAACCTTAACGGCATTTTCTAATTTCGGTAATTCTCGGGTGCACTCCCAGTCACTAACAGTTCTCTTGCACTATTTTCAGATCGTAATTCCTAACCTCACGCTTCACACGTATTTTTTTGTGTGTCACTTCCTTTATCCGCCTCACTCGATTTTACCACCATCTCATTCTCATTATTCTGATCACTCGGGTCCTGATTAGTAATTTCGGACTTTCCTCCTTTTTTCCTAGAACACGTTGATCCCCTGAAGAAGAGCTTTTCAGCTCGAAATGCATCGAGGATATTGACTCATGTTGTTCATATTCACAACCACTATGTATTGAATTTTTGTGATTATGGAATCACCACGCAATGTTTAATTTGAGTCATCTTTACCTAAAGGAATACTTTTGATTCAGAATGATGAATCACATTCACTAAAACTACAAAGTGAATAAAACTTTGAACATTCGAACATTCCTGTGTAACTTGCAATTATCTAGCATAAAGGAGTGCTCAGGTTTCTCACCTTACGCCTGTAAGGTCCTTCTTTCAAAAAAAATGTTTATCCACACAGAAAACAAAAAACATGCTAGCCACATACTTATACACATAAAAGCACAATACTCTTTACTAGATTGACCTAGATGCACACCTCCCTTTGTGGTGATGAAGATAGTAGTGTGAATCCTAACTGTGCATTTTATTGCCGTGTAGCATTTATATAGTGATTTATATCCTTTTATCAGGCCCTCCAGGATTTTGCGATTTTGCGATTTGCAAAGAAATTGCGAAATCAGCAGTTTTTTAAATAAATTTTTTTTATCCTCATTTGCCTTATTGCCGCCCATTTCTCTAATGAAACCACCCTGGGCTTTCAGGCTCATTTACTGGATACAGGGGGGTGGGTAGATCAAAGCTATTTAGAACAGAGGTTCCCCCCTAAGGAAACACCCTTGAGAGAACACCTGAATGGATTTACAACAAATTTGGCGGAAAATTTAATCTTGTTCAAGGAAAAGGTGCTTTTTATGATTTTGTATTAATTAGTTCAGTAGGTTTTGAGTAATCAAGGCTCAAAAATGTTGTATATTTCATGACGTGGAGGCTCCTCTGAACCGACAGATCTCATGTTGTGATCTGATTGGCTACCACCACATCAACAAGGAAGTGGCGGCGGCCTTCCTAGGACTCGAACTCAGTTCCAAGTCCTTAAAAAAAAGGTTAAAGAAAATTCATAAGGGAGCAGGGTAGGGCATATGTTGAGCCCCTAGGCCGATGTGAAGGACACAGAAGGACCCCCGCCAAGGGCTAGAAAAAATTTTTTTAAACACTTTTAAAAAAAAAAAATTGGAGTACCTGCAAATCTATGGCAACATGTTAAAAAAAGCGCGGGCTCTTGTGCTACTATTAAAAAAATACCCCCCACCCCTGATTGAGCCATGGCCTGGGGGAAGCGCAAAACATTCTTTTAGGGAGAGTGGTGCGTGGCTCCTCCCCCCTGAGTGGCCTATTCACAGAACTAATCTGAGATAAAATCCTAAACGTACTACTTTTGGTATTCACATATGGCATTTAGTAGTAGTAAAGTTAGGACTCCTACCTTTATTCCTACTAAATGCCTTAGGATTTTATCTCAGATTAGTTCTGTGAATCGGCCCCTGAGACTCTGGCAGGCCCCAGGTACCCGATCCCCCAGGGGAGGGGGCTGCACAGCCCTCCCTCCGAGCCTCAAAAGGTCTGTGGACCACATCCCACAGGGACGAATTCCATTGAAAAGGGTGAGAGGCACACGACCAAGGACAGAAGTAATGCACACTCTACTCACAAAGAGCAAGTAAGTCATGGACAGCAACAGTGGTAGATATGCAAACATGCCCAAGAGATACAGCATAGGCCACGGCAGTGAAGTTTCCAGCACACAGAAAAAGCACAGCATGAACAGCAGCGGTACAAGCTCCTCCTTCACGGAACTACTGTGGCTGGGAAATTAATAAAGCAAGCACATCACTCACAATAGACGCAGCATGAACCACGGCGGTGCAAGATAAATAGAAACACAGAAAAGGTTCGGCTGAGGTAGCTTTAAATTAAACTTACCTCATTCAAAGGAAGAAAAGCATGAACAGCAGCAGAAAAGGGTACAGCAGTAGAATGTTTACAGGATGGATAGCTGGCATGGAATATCCACATAAACACATAACAGGTTGCATAGCATGCAAGCTTCTTTTACACAGAACAGACGCAGCAAGGACATCAGCAGTGAAAGCTTCCTTTGCACATCCAGCACAGAAATATCATGGACAAACACAGTGCTTTTTCGTGGACCTGGCACAGCATAAACAGCAGCACATCACAATACACAGAAACACAACCGATGCAGCAGGAAGGCAGTAGCACAATCTGCCCTCACACAGAGCAGTTACAGCTTGAACAGCAGCAGTGCACATTACACCGAAATACGAGAACTACATGCACATTAGTAGCATTAGATGACATTTAGTTGTACATAAAAGGTCAAAGAAATACAGCACGACAAGCTTCCCTTGCATAGACCAAGTACAGAAAGGGCAGCAGTGATGCAGGCTGCCCTCATATGCTATAGGAGGGATGGCAGCAGCACTAGATGCACACAAATAAACACCTAAGTGGAAGAGCTGGGTCAACAATGCCAGTTTCCGTTATTCAGAACAGGCACAGCTTGAACAGGAGCAGTGCGAGCTTCCCTCACACTGGACAGGTGAAGGGTGGGCCGCAGCAGTGCAGGATACACAGAAAGACCCAAGAGGAGCAGCACTGGCAGCAGTAACTCAAGCTTCCCTCACACAGACCAAGCACGGCATAAACAGCGGCAGTGCAAGCTTCTCTCACACAGGACGGGTGAAGTGTCAGCAGCAGCAGTGCAGGATACACAGAAAGACCCAGGAGGAGCAGCACTGGCTGCAGTAGCACAGGCTTCAGTCACAAAGAAGTCAGCATAAATAGCAGTGCGAGCTTCACTCGCACAGGACGAGTGAAGCGTGGGCCGCAGCAGTGCAGGATACACAGAAAGACTCAAGAGAATCATAACTGGCAGAAGGTGCTCAAGCTTCCATTACTCAGAATGGACACAGCTGAAACAGCAGCACTGCAGGATTCCTTCACACCGGACAGGTGAAGCGTGGCCCGCAACAGTGCAGGATACACAGAAAGACCATAGAGGAGCAGCACTGGCAACAGGAGCTCAGGCTTCAGTCACTCAGGCTTCAGTCACTCAGAACAGTCACACCTTGAACAGCAGCAAAGCAAGCTTCACTCACATAGGGTGAGTGAAGTGTCAGCAGCAGCAGTGCAGGATACACAGAAAGACTCATGGGGAGCAGCACTGGCAGCAGTAACTCAAGCTTCCCTCACACAGAGCAAGCACAGCATAAACAGCAGGAGTGCAAGCTTCCCTCACACAGGACGGATGAAGTGTCAGCAGCAGCAGTGCAGGATACACAGAAAGACCCAAGCAGAGCAGCACTGGCTGCAGTAGCACAGGCTTCAGTCACAAAGAAGCACAGCATAAATAGAAGCAGTGCAAGCTTCACTCGCACAGGACGAGTGAAGCGTGGGCCGCAGCAGTGCAGGATACACAGAAAGACTCAAGAGAATCATAACTGGCAGAAGGTGCCCAAGCTTCCATTACTCAGAATGGACACAGCTGAAACAGCAGCACTGCAGGATTCCTTCACACCGGACAGGTGAAGCGTGGCCCGCAACAGTGCAGGATACACAGAAAGACCATAGAGGAGCAGCACTGGCAACAGGAGCTCAGGCTTCAGTCACTCAGGCTTCAGTCACTCAGAACAGTCACACCTTGAACAGCAGCAAAGCAAGCTTCACTCACATAGGGTGAGTGAAGTGTCAGCAGCAGCAGTGCAGGATACACAGAAAGACTCATGGGGAGCAGCACTGGCAGCAGTAACTCAAGCTTCCCTCACACAGAGCAAGCACAGCATAAACAGCAGCAGTGCAAGCTTCACTCACACAGGACGGGTGAAGTGTCAGCAGCAGCAGTGCAGGATACACAGAAAGACCCAAGCAGAGCAGCACTGGCTTCAGTAGCACAGGCTTCAGTCATAAAGAAGCACAGCATATATAGCAGGAGTGCAAGCTTCACTTGCACAGGACGAGTGAAGCGTGGGCCGCAGCAGTGCAGGATACACAGAAAGACTCAAGAGAATCATCACTAGCAGAAGGTGCTCAAGCTTCCATTACTCAGAATGGACACAGTTGAAACAGCAGCACTGCAGGATTCCTTCACACCGGACAGGTGAAGCGTGGCCCGCAGCAGTGCAGGATACACAGAAAGACCATAGAGGAGCAGCACGGGCAACAGGAGCTCAGGCTTCAGTCACTCAGAACAGTCACACCTTGAACAGCAGCAGAGCAAGCTTCCCTCACATAGGGTGGGTGAAGTGTCAGCAGCAGCAGTGCAGGATACACAGAAAGACTCATGGGGAGCAGCACTGGCAGCAGTAACTCAAGCTTCCCTCACACAGAGCAAGCACAGCATAAACAGCAGCAGTGCAAGCTTTCCTCACACAGGACGGGTGAAGTGTCAGCAGCAGCAGCAGTGCAGATTACACAGAAAGACCCAAGAGGAGCAGCACTGGCTGCAGTAGCACAGGCTTCAGTCACAAAGAAGAAGCACCGCATAAACAGCAGCAGTGCAAGCTTCCCTCACACAGGACGGGTGAAGTGTCAGCAGCAGCAGTGCAGGATACACAGAAAGACCCAAGCAGAGCAGCACTGGCTGCAGTAGCACAGGCTTCAGTCACAAAGAAGCACAGCATAAATAGAAGCAGTGCAAGCTTTACTTGCACAGGACGAGTGAAGCGTGGGCCGCAGCAGTGCAGGATACACAGAAAGACTCAAGAGAATCATCACTGGCAGAAGGTGCTCAAGCTTCCATTACTCAGAATGGACACAGCTGAAACAGCAGCACTGCAGGATTCCTTCACACCGGACAGGTGAAGCGTGGCCCGCAGCAGTGCAGGATACACAGAAAGACCATAGAGGAGCAGCACGGGCAACAGGAGCTCAGGCTTCAGTCACTCAGAACAGTCACACCTTGAACAGCAGCAGAGCAAGCTTCCCTCACATAGGGTGAGTGAAGTGTCAGCAGCAGCAGTGCAGGATACACAGAAAGACTCATGGGGAGCAGCACTGGCAGCAGTAACTCAAGCTTCCCTCACACAGAGCAAGCACAGCATAAACAGCAGCAGTGCAAGCTTCACTCACACAGGACGGGTGAAGTGTCAGCAGCAGCAGTGCAGGATACACAGAAAGACCCAAGAGGAGCAGCACTGGCAGCAGTAACTCAAGCTTCCCTCACACAGAGCAAGCACAGCATAAGCAGCAGCAGTGCAAGCTTCCTTCACACAGGATGGGTGAGGCTTGGGCTGCAGCAGTGCGGGATACACAGAAAGAGCCAAGAGGAGCGCCACTAGCAGCAGGTGGCCAAGCTTCCTTCACTCAGAACAGGCACAGCTTGAGCAGACGCAGTGCAGGCTTCCCTTACACAGGACGGGTGAAGCATGGGTCACAGCAGCGCAGGATACACAGAAAGACCCAAGAGGGGCAACACGGGTAGCAGTAGCTTAGACTTCAGTCGCTCAGAACAGTTACGGTTTAAACAGCAGCAATTCAAGCTCCCTTCATATAGGACGGGCAAAGCGCGGGCTGCAGCAGCGCAGGATAAACTGACAGACCTCAGAGGTGAAGCACTGGCAGCAGAAGCTCAGACTTCAGTCCCTCAGAAGAGTCACAGCGTGTACAGCAGCAGTGCAAGCTTCCTTCTCACAGAATATATGCAGCTAATACATTTGTAATAAAACATCTAAAGAAACATGCAAAATGCACAGACAGGAAAGCAGCTGTGCAAGGTGCACAGAAACAAGGGAGATGAACAGATAGGACAGTAGCACTGTTACCGTCCCTCACACAGACAAAAAAGATTGCATGGAGAGCTCAAGCACTTCACTGGCTACCGATCCACAAAAGAATCCTGTTCAAAATCCTGATCATCACCCTTAGAAGCTTCCACTCCTCAGGCCCCCAGTACCTCCACTCCAGGTTCATTTGCTATTCTCCTTGCCGCACCCTCAGATCACACAATGCAAATCTATTAAAACCCCCAGCTTTCAGATGTATCTCAAAAGGGGAGAAATCGATCGCAGTGTTAGGCACCAAAGCCTGGAGCCAACTCCCTAGTAACATGCATCTCATTCAATCAGAAACCCTCTTTAGGAAGACCCTGAAAACCTGGATTTTCCCAGCCCTGGATGCACTATGTAGAGCACTCATCTAAACCCTTCTTTCCAGTTCTCAATCACCCTGCCCACCTTTCAGTCCACTATAGCGCCATGATACTGCCCGGAGGGACAGTTTGCGCTCTACAAATACCATCTAACATAACATAACTGTAGCGGAAGCTTTGCTCCCACAGAAGAGGCACAGCAAGGGCAAAAGTTTCAGACCTGTTGTTCTTAGCAGTCGCCCCCTGCTTCTCTGGTTGCCTGGTTGCCTTTCTTCTCTGTAGTTTTACTGCCTCGTGCTTCAAATTGAAGGAAAATTCCCTAACAGCTTCATTTACTTAGAGCAGAGGGAACATATATATTATTTGCAAAGTAAAGTGATTACTGTAGAAGTCTGAGAGGCCTGCTGAATATTGTATGCTTATTAATATTGTTTCTGTATTTTTCATCTGGGTAGGATCACTTTATAAACTGCTTTCTTCCAGAGCACCAGAATATTTCAGCACTGCAGCCACAACACATTTATCACATTTCACTGATCACTGTTCTCACGTCTCTTTATTGCTGTGCTCTCAACAGTCTCTTGTGACACTCTCACCAATGTCTAGCTCTGCTTTTGCCACTGTCTCGCAGCCAACTCTCATCATGCTCTCACCATGACCTTGCCATTCTCTCACTGAGGCTTGGCATGCTTTGTCCACTGCCACCCCGTGCTCTTACCACCTTCTTGCTGTGCTATCACCTGGAACGTATTGCTGGCCCCTGTAGCAGAGAGGGGCCCCACAACCCTCCAGAGGGTGCCATACCGCCCAAGGCCAATGAATGCATGTGAGAAATGAAAGGGAGTTTCTGAGAAGGGGAGTGAGTGTAGAGTCTCAAAGCAGATGTGAGCGAAGACTAGGAGAAGGCAGACTGGAGGCAGTGAGGGTGCTGTGGGTCTCGTTTGGAAAATAATTTGTATTTATTTATTTGGAGTTTTATATAGTTCAAACAAGACCCTTTCGGGTGACAGAGCGCTTTAGAGATAGTGTACAAAAACATAGGATAGATCAAGAAGAAATATAAGTACATCCGCATATGATAAACAGAGAGATAAGAGCACATAGTCTAGCATAAGTCCAGGCCTAAGTATATTTAGGCGTGATAAGAAGCAACAAATAAATTGGCAGAAGCAGTCAATCAAGAGGGGACTGAGGTCAGTCCTCAGTGTGAGAGGAATTTGTTTGATAGTAAAATTGTTACTTCTTTCCTGAAGATGATTGTGGATGGGTTGCATCTGATCTCAGTAGGGACAGAGGTCCAAATGTATGGGGCAATTCTGGAGAAGGATCGGTGAGAGGTTTTCTTTTTCTTGGATTTTTGTGGCTTAAGAAGGAGCTAGGGCTTCTGGAAGATCTGCTTCCACCCGGTAGTGACAGTTTCTGGGTCAGGTAGGAGGGGGTGTTGAGGTGCAGTGCTTTGTGGGTCATACAAGCAATTTTGAGATGAATCCTGGCCTCATGGGGTAGCCATTTCAGTGACTAAAGGTCGGGTGATATGATCACTTTTTTTAAATCCAGGGATGAGCCTAGCTGCTGCAGTCAATGCAGCCTTCAGCGGTGCAAATTAGGTTTTCAGGAGACCAACCAGAGAAGTACTACCGTAGTTGAATTTTCGCTAACACAAGTGCTTGTATCGCAGTGGTGAGGTCTGCCACGGGGAGGAAAGTTTTAGTTTCCTAATATGCAACTGATGGTTGGCTCCTTTAGTGATGGCGCTGGTGTGCTTTTGCATTGAGAAGTCTTTGTCCAAGGCTATACCTAGGGATTTGGCAGGGTCAATGATGTGTGGAATACAATTCAATGCATTGAGAAGAGTGTGTCAGTCTTTGATGTTAGGGGTGGTGGTGGGCGGTGCTATCAGTAGGAATTCCGTTTTGAGGGCATTGAGATTGAGATGGTTATGAATCAGCCAATGTTGCATTTTTGTGAAGGTGTTGAAGATATAGATGTTCTCAGGGCAGGTGATTGTCATGTAGAGTTTGGTGTTGTCTGCATACATGTGGTAGGAGCTGTGATAGAGTTTAAGGATGTCAGTTATGGGTTCCATATATAGGTTAAACAATGTCAGGGAGAGAATAGAGCCTTGGGGTACGCCCAGCGACAGTGGAGACTGATCGGAAAGAGTGTGATTGAGTAGGATGTTCTGAGATCTGTGATTCAAATTTAATTCAAGCAGAGGAATTAGAATGCAGTGTGAACAAACCAGAAGAGAAGGGTTTTTATGTCTAAGGAACAGACTTTCAGAAACCATTAGAAACTTTATGGAGAAGTGAAGTAAGAAGGGAGTGGTGCTTAATTTGTGCCAGTGGTTGCAGATAGTTGCACTGGCACAAATAATTGGGAATTTATTTTTCATTATCAGGCATTTGTAAAAAGGAAGATAAGAAATTAAATATAGGAACACAATAATAAAGCATGCATGAATTAAATAAACCTGTAAGAGAGTGATAAAGATACAGGAAGTGTGGAGCTATGGAAGAAAAAGGCATCACGTGAAATCCAGACTAGGCAGCTTCAGTCATTTCAAGCACAACATTCGGCAGCACTAGCGACAGTCTCCATGGAAAACCTTGGTCCCACGCACCAATTTAGAATAGATGCTGCATTCTTGACACGAGGATAGTGGAGGTCCTGACCAACGGCCTGTGGAGCAGACATTCACGGACATCCACTGAGGCAAGAGTCTTACTTTGATAAAAAAAATTATTAAAATAGCAGCCATGAAAGCCAAAATAGTTCTGTTGTGCAGTATTTGAGCTAGGACCGCGAGTGCAGGGAAAAGAATATTTGCTCTGGCCTGGCCTTTAGGATTCTCACAAGCCCAGCCATGTGCTTCTCTTGTGCCACCAACCACAGAGAGTGTGACAGGTGCTTTACAGCCAGAACTTAATAAGATGTGCTCTCAACTTGGCTCCATTAAATTGAACCAATTTTACTAAATTAATAGATTACAACAAATTGCTAAATAAAATTTGAAAAAAGGAAAGCTATGACCCAGTGATACGTAGCTCTGTGAGCTACGTGCTCATAAAGTAGCCCAGCACTATGTGTAACATGTACACACACATAACTGCAAGAGGTGCACTGAGGTACAGAGATCTCCAGTTTCTTAAGTTGGTTGTAAATAGCTCATGTGATCTTGAATTGTTCTTTGCTCTTTGGGCTACTATGTTTATAACAGAAATTACAAACCTACACTTGCCAGAATGTAAAGGCGTATCCACCACTGGAGCAGCAGGAACAATGGCACCATGGCCCAGAGCCCTGATGGGCCCATTGAACTCATATAATTGTTGTATTTTACCACCCCAACAGCAGTCAAAGGGGTCGTTTCGCTATTTGCACCAGTGGCCATGACATCCTTGCTAAATACTGACAGAAGGCATAGAACTGTTTGGGACTATGTGAACAGCTCAAGCATGGCTTTGCACAACTTGACATCTAAGGATGTAAGTTACACAATTTCCAACACACAGCATGTTAGGTATAATGCGCTCAGTGAATGTTGCTGTTTAATCAACTGCAATTTGCATTCTGGGACTTGTAGTTTTAATTTGCAAATCTACGTGACTTGGAGTGCCCAGCAGAGTGCTGGATGAGTATTTCAGGGATCGTAAATGGTGTGGAACAGTGCAAGAAGGATGTCTTCTTATTGACAATGAATCACCAGCTTCGGAGCGGGAGCCATTGTGCTGCCCAAAGCCTTTTCTATATCCACTGTTGTCCGTATATTGATGGAATCCCTTTCTTTTCCTGCTGCCCATTGAGCTACGAAGGCCAAGTGGCCTCGAGGTCCCTTCAATGCACCACCTCATTATTACAGATTAAGAGATATTTTTATTTTCAGACTGCTGCCTTGAGAGCCCCTAGTACCGGGAGCTTGTCTTTGATTGACAGGTCTAAGAACCGCAGACCATGGCATCGCGCGCACAGACTTGCAGCACCGGCTCGCTAATGTCAGCTCGCCGGTTCACGCGCCTCTGGCGACGCATAAAGACGTCTCTTGGAGGTGCGAGGTGCTTGGTGGGGGTGCAGCTCGCACTGTCTTTCACCTGAACTCCTTTGATGCGCCTGTCATCTTATGCGCCAATTAGTGCCTGGTTTATGGATCTCTACACGGGAGCTCCAGGAAACGGCCGGAGCCGGTCATCTCTCCACAGAGGCGATCGACTGACCAGCCCGTGGACAAGGTGCGCGCCTCTCGAAAAGGCTGCCGGGAACTCAACGGCTGCACTCCCCTTTGATATTCATAAAGACGTTAGTGCTCGGCCATAGTACAGACTTTAACCAGCCGAAGACATTATTTGCAGCACATTACCTATATAGCAAGATTCTCATTATTTGAACAGAGGTATATTTGTGGATGGAAAAAGACCGAGATTTCAAATATGCCTTTGTTAAAAGGGTGCTTAATTTGAGATGGTGGTTTCTGGTGGTCCCGGCACTTAATCATGAACACCTGCACTTTTCATGAACACCTGTTAAAGGCATATTCGTTTATGGTAGGCACGGGGAGATTAAGAGATTTGCCCAGGATCACAGAATGCTGAGCTACTTTTCATGAGCACCAGTTAAGGACACATTCATTTATGGTAGGCAAGGGCAGGGGCGTAACAAAACGTGAGGGGGCCCCCCTGCAAGATATGTGGAGGGCCAGTGCTTAATTTGTAAAATAAGAAGTGCAGGTGCTCAAATGTTTTCGTAGGAGGCCAACACCCACTTTTCTGGCTCCACCCATATCCATCATTGGCTCCACCCACTTCCACCATTGGCTCCAGTGATATGTACCCCATAAAGTGGCCTAGATATTGACTGATGGAGCAACAGAGGCTAATATGGCTAAGTCAAAGGCAAGAGAAATGTTTGTGCAGCGCACATCCTGAACTCAAGTTTTTTGAAGAAGGAGCGCTCAAAGTGAAACTGAACAAAAAGGTGTTTCGCTCCATGATGTAAAGTATTTGCCTATGATTACAACCTTTGGTCAAGCATGAAAGCCAGATTCTCCACATTCAAGCTCTGCAATTCACCAATTATAATTAGTGTATTTTACATTGACATTAAAGGTTAACACTTTGTCCTTAATCTATGGGGACATAAAATTGGCGCAGGGGGGAAAAGCCGAACCACATTTTATTTTTTGCATGTTTACATGGTGCGAACCCTGACATGGACAGACAAAAGAGCACTTCACAACAGGCAGATGCAGTTTGCATTACACTTTTTTTTCCAGACACATCTATATTTGCCAAAATTCAAAGCTGAGCCCATGGATTCGAACCTGCTTCTGTACGTCTCTCCTTTGCCTTCGCCTAACATGCAAGCTCCTCAGACTTTCAGCATCTCCCCCACGTCTATCGCAAGCACACGCACAAAAATAAGCAGCAAGAACCCAACGCCGACAATGGTCTCTATCTTTGCCTAAGATCACACAATTTGGTTTAGCACGAAAGCTGGGATTATTCTATATATTTACAGCAGCAAAAATGAGGTCCACGAAAGGGCCATACAAGGAGACACTGGAGAAAAGTGATTTCAACAATTAGACTGCGCTAAGTATGCTATACAGACTCTGGCATATCATATAACAATTTGGGATCCAGTGCACAAAATTCTTACATTAGGCGGGGAGCAATCATTTAATCTCGGGGATCATTTTTTCAAGGTCTTCAAGTTCAAATAACTACATCTTTATTTTCGTAGTTTAAAAAAGGTCAAGATGCACCACTTCAACGTTTTCGGAAACTGTTATCTCTAGTGGGGTAAACAGTAATGATCACAATCAAGTATTTCTTGTATTCTTTGTAGTTCTTTATTCAATTCAGTTGAAAAAGGCTGTACACAGGATCTACAGCCACGCACGCTGCTTGATTGAGCCACGAAGGAACCAGGGGATGCTGCAGGGCACTTTATTAAGAGTCTCTTGGCATTAGAACTACTACAGGTTTCCACTGCTATTGGATCGTTTTCCTTAATTTTGGAAGTGGCTAAAACATACAAAACTCAACACCTTATATTACGGGTGTGACTCGGTTGTAGTCGATTTTGACTAAGTGATCTGCCGGGACAGAATCCTAAACGGACAGGTGTCCAAAAAATGTGATGCCATTGGTCCACTACATAACTTCACGAATATATTTACGCATCCCATAACAACGTGAGAGGATCCAGGGACATCATCGTTAGTGATTTTCTTGACCTGAAGAAGTCCCTTGAGGACAAAACGCGTCGGCTGTAGATCCTGCGTACAACCTTTTTCAACTGAATTGAATAAAGAACTACAAAGAATACAAGAAATACTTGATTGTGATCATTACTGTTTACCCCACTAGAGATAACAGTTTCCGAAAACGTTGAAGTGGTGCACCTTGACCTTTTTTAAACTTCTTCATAGTTCATGTTTTGAACCTACACTGTAACAGTGGGTGTTTCTGGAGTGTGCACACATACCGCCCCATGTACTAGAGGGTGGGTCTAAAAGAGAAATCTTGGAGAGATTTTGCCTAGGTGCTGTCTTTCTTGGGAATTTTCCACTGTTGTCTTTCGTTTAAAATATCTTTATTTTCGTAGTAAGCATTGTACATGGGACTTTAATTCTTGCACTCAACATAATAAAGCCTGAAGACTAGAGCACAGAAAATGGCCCTGATGCATGACTTTATGGATACCAATTTAAGTAATGGAAGGCATGGGAAGGCTGTTCACATTCGCCAACCAGCTCCAGAAGAAAGACGAAGCAACAAAAAATATCCTGCTTTGCTCTTCACCAGCAGATAAGTTTGCCTACACCTCCCCGTATTTCGTCTGCTAGTGCTTAGAATAAAAGTGACACCACAGCTGAAGAATTCCATGTTAATAACAACTCAAATAAGTTGAGTTCAGTTCAGTTTCAGTTAATGAACCAGTTTCCGGTAGGGTAGAAATTTTGGAAGACAAGCTAACCTCCACTACCACAAGCACCCACATAGACACGGGCAACTATTATGTAACCTCGATTTAATCAATGAATTAAAGGCTATGATTGTGACTTGGATTCGACTACTGACCCAGTCCAGATGAAGAGTTAGACTCAGTTTCTGACACAGGCATAAGATTCTAGCTTGAGACAGCCCCTGGCATCAAAACCGAAAGTACTTTTACTAACACGATGCGTCTACACCAAATAATGTACATATTGACGTGCCTCCAACTTACCCAGTTCTTGCAGCAATAAGCGAAACATTAACTAAATAATGAGACACATTGATTGAAAAATCTCTGTCATTGGTGAATCAGACAGCATTGATAAAATAATTTTCTCTGAGCATGCAGATAATATTCACTCGACTCTTTTACGTTAGGCGGGCTGCTGCGCAGCTTAATTAAATGATCAGGCCATGGCCTGCGTCGCCCTCGCCCTCGCCCTCACTCTGGTGCTTAGGCTGTGCTGTGCACCTTTATTTACTTTAACCGATGATTAGGCCTGTCACCAGGCCGTGCCTCACCTGATGCTGTGCTGCTGCCTGTTGTAAGTAACTAGGTAGTGGTAACCAACGTCGTCCAGCTCACGCTCGCCTCTTATTAGACAGAGCAGCCGGTTGAAGGACCCAGTCCACGATGGCTCAGTGAGGTGCGGCCGTGTGGGTATGCTGGGGCCTGGTAGCAAAAAGCAACAAATGCGCGCACATTCCAATCTAAAAAATAACTGCGCACTCTGCCTGCTGCCACGCACAGCCTCAACCCCTGCAGAAGACCGTCACCAAAGCCCTGCCCAGCTCAGTGTCCCGCCCACTGGGCCGGAAACACTGAGCCACAGGCTATATTCAACACATCAAGAGAATCAGATCAATGAGATCATACTAGAAAGAGAAGCACTGCAGCACTCACTTTGTTGCACCTAATTACCATAAAATCAATTACCTGCACTAAACGCGTGTAGACCCGGCCCTCATAATTAAGTGTCGGTGCTAAGCACCGGCAAGCACCGGCACAAATTAAGCACTGTGGAGGGCCCCCCTCCGGACTCTATCAGGAGCTCTTCGGCCGGCCGAAGTGCTGTGCTGAGGGGGCCCCCTGGAGTTTGGAGACCCCCGCACAGTGGGGGCTGCAGGGGCCTATGCTACGCCCCTGCTTAGAGCCGACTTTACCGCCACCAGAAAAAAAACCTGCAAAGTCTGAAGGCGCAGTCCCATACATGATGGAGATACAAACTGGGCGTACTGAAGAGCCTGCAGAACCAGACGTAAAGTACAGGAGGGGCACACCACCTGAGGGAATGAAAATAGAATGAACAACCTCTCTAAGAACCAGAACAACCACCAGAAACCCTTCAAGGGGACCGGAAAGTCTGAAAAGCTCATCCTGGTGGAATGAGGTAGAGAAACGGAAAATGGAACCACATGCGTTCGAACACACCAAACCCCAAACAACTTCCAGTGTCAAACAGAAGAATACCTGGCAGACACCCTCTGGATGCCAGCACTAAAGAGGAGATAGAAGCAGAGAGACACTGCAACATGATGCCACCCCAATCAATACCCAGCACACCAACTTGGAAATCGCCAGAGAAGGCACCAAGATACTTTGAAATCACAGGGCAGAGCAAACCAGTGGAACCCCCCACTCCAGACACACCACTGACTACATCAACAGAGGAAATCAAACAGAACTGGCCACACTGGAGCCACCAGAACATCCTGAGCCTTGCCCCTCGGAACCCCAAATAGAAACCTCAGGAGCAAGGAAACAGAGGGAAACAAACATTAGGCCCACAGGCCAAGGACCCATCAAGACATCCAATCTCAAAACCAATGCTCCCTACTTTCGGAAACAAAAGCAGGGAAGAAGTGCAATGTCTGGGCACGTAAACCGGCCCACCCAGGTGCAACCCCACAACCAACACACCTTGGCAAACATGTGAGGAGAAGGGCAAAAGTCCAGAGAGGATGAAACCCCCTGCATAGGTGAACAGACTGACAGTCCAGAACTTGCTGAGCAAGAAAGCCCAGAAGAACTTAACGAAGACTGAGCCCATAGAAGCAACTGCGCTGCAAAGACTAAAAAGTCTGGAGACAGAAGAAAAGCCATCAGTGGAGCCAACATTATGGCAAAAATCAGTAGATCGGCCTACAAAGCACCAGGAAGTGAAAAAGCCTCGAGCCCCCCCCCCCCTCCCACACAAACACAGCGAACCCCATAAACCACTTAGGACACAGACATACCGGAACATGTAGGAACACTATCTGCAAAACGACCGCAGACCTGAGGACCCCAGGAGACCTTGGGGGTAGTAGCTGCTGTCAGGATACAAGTTTAATGGAATGGGTGCCACCCATTAAACGAAGAACCACAGACCTAACACCGGCTAAAATACCCCTGACTGATATTCCCCCAGTAACCTTCAGTCCTTGGAAAAAGGACAGCATACACCCCAGACCGATCAAAACCAGAGAAACTGAGATGACTCACCTTGGAACAAGAGCAGGGAGGTACCCCGTAACTGGAAGAAGGAAGATGAAGTTGATAAGATGGCAGCTCCAAGCAAAGCCACACCCACTAGACGGTCTAGCACCCATGCAGTCAGGACTGCAGCATTTTACCTTCCACAGATCGTGTGCCGACCGTACAGCCCAAGGCCCCAAGCCAGGAGCACTGCCCATGGACCCACATTGGGAAAGATATCCTGCCCCCTACCCACCTGGGCAGAGACAGCCCATATGGAAGGAATTTAAATGGAGGGTTCGCATGTGGGAAACTCCTGGGCACCCCCTCAGCCAAACAAGAAGAATCACTAGAAGAGGATCAGGCGTTCAACCAGTCCATGAAGGACAGCCAGGCAGACCACACAGCCATTCACCGAACAGCCAGACACTGCCAACGGCAGCCTAAGAAATGAAGAAGTTGCAGCCATATCCTCCTACCAGTCCCACAGCCAGAGAAACATCAGGCCATGATAGCAGAGGAGGACGCCACAGACACCATTAACAGGAACTGCTGACACAACAGCCAGGAATACAATCTATCGATCCATATGAACCTGGGCATCAAACACACTCACCCCCTCTGTAATAGACCCTGCCATAGCCACAAAATCCCTCCCTAAGGATTTCGCTATCAATGCCCCATATAAGGCTGCCCTTAGCACCCAACCAGAGACCGTGAAAGACTACGTCAGGCCACCATCCTCCTTTTGACCCACATGATCCAAAGTCCTTAACCCCATTGAATTAGTAAAGCTCTGCCAACAAGAGGGAACCAATCAGGTGGAATGGGGCAACAGCATCACCTGTACCTCTAAGGCACAGGTTAATCACGAGACAGAGACCATCGCGTCACCAAGCGGCAGAAAATGCTTTAAGTGCAAACTAAACAAAAGAATGCAGTGAAACACAATACAACAGAGTAAAAGGAGATCAGCACAATAGAAGGGCATAGTTGGAGGCCCATACACAATAAGATGGAACATAATCAGTTATTAGATTGATTTGTATAGCACACTAATAACCTGGGAGGGCATCCAGGTGCAAGTAAGCCCTGCAAAGTGTAATGCTGAAAAAACAGATTTTGTTTTTTGGTACTTTAAGTCTCAAATTGGGTCAGTAGTGGGCACTTGTTTTGGGGTCCTATGTTCTCTTGAGGAAATTTCTACATTTCTTATTTTTCCCAACTGTAATTCAGGCCCTAATAATGTCAATATTAGACTATGGCAATGCATTATACTTTGGATTACCAGAGTGGCTGGTGGGTAAGCTGCAAGTTGTGCAAAACGCCCCTGCTCTTCTGCTTCTGAATCTACCAATCAGAACGCAGCTGTCCTCGAATCTGCTAGATAACCACTGGCTCCCCATTAAGTAAAAGATTTTGTTCAAAGCACTAGTTTTAGTGCATGTAGTTTTAGTGCATGGGGCTTTATATCAAGCGGGAGCAGCTTACCTTATAGTAAGATTTAGCTTTTACTGCCCACAAAAAAAGCCTGAGATCGGTTAATAAACTGTTGGCGGCGGTGCCCAAAATAATAGCTCGAACAGAAGGATGGTCAGTGACCTACCTAGGAGTGGCAGCATGGAATAAGACCCCTCAGGAGCTTCGAGCCACAAGGAACAGTACAAAATTTAAAAAGAAAGTTGAAACCATAACTTTTTTGTGCAGGATTAGTGGCGGTTTTAGATCTTCAGGTATTTTGCCACATGCGGCTTAGGAGTAGCTGTTGAGCAAAACAAAATGTTTTATCATTATCAACCCTTTTTAGGTCTCGCCTGTCGATGCGCATGCGCATCGAGCTTGCGAGACTATGGGGGCTTATCCACTCTTTATCCAACTTGCAAGGAATCGTGGCGATTCCTTGCAGTGCACGAGAAATTTAAGTTCAATGCGCATGCGCATTGAACTTAAAAGCGCGTGCACATGCCCCCAGCCGCCTGCCTTGCCTACTCTCTCTGTCACAGCCTCCCTCAGCTCCGCCCCCTCACTTCTTGATTGCACTGCCGCTAGGCCATGCCTCCCCTACTCTCCTCCCCCTCCTCCTCCTACTCTCCTCCCCCCACCTCCTCCTACTCTCCTCCCCTGCCTGCCGTGTCGCACCTCTCCCCGCTCCGCCCCCTCCCCTGCCCGCCGTGTCGCATTTCTCCTCCCCCCTCCCCTTATCTGCCTTCCCTCCGTCTGTTCCCTCTCCCCGCTCCGCCCCCTCCCCTGCCCGCCGTGTCGCATTTCTCCTCCCCCCTCCCCTTCTCTCTCTTCCCTCCGTCTTGTTTATTTATTTTTTTACCCGCTCCGCCCCCTCCCCTGCCCGCCGTGTCGCATTTCTCCGCCTGTCTGTCCTGAGCCTCTTGTTCTTGTCCGCGAAGGTGCCACCAGGGAACTTCTCCAAGTGCAATGAGGGGGGAAAAGGCCGCCGACCTCGCTCCAACTTCTGTCTTGCGGGCCCCTTCTCTGTCCCATGCCTGTGCGGATGTGTGACTGCTTTCTGAGCTTCTATGTGAGCGCCAGGTACCTTGTGCCTTTTCGCAATGCTTCGCTAGCCCCGAGGAAGGGTCTTGAGTGTCCGCTCTGCGGCCCTGTCTCTGGTGCCTTGACTTGAGGGCTAGAGTGTGTGAGCAGGTGCAACACCTTCTCTGGGGTTCTCTCTCGTTAGCCCACCATGGCCCTGCAGCTCCGTTTGATCTCTGTGGTCCCAGGCAGTTCCTAGGGCAGCGGTATGGAGGTAGAGGATAGCTCCCACCACTAACGGGCCCTCTCGCCTTGTTGCCTTTGGCTGTAGAGTGTTGTGCGCAGCACCCACGCGGTGCTGCCTGTTGTCTGCCTGGGCGGGCCTACGAACCGTACGTCCGATTGCTATCCAGGTGGGGGGCCATTTTCGCCCGTCTTTAGCGTGCTATCAACCCTATAGGGGGTTGCTGAGAGTCGTGATAGGTGGCACCCAAATCTAGCACCACCTTCTTCGCTACAGGTCGTTGCCTCAGTGGCAGCGTCCTCGCAGACTGGCACCCGGCCTTGTGCGCTGTCTGCCGTTGCTAGTGGGCCTTGCCGTTCGGTCTGTGTGAGCCTGCTTCCAGTGTGCTAGTCCTTGGGCCCGCAGCCAACTCTTGCTAAGTCCCGCCAAAGGCTGTTGCTATGCTCCGCCTTGGGCCTGCCAGCCCGACCTGCTGTCCGCCTTAGACTCGCCCTATCATGCGCACCATTAATGGCTCCCGGACGCTGGGCTTGCAGCTTAAATTTGCTGCATTTGTGACGGGCAGTCTGAACTCCAGCAGCCGTACTTCTTACGCCCCCAGAAGCTGGCACTATGCAGCGCTACCCACCTCCGACGACACTGGTACCAAGCCCAATGCTGCGGAGGCCCATCAGCCGCGCGCTTGATTATCGCGCTGGCGCCAAGGTGAGAAATCCTGGCTTCTTTGCGCCCCTGGGACCGGCTCTCACCCGCTGTCTTGGAGGTCGTCTGCTCAGGTAGCTGTCTCTTACTTGACCATCCCACTGCCGGTCCCAAGCGAAGGTTGTGGTTTTACTCTGTGATTTGACTATGCAGCTTTAATTCCGATCGATGTTGTAGGTTCACATCCCCCTTCGTTGCAGGCTCCCACTCACTGTCAACGAGGGCGCCACCCCAGCAGCCCGCCTCTGATCCCACGGTGCCTCCACAGCTCAGGAGCCAGGTATCAGTTGTCCACCCCTTCACTCCGCTGGGCTCGCGGCCTGGGCGCCATGTCTGCCGGAGAGCGCATGGTTGCGTTGAGGGTCGCCCTGAAGCTCACTGACTCGTAAACTGTTCTCTGATATGGCGCTTCGCTCGCACAAGCCGCGCCACTGTATATATGACACAACTTGGATCTTTGCTGATGACTTGGCTAGGGAAAGGGGCCCGCGACAAGGAGGAAACAAAAATGCTAAAGATTTACAAAAAAAACACATCAACAATTCTAAAAGCACTAACTCTAATGATGCGAGACCTATTGCATTTCCAATGCTTGTTTTTAATGATCCTGTGCTCAACCACCAGGATATCAGAAGGCAGCCACAGCATCCCAAACATACTCACCCGGCCCGAGAGAGGCTTTTCCGATCATCAGATTGGCGAACAGAATAGAGGAGCAAGCAAAAGTCTGCTGCACTGAGTGCAGCGCCGCTTCACTTGCTGTCCCCAGGAACAACAACACTAAATGTACCATAATGCTGGCACCCGCACCAGCTTGGTAGACTCCCAACCAAAATTGCCCATGGTCAGCAATATAGCTACACAGGCTGCTGTCAATAGACCGGTTTGGCTCAACACAGAGAGCCCCGTGGGCCAATCACCTGGTAGCCGAGGAGACACCGCCTCCCTGGCCGCCCAGATATTCCCACCTGGCCAGAGAAATGCATGGCAGAACTCCAGCCGTACGCAAGCAGCGCGAACATCACTGAGTGAGACCTTAAGACCATTCCACTAGGCCCTAATTAACTCACAAACCCACAACACAATAACACGGAAAAGGGAGTTACCCGGACAATTTCCAACAGGCATGCCCAGTATCTCAATGTGCCTGATGGCAAAAACAGGAGACTCGACATAAAAAACACGATGACGCAGACACAACTGTAATCCTACTTTCTCACCACCCTGCCTGCCCTCTGCATTGCCTGCCACTGCACCCTCCCTTCAGCAGTCAGGTCATTTAATGTGTGGTGTGTAATCTAAACATGGTAAATGGTAATATCAATCTATGAAAAAAACGGGTGCATTAAAACTAATTGACAAACAAGGTGCTCTGGAAAAAGGAACTTTCAAAGGTGACCAAATGACTAGAAGAACAAGACACCAGCAGAAAGAGCATTTTTTCAATTAAAACTCTTAAAATGGAGAGTAGGCCATAGTTGTACAAGGATTAACAAAGCCAAAACATGGACACTTCATTTAAACATGTATTGGCAAAGCCAATTGATCTTGCCTACATGAGAGCTAATTGCTTTGTCATTTCTTAAGCCGTGTTGTACAGCAGTGCATGTCTGCAAGTAAAATAAAAGCACTGTAAAAAAAAAGCGCTATGACGCGGCCAGAGCTGACTGCATTATAGCACTTTATTTTTACTTTCACCCATGTTACACTCTCTAACAGCAAAGTATCAGGGAAATTCAGATCTGCACATTGGATTACGTATGTAGTTGTTTGGCTCAACTTGCATTGTCGTTCTTGTGGCTGTGTATTGTTTTGCATATTCAGTAATATATATATGTGCATTTAAAAGGGCACTTCTGAAACTTAATGTAAGATTTGTAGAAGAAGTTTATGAGGCAACAGTTGTGTTCAGTTCAGCCCTAGTTCTCACATTATACTTTCCCATCAATGCTTCCCCTTAGGTAACTAACATCAAAATAATCAAATTATTATTAGTTGATTTAAACAATAAAATTAAACTACGCTATTTCATCAAATAATTTTGCATTATTTGTGAGAAAAACTGACTGTTTTTTTCTCTTTAATTGGAAAGCCATTACTTCCATTGTACGTGTCAGCAGATTTTGCTGGATTTAAATTATTTATTTTATTTAATTTCTATTTAGCAGCAGATTTTCAAACTAGATTTTTTCTTACCTACCAGTACTATTCTATCTTAAGGACGGCTGGGCCTGCTACTTCCTCTGATGCTCGAGTCCCACAAGGTCCCGATCGCTGCTGGCATTGCAAGATGCAGGCGTAGGATAAACCAACCCGGTACTTGATCCAAATAAGTACTTTGCATTTGTGCTGCTATCAAGACTGTGCAGCTGGCTAAAAACACTGGTGCTCAGAACTGAACGAAAAGCATGCAAAGAGGCCCCGTTCCTCCACCACGGTACCATTGAGTTTTACTGCGACTGCACACTGCTGCCTAATAGGAGGTGTGGCACCAGGCAATCTAAGCAGGCGCAGCAAAACACTGCGTAGGACTGCAGACACAATTTACAGCCACGTTAGGTTTAAAATGGAAGGTTAGCAAAAATAAAATAAAAAAGAAATGTTATGGAAAGTTTAAAACTTACAGCAATAAGAGGACCTCAGATTTAGGGGGGCCAGTCTGAAATATGGGCTGACCAGGGCCGGTCCTAGAACTTCTGGGGCCCCGGGCGAAAGGGAAGATGTGAGGCCCCTCTAATTTGCATGTAACATCCAGTCGCGGCCGGCATGACTCGCTGGTGGGGGGTCTTGCGGGGTTCTTGCGGGAGGGTACGCAGGGGGGTTAATATAAAACTAAACTTCCCTTTCCGGGTCTGGTGTCGTCTCTGCTCTCCTGCAGCCTCCCTTCCCTTTCCTAAGCCAATCACAAAGCTGAAATGACAGCGTTGTGATTGGTCCGGACGGTGACCAGCCAGACCAAAAAGGCCAGAGTGCGCATGACTGGTTTGGTCGGCCCCAGAGGGCCGACCAAACAGTCAGAGCCCTTAGCAGTGTGCAAGCCACTCCTCCCTTGCCCTAGAGTAGAACCCTCCCCCAACCAAACACTTCTGCTTTCTCGCAGTGCGAGAAGCAGAAACATAAAATTTTAGTTTTAGCATTTTATGTTTCTGCTTCTCGCTCTGCAAGAAAACAGTGGGGTGACACTCCTCCGCCCTAGTGGAGGAGCCATCCTTGGTAACATCACAAGAAGTGACATCACAGAAAGTGACATCGCAGAGCTATTGATCTTATTTGGCATCACTAAAGAGATCTAATGTGGATATCAGTAACATGGATAAAAAGATAAATATACAAATTAAATAAGTCCATATATTTTAAAACTGTATTAAATGGATTACATTTGTCACTAGGATGGAAAAGCTAGGTTCAGGTCTAAACAAAGATGGATATTTGTTACTCATGTTAACTGATTGTTTCCAGATGACTGCATGATAAACATTCCAGTTCTGTCTCATAAAGGGGGGAGATCCTGTGGAGGTAATGAGGGGCGGGATCATTCAAAATATAAAATTACACAAGAGAAAACCTCTCACACCATGGATATAATTGCAAATTAATTTCAAAAGGCTCCCTTGTCTTTCTGTGCCATTATTGTACTACCTTAGGATGACATTAATACTTAGTAATTTGTTTTAACGTAAATCCTCTCACCAGGATCCCAGAGTCATAGGACAATCTTTTTTATGTGTGGGCTCTTTACCGAGACCACTGCTAAATCATACATTGACTTGAAGGTATGCTTCAGATTGAAGTGGTTTTCAAATCAGCGTTTTGATTGGGTGTTAGAACTGTAGGAAGTAGAAGTTGTTGGCTTTAGCGCTGGTGGAGCCCTATGCGACAATGTTTGTTCCCCCCCCCCCTCCCAATGACTCGCTCTGCCATGGATTCCCTCACTACCACCCCTTAACAGTGTCCCTCAAGTCTCCACAACCACATTCTTGCTCAGATGCATTCAATTTGATTTACAGCGCCACTGACATCAGTGTAGGGTGCCAGAGAACTTTATATCACACACATTACACAGAGACAATCAATCATACGTCTGTAAATCACAAAAGGTAATGTTACATAAGACAAAGGACTACAAGGTGTAGGAGTCACATGACAATCCTACTAGTAGGCAGTATAGTTTAATAGCGATTTATCTGGAGAAACACAAACTCTGGATTTAGAACGTAATACCATAGTTGGGGATTCTCTTTAATATCTTTAATATGATTTCTGTCCAAATGAACCCTTTTTGCATCATTAGGATAATCAAAGACTGGGGAAAAAAACATAACGCTCTAATGTATACCTTCTGTGTTTGCATGTAGCTCTTAGATGACAGTTAATAGCTCATTGTTCTGTGTTAGGAGTTTGACTTATAAACTGCAAGTAACAATGGGATCTCTGACAAAAGCAGTAACCCACTGGCCTATTTACATCATGTTGACTTAGTGATCTGCACGGTACATGTTCTTTGGAGCAGGCACATTAACCCTCTGCTCTACCGTTTCACAAGTCAAAACTTCCACCTGACGAAACTCTATCTTTCTCAAGGAAGAAACATTAATCACCGGAGATATCATGATATTTTTATTGTTGCCGAAAATTTTTGGAGGCAAGGAAGGAGGCGGCAAGTGCTTTTAAAAACAAAATATACTCAAAAACATTACGACCCCACCCACAGTCAGCTCAGTGCGATCTCACTGGTCACACCTAGAGCCTCCCTGCTCAAGGGTCCTGTGACCTCAGTGACAGAGTCACTGTTGCTCTAAGGTGTGCTGCTTCGTAGGCCTGCCCACAAGACTGGAAGTGAGCTTCAATAGGGGTTGTAGTGGACAGGCTTTCAAGGTTAACTTGCACTTGCCATCGCTATGGCCCACCTGCTGGTGCTCAGACACCATTCTTCTAAGGTCTTTCGGGGCCTTCTAAGGTCTAGCATGGGAATGTGCTCTTTCAGGAGAATGGTATGGTGGACTGGTCATGAAGGCTGAACCTGGTTCCAAAGTTCCAAATTTGGCAGCTCTGACCATAGTGCCACATCCTCTCCCCCACTGACCACCGTACTGCCCCACTGAGAGAAACTCGCACTGCCTTCACCTACAACCCAATTGCGCCCCGCAATAAACACCTCGATGCGACACAATCTAAATTATGCACTAGACAAGAGCAATATGAGCCTAAAATAAAAGTAACATACTGGAAAAAGCAAACACTCATAGGGAATGCAAGATTAAGTACAGCATGTGAAACAAGCATGAATAACATGCTAACCTCAACGCTTTTACACTCATTGTTCAGAATCAGTGAGTGCTTTTCCATGAAAAGGTAAGGACATGACTACAGGACCAGAAGGGACCCTTTTCAATGTCCATTGCTTAGATCCTTACAAAATGTAAGCAGGGTGGTTTAAAAAGACCACATTTGTGAACACAGAGCTGCGGCATGCATTTTGTTTTCCTATCCGCCCATCAAACGGGTATGGCACAGTACCTCCAGGAATGGGGTGCTTCCTCACTCGGAACAAAAAATGCTGTTCAAAGAAATACAAGAAAACAAAAGTAGTGCTTCACTGGCAAACACTGTAAAGTGGCACTAACGTGTTTTGGATGTGAATAAAATCAATCTGGCCCCTTTTCGACACACTCTGGTCTTGCTCTCCTTCCCGATGCTGCACTTTGGAAGTGAAAAATCTTAGAAAGAGACTACCTTTCCAGGTAGAGTTTCTTTTTTGGATACATTTCACAGGGGTTCAAATAATGGAAGGAGGGAGTAATGGCTACAAAGCCCAGGGAAGGGGGGCCCCCACATCTGGGCCTTGCAGCTTGCTCTAGCAGTCTAGTGCTTAGAGGCCCAGGGAAAGGGGCCCCTCCCCTGCCCCTTCGAAGCAATAACAAGGCATTTCACAAAACCCTGCTCTACCACGGCAGTCGTAAATGCATTTTAAATGCATATTCTCATTAAAAAAACTGGGTGTTGCAAATGTTTAAAAAAGCCAGTGATCTGGCTGCTCCCTTCACCCTTCACCCACCTCTCCTTACCTATGTCCGGCTGTTCCTGGACTCAAAGGGGCATTCTGTCGCCTAGGAACAAAATGTAGAAACGGAATGGCTGGTACTTAACAGAGGTGCTGCCGCACCCCTGACACTGTGAGCCAACATAATTGCAGTCTCCTCTCTGTTTGTCCTCCCTCCCCCACCCCCACCCCCAGAAATCTCACAAGGCCCGGACCAGCAAGGTCGAGACATCTTGATGTGTATTGCGATTGTGTGGGGAGGGGGCCCTGGAGGAGCAGATGCAAAGGGGGCCCCACATCTGCACCTTGCAGCCTGGTCGAGAGCTGTGAGGGCCCTCTGCCCTGGACTTCGAAGCACTGGATAATGGACACGTCCCAGTGCAAGGGGCCCCACGCCTAACCTTACAGCCTGATTTAGTGCTTTGAGGCCCAGGGGATAAGGACCACCTCTCCTGTGCCTCAAAGCAGTAGTGAGACACTTTGCTGAGCACAAGTGCCACCATTGCCTCCTTAACGTTTGTTCTTGTGTTTGAGTTGTCCTCCATTTATTGCAGTATTTTACCTCTACTTCTACTTTGTACGCTTTGTAACCTGTACCCATGTCACTTTTTCCTCCTGTAATGTACCGTTTGCTACCTCTTGTATTTTCTTTGCTCACAATTGTCACTTTTTTGCCTCATGTAACTTAACGTTTGCTTTTGTAATTTGTTCGCTTGGAATTTTCTCCTCATGTATCAGTTCTGTTCCTATTGTGAAGCGCTCTGACACCTTCTGGTAAAATCAGCGCGAGTTAAAAACGCATAAAATAAATAAACACTGCCCAACTGTGGCAGTCTGAGCTAGATGCTCCCCCCCTCCCCTCATCAACCTCTCCTTATCTGCTGATGTCTGGCTCATCGTGGAAACAAAAGGGCCATCTATCTCCTGGAGAGGAAATACACAAAGGGCAGACAAGTTCTTCAATACAGGATTTTAACGGAGGAGCTGCCCCGCCCTTGTTCTGGAGAGCTGCCGTAATTATTGGCTTTGTTGCTCTCACATCCTCTACCCCTTGTTTACCCTCCCCCACCTTTCACACCGAGGAATGCCGCCCTGAACAGCGAGGTCAAGACACCTTGCTCGGCTCACAAATACATTAGCAATGTGATCGAGTTGGGGATGGGGGCCTCGGAGAATAGGTGAGCTGCATGTGAACGTGTGAAAGCGGGGGGGCCCCATTATTGTGCTGAGCGCGAGGCCCTGGGCAGCTGCCCACACTGCCCATGCCTAGCGCCGGCCCTGGGGCTGACAAGACCCTCGCCAGCCCCTCCCTGGCTACGACCCTAGGCTTCATGTCTTTTGTCTCTCTGGTGCTTTAGGTGGGGCCTGCGTTCCTTTCATTCCGTTCTTATGTTAATTATGCCAGAGTTGCTAGCAATGATTTTTGCTTTTCTCATGAATAACTGCCTATAAAATGATATAAGAAATAGCTTTGTTTGTTTACACGGACAGTGGTGCGCTGCTAGAGGAAGAATGCAGGTAGTTCGTCCGGCACCCCTGCCCTGCCGAGTCCAGACTCGTGTGATGTCCAAGTAAACCCGTGCGCGCGCCATGCACCATTTAATTAATAAGGAGGCTTGCTTGCTCTGCTGAGTGAGGGGCCCCCTGGAGCACGGGGGCTGCGGGGGCTTGTGTTACGCCCCTAGGCACGGGGAAATTAAGGGATTTGCCCGGGATCAAAGTGCCCATATCGGTCCCCACACCAGCCCGCCACAAGCAATATGCATATCCCATAAATAAACAGACCAGACAACTTGTTGATGTGAAAACGTTGCTGCAGGTTTATTAGCAAAACTATGCCAACATGGTGGGTTATCTTACAGACGATCCAAAGGCAAGCCGCCCCTCGCAGCTTGCCACCTGATGGGCCAAGTAGCATCGCGGCCTTGGCCAAACGGTGCTTAGCGGTTGTGGTGAGAGGATAGCCCCTCCCATATCCGGTGAACCATTGGTCCACCCTCTTGCTCACACCCCCCCCCCTCCCCTACGAGGGGCGGAGCGTTCAAGTGACCCCCGGTTGTACAGGTTTCCAACCGCCTGTAGGATAACGGGGCGCCGTCGCATCCCAGGGTCCACCGCACAGATCTCCCGGGAATATTAGGCCTCAGGACCCTTTGTGCTTCTGGATAGGGTACTCCTGAGTAACTTTTCCGCCTCTGGATCGTCCTGCAACTCCGCCTGCAACACAAATAACAGTTGTTAACGCACAACCTCCCCCCCCACCGCCACCCTGAGATGCCGGGTAAGCGGTAGGGAGGGAAACATCGAAGGAGAAGGGGTCAAAGAGGCCGCCAGAAGGGAGGGGGAGCCTTAAATACTTCCGCCTCACCCCCCACCCGACCGGAAGTGACGCGCCTTCGCTGAAGGGGCGACCTAAGACCCTGGGCTGCCTCGCGTGCCATCTTGCGGCACTAAGTGGGCCGCCCTCTTATGAGGGTCCCCTGCGGAGACAAGTCGGTCAGCCCCCACAGGATGTTGAGCGGACACAGAGACTCTAAAGTAGTTCCCCAGTTCTGAAGTCAGCAGCTCTCAAACATTACCCCACATTCTCTCCCCATTTTCATGGTTAGTAGTTGTTTCTGTTTTAGGCGGCGCTAACAGGAGAAATGGGTTAGTGCAAGCTGGCTCCTTGAGAAAGCCCGGGCACTTATTATTTTTTGCAAACTAACCACTAGACTTAAAAGTCAAATCCAATGCAAAATTCCTCCCTCCTATTTTCGACTAAAGTGACGTCACCGTAGATACAGCATCACTGTGTTTCATGGCTCCCTCAAGGGTAGGCTTGTCTAAAAAAAATTATGCAAGGTTGTAAAAGAAAACACGATCCCTCGGTATAGCACAAAGTCCATTGGGTGTTAAATGCAAAAACAGCCAGCAAACATTCAAAATAGTTTAATTGCAGTTTCAACGGATCAGAGCATCTCCTTCGATCAGTTGGGGCAGGTAATGTTTGCATCCAACCGTTTTGCTGCTTCATTTTTTACTTTTTAACTAAACGCAAGTGAATGGAAGCGGGGACATGTAATAAAAATGAAGATAGCAACAGTTTTCTGCAGCAAAAGTCCAGACTTCACACATTTCCATAATCCTCGCAATGCTGTGCCAATTTAAAAATAAAGATATCAGAATGATTCAGGTGAAATGTGCAGGGTACCACGTGGAATAACAAACAAGGCTTTGTTTAAAATGTAGATAAGTGTGCACTACGACTAATGATTTACCGGGCCTCAAGCAGGTACAACATGAAATAGCACATGATCAATAAAATGTGACAACACACGTTAAGGCACATATGGTCATTTTGGCGGATGGAATATGTATTGTTGGCATGGAAAAGTACTTCACTCCCTCCATTATGAGGGTACTCTACCCACCAAATGTAAAGATGGACACCGGCCCAGCAGACATCTCTTGCATTTCTAGGAACCGCCATCATGGTGGTTCCTGTAAATGCTTTGAAAGTTTCACAAATGTTTCCAGCAACATAACACAGGCGCATGTCAAAGCTACATTTTTTTTTCCAGAAATAATTCCCAAAGCAGGATTTTGTTTTTAAAAATGAACTTCATACCGTGGATTTTTTTCCCATAGTTTGGGGTTCATTTCATGGTTTTTGCTTTTATTTAATACCATGTTATGTATGGCGGAATGTGAAAGCAAAAGCTGTCCATGTGTTTGCCCACGCTAAATAGGGTGGGCAGACACGTGGCCAATCCACCGACTGCCCTTACTCTGTTGGGCCATCAGAGGTGTATGTAGACAACGATGACGGAGCAGTCTCCGCTGTACATGCACTGAAGCTCCACCTGACTAAAAAGGCAGGACGAACTTCATTGGCAGAGAGGGTACAATATCGCAACAGAGTGCCCTGCCACCAAAGTCTAAATGAGGGCCTCAGCCACATACGCGAGTGGATTCGCTTTCTCAAGCCCTCTTTTTCACTATCATGCAAAATCCATCCAGCAACTCAATAGCAAATAACCAGATTATTTCAGTTTTAAATTCTTCATGTTAATATTCCTTATCATCAAATGTACTAAATGGATAAGCGGGAAAATACCTTAAGTACTGCAATCGTGAATGAGGTACATTATAAATGTAATCAGCACATATAGTCAGGGTCAGACTGGGAACCACAACCGGCCCTGGCAAAGTGCTCTGATGCCCCCCCCTCCCCACTGGGGGGGTTGGAGGTGCCGCCGAGCTCTTTGCGGGGGCCAGTTTTAGGCCGATTGTGGTACAGGGCAGACAGACCTGTAACAAAAAAGGCCCCCAGGGGCCCAAAACCGGTCCCCACCAGTGCGGCGCACCGGGGGATTACCCGGTGCCCGATATGGTCAGTCCGGCCCTGCATATAATACTATTATGACCAGGATAACTACAATCACAATTTTGAAGATCTTCATGCCACAGCTCCTGAATATCCCTGACAACCAACATCACATGTCACTCAAGTTGATGTCAGCCATTTAGGTCTCATGTGATTAATTCCTTCACACTTTGTTTAAGGTGGTCTATCTACTTGAGTATTCTAAGGGTTGTGTTGAGGAGTTCTTTATTTACAACACTCTGGCTCACAAAGACATCTTGTTTGCCTGCTTTGAGGTGTTCACACTCTAACCTCCTTTCTGAAAGGGCAGGATGAGTAACATCAGGTCTGTGAAGACTAAGGGGATTGTTATGCTTTACAAGGCCTTGGAAAGACTAAGGGTAGAAGGTAGGCACATTCAAGCAGTCTGTGTCCAGGGCAGAACAGATGACGCAAGTTTCACTTTTACTGAGAGGCATTCCAGTATCAACAGGCAAGTGAACGCAGACCAAGCAGGAAGCTGGGGCTTGATGTAAGTGCAGAAGCGTGCACCGATGGGCAGTCATCTCGTGGAGGGGAGGCACGCTTGCATTGGGAAGAGTAGATCCACATCGCCAGACATTGACTCTTAGCAGCTGTGGTTGATGGGCAGCATTTGGTATGGGTCATGCCGTTGAGGTTGAAAACTGGTCTACATCTAATAAAGCTTTGTAAAAACTCGGACGTCCGGCTGGAGGGAATGGTGGATTTCAGTTTGGCTCTCAGGTAATGTAGCTTGAACCAGAGAATGGATTCAGCAAAGACATTGTATAAACTTTCTGTAACACTGTAGGACAGCATCACCATTCAACTCTAAATCATGTTTGACAGCAGAGAAGGAAGCGTTTGAAGGTAACATCAAAGACCGCCCCTAACTATCTTGTGCATAGAGACAAAGCTAGGAGCAGGGCTTCAGGTCATTTCAACTGGGTCTCAGAACATATCTTCACTATCCTATTCTTGAAGGTATCACTGTCTGTTTCCACTTTGCCTGCTGATTTAGGGTGATAGGTACAGCAAAACTACTGATCTATTCCGAGCGTTTGCAAAACTCCTGCATTATGAATAAAATGAAGTGTTCTTTGGTCACTTGATAAATGAAGTCCTAAGTAGGCGCTTTACAGTGTAATAGAGTCTGCTCTGGGCTAAGCTTTCACCCACCCAGAAAATATAGAGACAATCACCAACACCTACGAGTATTAAAAACACCTAGGCCTCTAGATAAAAAGCCATCTTGATGGGACAAGCAGGTGACACAGGTATAACAATGATTTTGGGTCATAGAAAGAAAGAAGCATGCATACTAGTGGGTTGCTGCCGCTTGTAATATGGTATCTTTACAGACAAGGGTATCTCCATGATACAAGCGTGCAAGGATGGGGAGAAGAAGTTTGGGTGCAACCAAACACCGTGAGCTGTATCTCCACACTCCCTCTTGGTCTCTAGTGCACTTCTGCTTGTGACTTGATCATGCAACAGAGACAAAAATTTTAGGTAAAGTGCGCGAAAAAAATGAGTCTGTGCAAGGTGCATAGCAGCATCAACTGTGCGTGACAGGTCATCCTTTCAGGCAGCTGAATCAGTGAGGGCATTGCCCGGGACATTTCACCATGTGGGTATTACTGGTCAGAGAACCCCCACCACCCAAGCCCTCAACCTTGGAATCATCCTTGACAGCGAGCTCTCCATGAGACAATAGGTCAACTCGGTCGCCTCTATTTGCTTCAACACCCTCAGAATGCTCCCTAAGGTCTTCAGATGGACACCAGAACTGTCACACAAGCCCTCATCAGAAGTCACCTTGACTATGGATATGCACTCTACGCAGCAACCACCACCCTCCTCCTCAATCGCCTCCAAACCATCCAGAACACAGCTGCAACAGTCATCCTTGACCTTCCCAGATAATCCCACATCACCCCGACCTCTGCAGACTTCAATGGCTCCCCGTCAAGAAGAGATGCCACTTCAAACTGCTTACACATGACAATAGAGCGCTCCACAACATGGGACCAGAATACCTTAACAATCGCCTGACCTTCCACCAGCCCACTAGACACTTTCGGTCATCCTTCCTGGCCCTCGCCACTGCCCCCTACATCCGTTGCACCCAAGCCAGTAGAGGCGCCTTCTCCCACCTTACTGCCAGGGCCTGAATGACCTTCCCATCCATCTCCAAAACGCTACCACCCTCGCCGAAATCGGGAGCGGCCTCAAGACCTGGCTGTTCGAATAAACCCCACCCCATGCAGCGCCTGGATACCCCCAGGGTGATGAGCGCACCCATACAAATATTGATTGATTGATTGATTTAGTGTAAAAATAGCTAGCAAGCATTCAACTTTACCTATGATAATTTGGAGCATGTAACTCTAAAATCCATATAGTTTGGCGCTATATTTATAAAAGTGAAAGGAACCAGGAGCACATTGTAAAAAAGAAACCTACAGATGGGCACTGATGAACATATGCTGGGCCTTTCTTGTGTAAAGAGCGTGAGAAGGTCTTGGGAGATAGCAACTGTTTTCTCGAGCAAAAAGATAACTGCTAATTTCTACATTCCTCACTTCATTGTGCCAACTTCAGAACGAGTCTAGGGTTAATACAGTGATTTAGCTCAAATGCGCAGTTTATCACAAAATAACAAAATGAGGCTTCCTTTAACAAGTGTACCATAAAGCTAACCCTTTAGTGGGCCTAAAGAAGTTACGAAAACGAAATATCATATGAAAATTAAAATGTTACAATACATGTTAAATACAACAACAGTTGTATCCCCACTTGCTTAAAAATTCCTTTCTTTGTTACAGGCATCACTTATATAATCAAGGAGCCAGTAAAAAGATAATCCGAGTCTCAAGAAGAGACAATTGGCCTATTCACTGCAGGTAGATACATAAAATTAATTTAGGATTCAAAGATGTAGGGATATAAGAGAGGCTTTTTGCAATCAACAAAAAGCACCATTGTTGTTTACACCTATTGCAGATAAGTGACAAAGCCCTGCTGAGAATCCAGGAAGTATCTTACTTGGATTCGAAACGCGTCGGCACAAGCTTAAGGAGCAATTAATATCATTGATTGGATGAACTAGCGGCGGCTAGCTCTAAAAAACTGTTTGCCATTTGGTGACTTTGTCTCCTTTCTTTGACTTTGTCTATGATTTAGTTTTCGAATATTGATTGTTTTGTACGAATACATATTGTTTGTATTGCATGTAGGATGTATATACTGTATTTATTTTGTCTACTAAAGTGAAGTGTTGTAGCTGGTATATGTGTTGTATATATTTGTGGAAATAGCTCTGAATGTGTATATGTTTCTCTTTTCATTCATAAAGAAGATAAAAGTTTATAAAAAGAATTGTGGAAATTGGAAGGGGTATAAATAAAAGTACCCGGACAAAACAGAAATTTATTTGTTTTGACCTTCAAATAATTGCTTTGAGATTTTGGTTGGTGTGGGCACTGTTGTTGTATTTTCATTAATAAGGTCCAGCCCACCCCATGTTGTAGGACCTAACTCCTTAGTTCTAGCACAATACATGTTAAGGCACATATGACAGCAGCATTTCTACAGTTAAGGAACCTATGCAAAGGAATTCACTTTCTCTGTGATAATAGTGAGAAATTCCTGACTATTGGCTTCCACATATTTTGTATAATGTTTTTTCCCCTTGTACTCTTTATGCATAATTTTGATTGCGTGAGATTTGTTTGTAAAGAAAATATTACAGGCTGATTTACTAACTTTTCACACAGCGCAACAACCAAAGTTGCTATGTTGTGTTGCATGACAGGGAGAGAGTAGAACAGTGCACAATGTACTAAGATACCAAGCTTCTTTCCTCTCTCCCTGTGCTGGCACACTTTAAGTTGTCATGTGCCAATGCGCATACCCTTGCACCATAGTGCACAGTGAGGGCATGATGTCAAGCAAAAGTTTTCCACTGGAAGGGTACGTTTCCAGTACAAAATACTGTGTTTATACATTTTGTATGCGTGCTGTACAGTGCAGCACAAATGCAAAATTGAAAACGTTTGCAGAAATAAAAACAGTTCCTCAAGTTAACGCCAGCTTCAAAGAGGCATTCTATATTTTGGCACCTATTCTTGTCTACAAACATTAGTAGATAGGGTTTTGCATGGGTTGTTCCATGGAAACCCCTGTGTACCATCCATGGTACTTCCCCTTGACGCAAAGCATGGTTAGTGCAACTTTGCATTCCTTTGGGGCTACTTTCCAGTACAAAACAAGTTTTGTGCTCAAAAAGTAAATCACAACTAAACATGTTTGCCTTGGTTTCCATCACTTTTGTGTTGCAAACTGAGCACAAATCGCTACTAAATCTGCGACGTTGTGTGAATTTACAGTTGGGAGAGGAGTTGGCCTAACGGCTAGGGCGGTCGACCTCAAATTTGGGGAACCGAGTTCAAGTCTTAGCAATGACGCTGAATATCCTGTGATTCTGGGCAAATCACTTAATCTCCCCATGCCTAATAAAAAAAATGAATGTGTCCTCATGTAATGCAACTGGTGCTATGTAAAGCGCTCTGATATGTGATACCTTCGGGTCCAGTTCGCGCTATATAAAACTCTGCTAAAAAAACAAAACTGTATGTATATGTTGGCATTGGCTGTGTCCACCGCTTGCATGAGAAACTGTCTAAAATATACAGCAAATATCTGGCTTGACTTTTCTACGTAAGTGCACATCATGTACAATGTTCACACAGGTGAGTGCCAAGAGTTATTTTGTAATAACGTATGGAATTCTCACTAAAATCATGCTGATTATGAATGAAAATAATTATGCTTGCACCTATTCATGACACCTCTTACCACTTACATTGCTTGCCCTTGCGGTCTGCTCAGGAATGTGGGGTGACAGGAAGGCAGGGGCAGAGGGGACTACACACAATTTTAATTGTACGTCGATAAGAACCAACAAAGGAATGTTTTCCACCATGGGTGCAGCTTAATGATTTTGCATGCACCCAAACTTTGCACCCTTGCCTGGGATGTCACTGAGACCACTTGGTGCAGAGCAGCTCCATTGGAAATATTTGACTGTGACCTTGCAGCAGACGTGATTGAGGATAAAAGATGTTCTACCGACAAGATGATTGACAATATTGGTTAATTTGCTTTGATGCTATTTGCTTAAAAGCGGTCATATTTTATGACCATTTTTCTTAAAACATCATCTCCTGTAAATTTTAATAGTAAGTTATGGCTCTTGTTGCATTAAAAGGTCTTTCCACAGTAAAAGAAAGTGCTGATTACCAACTTGGACAGAATTGGGCAGATTCATTGTTTAGATTTATGAAAACAACCATTAAGCTTTCTATTTACTATTATGATCAAAAACGTGTATTTCTCTTTCTATAAATGTAAGGTTTTCAAAAATCTGTCACAATTAGTTTATTGGCTGTTTGGTCGGGACTAAGCCTTGGACCGGAAAAATTAGCACTACACAAAACTCACAAAAGTGTGTGACTTTCACAGCAGCAACATTTTGCACAATTTTGCAAACTTCCTTTCAGCGGGAGAGTGACCCAAACAAAAAATGTCTAGTGGGTGCAATGCAGTCCCCTTCTATTAGTGAGCCTTGCCCTCGTGTTTATGTCCACATCAGATGTGGACATAAACACACAGTGAAAATATATCCCCAAAATATCTCTTAATTTTTTAATATGCCAAGACTTGGTCACTTGCCAGCCTTTTGTAGTCGACCGTCATCTGCCCTGAATGGAGTCGAATGGGAAATACTCTGTATATGGTGAAAGAATCTCAGACACTTCCTGGCTTCCTTCTAATTTTGGGTATAGGTTGGAGCACATGTGCTTTCTATGGTTTGTTAAAAGGATAGGAGTAGGACGCGAGGCCGCTAATGAAAAGCAGACAGAAGAATATTCTCTTGTAGGTAATACCAACCCATGAGTGAAAATGTGAGGAGGACATCATGTGGATGCCCTCAAATTCTCCTGCCTAGGCCACAATGGAGCAGAAATAGGGTCCAACACTTTAATATGAAACGAACTGGAGCGCTCCTGCAAATCCTCAGCTCAAAACCAACAGCGTCTGTTACCACACATGCCAAAACCACGCGAGGCTTAACAACGTAGTCAATTCCAAAACTGTGTCGTTGCCACGACTTCCATTACAATGGAAGTCATTACAACAACTTGCTTTAGGGAAGCGTTGGACTGTGGAGTAACTTAAATTATTATTTCAACTCAAGTAGGTGAATCAGTAAGGAAGGTGTTTGACTTAAAATCCAACACCAGTCAAATACCGTATTCCCTAAAGCAAGTTGTTGTAATGATTTGATGTAATGGAATTTGTGGTAATGACACAGTCATGGTATTGACTGCGTTGTAAAGGTACTACATTGTAATGCCTGTGTTGTAATAGATGTTTCCCCTCAAAGCACAATGTGCTCATCACAGCCTCACCACCTCAAAGCCCTCTCATGCCATTGCCATCCCTTCGCATCACTGGTGGTGGTGACCTGCTTCTCCATGCTCAACTCCTCAGGCTTGGGGATAGTTTGGCAAAAGCTTTTCCGGGGTACTGCAGCGTTCGTGGTAAAGCAAATACTAGTCAGGTCTAGGACGCAGCTTCTCCCAGTTGTGTGCAAGCTAGTACCATTTGCTTTACCTTCCTTCAGTACCCGTGGGGGCCACGTCCACGCACAAGGCTCTAGTGGATGTGTCCAATAGCAGAGCTTACTCCGCATATCACGGCCAATATTCCTCCAGTTTACCGGAAGTGTGTGATTCACATCTCAGAGGCATCAGCTGGCACTCGGGGTCATATTGTTCACCAGGCTCCCTTTCGACTCTAGAAGGGATAACAATTAAACTCCACCCGCTGCAGTAAATCTCACTTTCACAAACTCTGGTGCTTCGCCTTACCGTAGATAGGCATAAATCTGCAGGCTCTGGCCTTTAATCCTACTCACATTAGCCTCAAAAGATTCCAGAAACACTAACTATCCTTCCAACAGTAATCGATTGAGGTCTTTCACCTGTGGAGACTGTAAGCCGCCTGGCACTAGGCTTTCAATATGTACAAAGAGCTTTCTTAGACGTGGGTGGTGCATAGTGTCAAAAACTGGTAACAGCCCTCAGCTGCTGCTCGTGCAGGTAGGTGCAGTGGGGCCTGGTGGGGGGTGATTTCAACTGACAACCACGAGGGAAAATTAAATAAATAATTGATTTTTCCTCGTGGTTGTAATTTGAATACCCACCATCCCCCGTTCCCCCTCCCCCCCACCTGGCACCACTGCCTAACCACTCTAACCTACACGGGCTGTGGCTGACAATCCTTCTACCCACCACTTGCGTTTCGTGCCTCGTTTAGAGTGTGGGGAATTGTGGTTTGCCCTGTTGACTCCGCCATCTGGAAACTGTTGTCAGTGTACCTAATGTTCCTGTGTGGGGAACATTAGCATTATTTTTTTTATGAAGACACACTCGCATATTGGGGTTCTCTCTTCTTAGAAACCAAATGCTGACGGGTCCACCATGCCAGCATGTTATGATGGCCCTGCCATGACAATTTTTATCCATCCAAAATGGCTTCTGCAATGAACTTGGAGCGGCTTTAGAGAACAAGGCAGTTCAATTGAGAGAAAAGTCCAGATGCAGAGGCTGGCAATGACTGAAATGGCACCTGCTCTGTCTTTCCCACACCTCCCTTATGCCAGTTGGCTTGCTGAAGTCCAAAGCCTGAAATATCTGTAGTCTTCATAGCTGCATCTCTCATATCCTCCTCTCTACTGCGCGAGCAAGAAAGGGTTAAGGAGCCCCATTCCTCCGATGCCTCCTGGGGTGCAGTTCAGAACATGCAATTTGCATCTGGTAACCTCTTGGTCATTCCGCTGCAAGATCATCTATCATGGTTTGTTTTAGCTGTTGTGATAGCGCTATTTATTATGCAAAAGGCTCGTCCTCCTACTTTCTATGAATACGAAAATGACTATCAAGCGTCGTGGCTAATGGCGGCCGTTCCCTCCATCTGACGCCTGAGCAGTGGTGGGTCACTGCGTACAGTATTTCAGGAGGCAGAATAAAATCACTAATTAAAAGTAGACAAGCTTCAGCGTTTGGCGCTAACTGCACACAGGCAAGCTGAGCTTGTGGTGACGGTTGTTAAGGCTGCTATGGGGAAGCGACGACACAAATGGAGCAGGGGAGGTGCTCGCCTGCAGGTGTAAAGTGTGCAATAATTAATGGACTGTGAGCTTCCTTGAAGCAACGGTTTGCAATCATGACCAGTCCTGGACACCTGCTTGCCGTGTGTTAACAGGCGACAATTCGCAAACAAAACGAGCTGCAGCTGTGGCGAGTAAGGTGCTATTATTCTGTACTGTTACACCTATGTAATTTATTTGACTTCCAGTTCTTATGCCTGCTGCCACATACATTGAGCTGTGCCGCAAATCACTCCATTTGCTAGTATCTGTTATTCCACACGTTCCATTGAGATCTGCATTTTCAGAACGCTTACTCACTGTGGCTAGACTTTCTCACTACTAGCCCACATCTTGAACACATAATGGGATCAAAACCTGTGGCTCAGCATTACCTCCTCGTCAGTCTCCCTGGATGCAGTCCTTATGCAGGAGATACTTCTCCTTTCTGGTAGAACCAACTCCCTAGCTGTAATCCAAAAAGTTCTCCCAAGAAGGCCCCCGTTACCCAGAAGCTACCACAAAAGGGAGGAACTAACAAAGCACTTCCTGTAACATACCACGCCAAAAAGACAACAGTAAAACAGGAAATAGTCAACCGCCAAGCCGAGGCCGGAGGGTGGGACTCAGGACTGCACCCAGGAAGAACAGGACTAGGAGAAATGAAGATTGCGGGTAGGTAACCGGGGCATTCCTGATTGCCAGGATTTGACTGGCTCATAGGGCAATTGGTCAGTTCCTGAAGGGCTGCTTTGACAGTGTGGAACTTTTTTTAGGCTGTTTGTTGGCCTGGTTTATTGTCTGCTGGGTCGTTTTTATTGTTAATTTCTCTGATATTTAAAAAGCATTGCCTGCAACAAGCTCAAATTCAAGCGCTCTTCCATACTTTGAAAAAGCATATATACAGTTGGTCTTTACAAGTTAAAATTTGCCTCAATTTACAAATATGGGCCACATTTTTTAGCTATCTAATTCACTACCAGAAGCCACATTTATTTTAATGCCTGGTCCTATTTTCTGTCCTAGTCTGACACTGCTGGGTACTCATTTGTATCTTCTGGGGTGGAGCTTCAGTTGCCACCTTTGATGTCCAATAATAATAAAAAATCTCTGTTCTGGTTTCTGTGTCGCTTTTCAGAAAGAATACGTCAACACTGCTCTGAACCTTCAAAGATGTGCTCCCTGGATTTTGTTTTTCAAAGCTCTCCCTGGGAATCCCTTGCAAGGGGGAACAGCCATTACAACACAGGTTTTTACCACGCGTTGCTTTTACATCGCATGCGTTACACCGCATGCGATGTTACAACTCGTGGTAAAGCCACACATACCATTACATCGCATGCGCTATTACAATGCATGGAATGTAATGGCGGCGGCGGCGGGGGCGTCTATCCATGTCGCTGTGAGGAAACTTAGGCTGTTTCCTCACAGCGACGTGAACCAAGCAGGAAGGAGGAAGCAGGATCCGACGGAGACTCTGGAGTGGAGAGAGGTAAGGGGGTTTGCGCATGGGGTGGGGGTTACTTTTGTAGTGTTTAGGGTACTGTAAAAGTAGTGTGGTAATGTTTGTGTTGTGTGTGTTTTAAAATAAAACATTTTAGTGCGTGTTGTAGTGTTGTCCTGTTTGTTTAGTGCAGTGTATTAGTGAGGGTAGTGAAGGGGAGTTTATGTAGTGTAGTGATTTAGGTTTTAGGGTAGTGTATTTTTGTAGTGTTTTTAAGTGTAGTGTATTAGGGTTTAGGGTAGTGTTTATGTAGTGTAGAGATTTAGGTTTTAGGGTAGGGTAGTGTAGTGTTGTAGTGTTTGTTTAGTTTAGTGTATTAGGGTTTAGGGTAGTGTAGTAGTGTTATGTAGTGTAGTGATTTAGGTTTTAGGGTAGCGTAGTGTAGTGTTGTAGTGTCTGTTTAGTGTAGTGTATTAGCGTAGTGTGGTAGTGTTTATGTAGTGTAGTGATTTAGGTTTTAGGGTAGTGTAGTGTAGTGTTGTAGTGTTTGTTTAGTTTAGTGTATAGGGTTTAGGGTAGTGTAGTAGTGTTTATGTAGTGTAGTGATTTAGGGTTTAGGGTAGCGTAGTGTTGTAGTGTTTGTTTAGTGTAGTGTATTAGGGTTTAGGGTAGTGTAGTAGTGTTTATGTAGTGTAGTGATTTAAGTTTTAGGGTGGTGTAGTAGTGTTTGCGCAGTGATTTAGGTTTTAGGGTATTGTAGTAGTGTGTGTGTAGTGTTTTAGGGTTTAGGGTAGTGTAGTGTTTTAGGGTTTAGGGTAGTGTTGTGTTTTAGCCTTTAGGGTAGTGTAGTGTAGTAGTGTTTATGTAGTGTAGTGATTTGGTGTTAGGGTAGTGTAGTAGTGTTTGTGTAGTGATTTAGATTTAGGGTAGGTGTAGGGGTAGGGGTAGTGTTGTAGTGTGGTAGTGTTTTTTGGGTTAGGGGTAGTGTAGGGGTGGGAGTAGTGTGTTGTGTAGGTGTAGGGGTAGTGTTGTAGTGTGGTACTGTTTTGTGGTTAGGGGTAGTGTAGGGGTGGGAGTAGTGTCTTGTGTAGGGGGATTGTTGTAGTGTGGTACTGGTTTTGGGTTAGGGGTAGTGTACGGGTGGGAGTAGTGTGTTGTGTAGGTGTAGGTGTAGGGATTTTACTTACTTTGCAAACTTTTACTGCAAGTATGGCTTTACCACGCATGCCTTTGTGTTGTAATGGCATGCGTGGTAAAGGCATACTCGTTGTAAAAGTATGAGATGTAATGGTATGCGATGTAATTGACATCGCGTAGTAATAACCGTGTTGTAATAGCACGCGTGGTATTAGTATGCGATGTGTTGACATACATCCCTTGCATGTAGCCAATCCTCGTTCGTGGATGTACCATGTTACAACGCATACTATTACAACTACCTACCGTTACAACGCGACCATTACAACGCATACCATTACAACGCATAGCGCTTTGAGGTGCTGGATAGTGGTAAGTATAATTTACTATTCTAACTCCAGTCCCCGTGGACCCTAGGGAAGGTGTTGGATAGTAAATTATACTTATTCCCTATCCTAGAGCGCCCCCCAGCGCAATGCGTTGTAATGGTATGCGTTGTAAAAGTCGCGTTGTAATGGTAGTGCGGAGTAACGAATGCGTTGTAACAGGTGTATACCTCGTTCGTATCCTTACTTTGGAGCTATGCGTTGAAACTGGCCATGCTTCTTTTGTAGCAAACAACTTTCAGTTCATTGTGTAGCAAAACCAAGAAGGTTCTGGGCTGTGGTTGTTTTGTGAGCTAGCCATGATTTTTGATCTTAGATCTACTTAAATTCTGAGAAGTAGCATGAACCCCAAAACCAATGGCAGTCCAGCATGCCCACTACTTTGGAATCCTGCAATGACCAGTGCAAGGATTCGGAAAATAATTATATTCAGCTCTAAAAATAACACAACCGTTCACCTGAGGAAATAAAAGAGACAGAAGAGACGCTCCCAGTAAGGATTATTTAGATGACTCCAACCTGGCCCCCACACTGGAACAAAAAATCGGTGGGCTAAGGAAGAAGAAACAGCCAAGATCTAACTAACTGACAATAAAATTGAAGTAAAGAAGTCCCTTTTCAAATGCATTCTGTGTCTATTCCTGAATGAATGAAACCACATCAATGTCAGCAAAACTACAGTGCATACTGGCTAGATACCAAGGTAGAGTGCAAAGATACTAATTGACCAATGACAGAACCCTGAGCAGAAGGGCCAGAATCCCTGGTTAGTGGCTTCTTTTCAAGGCGTGGATAACACAAACAAGTCCCCTGCATGGTGGGCTGTGGGCTACCTGGAGAAGGAGGAGCAGCTTGAGAAAGAAATGGGATTGCTGAACTGCATGCCCCAGAGAAGTGTCTGTGTGGGCATGAGCAAAGCAGTCACATGACCGAGGAGGCGTGTAAACGATTTAAGGCCTGATTTAGAGTTTGGCGGACGGGTTAATTACACACAAACGTGACGGATATCCCGCCCACTGTATTACATCCTATGACACTTGTAATACGGCATACAGGATAATCATCAAGCTTGTGACAGAATATCCCATCTGCCAGACTCTAAATCAGGCTGTTAGTTCTGACCCTGTATGAGGAGCCAAAAGCACCTGGAGTGTCCTCTATGAGAGAGGGGCTGCTTTATGGAATTAACCAGGATGCTTGTTTCAGGTTCAGGGAAGACCTGGCTTGGCAGTTTGGGCTGGGCTGTTCACATGAGGCACAGGGTCAAGACTGATTTGCATATAGCTGGGTCTGAACTGAGGTGGCAAAGTGAGCTAATGAATGATGATGGATTCAACCCAGATCTGTGACTGGGGGTGAGTGTCTGAAACGTTTTAGCACTCCGTCCATCATCTTCTTGTGTTTGCTCTGTTCGCTCTAAGTTGGCAGGCTATGTCCAGACGTGGGTCCCTTGCTCACTTTTCCACTGATTCAAGCTAGCCTGGCTGATGAAGTGTGTTACCCAGAAACTGGTCCCAGGATATTGTTTCTGGTTCAGGGGAGATCTGGCTTGGCAGTTTGGGCTGGACTGTTCCCATGAGGCACTGGGTCAAGATTGATTTGCATATAGCTGGGTCTGAACTGAGGTGGCATGGTGAGCAAAACAATGATGATGGGTTCAATCCAGATCTGTGACTGGGGGTGAGTCTCTGAAAAGTTTCAGCTCTCCGTCCATCATCTCCTTGTGTTTGCTTTGATCGCCCTAAGTTGGCAGGGTATGCCCAGCCATGGGTCCCTTGCTCACTTTGCCACTGGATTCAAGCTAGCCTGGCTGATGAAGGGTGTTACCCAGAAACCGGTCCCAGGATGCTTGTTTCCGGTTCAGAGAAGACCTGGCTTGGCAGTTCGGGCTGGACTGTTCCCATGAGGCACACGGTCAAGACTGATTCGCATATAGATGGGTCTGAACTGAGGTGGCAAAATGAGCTAAAGAATGATGATGGGTTCAACCCATATCTGTGACTGGGGGTGAGTGTCTGAAAAGTTTTAGCGCTCCGTCCATCATCTCCTTGTGTTTGCTTTGTTCGCTCTATGTTGGCAAGGTATGCCCAGATGTGGGTCCCTTGCTCACTTTGCCACTGTAATCAAGCTACCCAGGCTGATGAAGGGTGTTACCCAGAAACTGGTCCCGGGATGCTTGTTTCCGGTTCAGGGAAGACCTGGCTTGGCAGTTCGGGCTGGACTGTTCCCATGAGGCACAGGGTCAAGACTGATTTGCATATAGCTTGGTCTGAACTGAGGTGGCGAAGTGAGCTAAAGAATGATGATGGATTCAACCCAGATCCGTGACTGGGGGTGAGTATCTGAAAAGTTTCAGCGCTCCGTCCATCATCTCTCCTTGTGTTTGCTTTGTTAAACCTTCTTAGCCAGACCAAAAACAGCATGGAGATTGTAGGGTTATGGGTTTTTGAAAGATTTGCTCACGTAGAGGTCTTGCTAAATTCCTGTTGTGACCATGAGGAACTGGGACACTTGCACCAATCATCCTGGGTCACTGTAAAGAGACAACGGTGCACTCCACACTGCCTGTGGCAGGTTGGAATTCCTTTGAATACATGTTGTAGACGGGAGAAGGCAGGTGCCCAGGTGAAGCAGGATGCCTCAGTAAAACGAATGTTTTAACAGTAGTTTAGGCTTCCCTAAAACCTGTTTGATCTCACTAAACGGAGCATCCTGATGTTTAAAGATAAAATCCCTAGGATTGATTCAATAAATGATTGAAGTGCTCTTGTCAAAGGCAGTAGGCCTGCCTTGTATCTTGTGCAAATTCAGACTAAGCCCATAAACCCCACTGAGGTACATCCTCAAACTGCATGATATCTCAAAAATATTCTCATGTTCCGTAAATCTGGCATGAAAAACTGACCTTTAACTAAAACTTCTGATTACCTTCTCTTCTTTTTTTCTTCTGTCTATCAATTGACCTTCCCCTTCCTTTCCATCTTCTGCAAGCCTCCTCTCTCTGCACACAACCTAACCTGACACATGCATTTTTGCCTTATTCTCTATTGTAGTATGTGTGCAAATTGCCCTCAACTCATTTTCAAGATCACAATCTCGCCTCCTTCCCCTGACAGTCATACCTATGCAACCGAACAATACCTAATCTTCTTTAACTCCTCGATTAATCTCACCAACCATGTGCTTAAGCTCACACACCCCTCCACTAATGATCACAACTAATTCCTACTAATTTAGCCCAGCATAAGAAACTGGAATGACTGCATGGAATAGTTGCATGAGCACACAAGGCTAATCCCAATAAGTAACAGTAACACATACTGGATTAACCACTAACCTTGGGTTCCGGATCAGAGTGCTTCCCGATTTAAAGCGCTTCAGCGCCTCATCAGGGTTAGTAAACGTCAAATAAATGCATTTTACAATTAGAATAACACATTCAGACCAAGCCCATAGGACTCACTGTGTTGTTTGCAAAAAACCTTGAATGTGTGGCTCCTGGTCAGTATATCTTGCTAGTTCTATACCATTCAAAAACTTACTGCAGGTGTTATTCAAAATTAAAGTGTTCTTCATTTTTTTTAAAGAAACAATATTATACTTATAAAGAAGAGATGTCTCAAACTTTGTTTAAAATAAGTAGAATTTAAAGCACCACTAAGGGGGGGTCGACATATTTTTTATTCGAATTCCAATAATACACATGGATGATTTAAATACAGCAAAACTTTAGTCATTTTTTACTGAAAAGTGTTTTGCTTTGCATTGTTATGTAGAATTCCACTTCACATTTCATTCTAAACCGGTCATGATGCTAAATGATGGTAGTACATTGGAAATTGCAGAAGCTATTTGAGATACATCTTTTGATTGACAATAGTTATAGTAGGAAATTCATATATTTGACATTTATTTAATACACGTACTTAATTTATCCTTTGTTCCTTAGTAACAGAGTTATTTGATTACTTATGCTTTGATAAGAATATGGAGTAAACATTCTGATTTTTATATTGACTACTATACGAACCAATGTGCTATTGCGCAATATTTTCATTAAAAGGTTTACTCGCAAACTCAATAGTTCTCACCAAAGAGAGTTATTGGCTTTGGCAATCATTTATAACCCTGTTGTGCAGCAACACAGTTGCTGTGTAGCATGGCTAAAAAATATTTTTTTAAAGTGCTACGATTCAGCCAATGCGAATGGGCCTTTTATCGTTTGAAAAAAAGGCTCCTAAGCGCTGGCCACATTATATTGCTTTAAAAAAATTATTTTAGCTGTGTGCTTCCCCATCCCCTCGCCTGTCCTCCCTCCACACCCACGCTATTCTCTCCTGCCCTCACACCTTCCCATAAGGAGTGGTTTGGATGCAAGGAAACAAGGAGGAGGAGAGGGTGGGAGAGCAGGAAATGGGTGGGCAGAGAGGACAGGCGAGAGGAACTGAGTAAGCAAACCAACAACAGAGGATGGGTGGGGGGTATCAGTGCAAGTAAGCAGACAACAGAGGGTGAGTGGGAGAGGCTTGGGCAAGCACACGGACAGTGGAGGGCGTGGCAGTAGTGTTTAGGGGACACACATAGACAATGATGGGGATGGGTGGGCAGGAGGGGCTAGGGCAAGGACACGTACAACAGTGGGTGGGCAAGAGAGGGTAAGGCAAGCACATAGATGACAGATGGTAGGCAGGCAGGAACAATACTGGGGTAAGCTCATGTTCAATGGAGGGTGGTCCAGAGAGGCTGGGGCAAGCACACGGACAACAGAGGGTGAGCAGAAGGAGATTAGGGGAGGCACACAGACCACAGAGGGTGAGAAGGAGGAGAATGTGGGAGGAACATGGGATGGAGAGAAATACATCAAGGAGACATCTGGAAAACACACTCACTCTCACAGACTGCTTACATTTTTAAAAATTGCAACGTTTGAAAAAGCAAGCAGTGGAAGGATACAGCAATGTGTTCGTGCTCCAGGGAGGGATAAACCTAATAAGAGGAAGGAAGGCCAAGAGAAGCTGATGAATTGGAAACGAGCAATGAGAGTGACAATGAAGCCCATCAATGGTAAGTAATTGGCGGGCTGTAAACCCACTGTAAGGTAACAGCATTTCTTGCGACAGGGAATGTGCTGTCTGAGGCAAGACCAAAACAAACCTGTGTAAAATCTACATTTAGTACACCACCATTGGTGCAGTCTATTGCAACATCTACTGTGAAGAGATGATAGGTTAGATTATGTTTGTTTCCCTGTAACTTTCTCTATTGTTAAAAATGTACAGTTGCTTCAGTTATTATCACAGAAAATGGTTTTCAATCAAGCCTGTTATGAGTACATTTTAAAGACAAGCCTAATAAGATTGTACTGTTCAATTCTTCTAAGTTTAACTTTATAGATAAATGTGAGTGTCAAAATGGTGCACGTTTTCTTGGAAGACCTTTGAGACTTGTTTTAATCATGTAGTTAGTACCATAGAGTTGAGATGGGAACATCCGTTATCTGGAAGTGCCCATCATATAATTATTGACCTAAAAGTTAAAAACATAAAGATGAGCTCAAAATGCTGTAAATGTGTGTATTTCAAAGCAGTGTTTGCTACTTTAACCCTGCCTTTTGTTGTGAATTGCTTGGAATCCTTACAAATGCAAGTACTTGTGATAATTTGGGATTGTTTAAATTATATGTATAGCAGTATTTATCTCTTGTTCTTTTAAGCTCTTTAAATTATTTATATTATATCAAATGTAAGAAAGTGTACAATTAAATATTGCCACCACATGCTGACAACACGCCCACACTGAAACCCCTCCCACACACAGGCACACACAGAAACCCACACACATGCTTGCGCTCACACACTGACAATCCTTGCCTCAAAGATTGAATGTCCCTTCTACAGTAGACTGAGAGACAATTTAAAGCACAGAAGCTGCTGGCAGGCCCACTCCTTACAGGTGACAGGTAAAAAGGCTGTCTACACACACTTAACCCTAGTGCTTGCTAGGGGAGGAAGCTAGAGGTTACGGGGTGTTCAGGGTAAGCTGGCCTCCAAGTAAGACATGTACACACAAAATAAGCTATCCTGAATAAATATCTGATTCTAAATGTGAAAAACAGGCGCACTACGCCAAATTAAGTGGAGTACAAGGCATCTCAAAAAATGCGAAGGACTGTCCTCAAACACCGCCAGGTGTCATGCTTCATCATTGGCAGTCCTCGCTCTCTAGAAACCGCGTTGGTATAGAGCAGGCCTTCACCTAAAGACAGGGAGGCACTTCTAAGAACTAAGTGGCGTGGCCCGAGATAAAGTGAGAGGTTAAAAATTACTGCAAGCATCAAATACAATTTATTTGTTAGGTGTTTGCTTAATATTAAAAGTAAAGCGTGGGGACCTGGGGGTTTACTACTCAACCCCCATCCGTGTCGACCAACCAGTTACAACTAGGGTGGTTGTGCCTCCCTGGGACCACTGCAACCCCCAGGAGGTGACGCAGCGGTCTTCAGTCCCCAATATGCTTGGCTGGACCGCCCCGGTACCGCCAAGCACATTACGAGTTTCCTTTCCGCCGCAGTTCTCATGGCGGTTCCACCTCCATAAAAACTGTGGTGGAGAGAAAACGTAGGACCCCTTGTGCCTCTAGCCGCGGAATGTATGCAGGGGGCAGATGTTGTGCCCACCTGCGTGCATGCCCCCAGTACCTGCAGAAGTCCATGCTGTGCAGGGACTGATTTTGACGTTCCCATTGCGGTGCCTATTTCATAGGCACTGCCGTGGGAATGCGAAAGAATGACCCGGCAAACCAGGAGAAAACTCCTAATCAGACGGGCAGGTCAACCATAGGTTTTTAGGTGCTGGAGTGGGGAGGTCCTGCTCCAGCACCGGCAAACTTGTAATAAGGCCCTTGTTCTTTTTGAGAGGTATTATAAGGGAGCTTCCAGCTAAACTGTGGTATGTGTGCTTTTAAAAGACAGTTTTAAAATGTGCACTGCATACAATCTGGGTATTACTAAAATCTGTGTTTTAGAAGCACTTTTGTATCTTAAACCTTTTTGCGCATTTTGTAACAGCCTAACTTATACTGTGTGTAATGCAAAATTAAAATAATGACTTACATATTCAAGGTGCTTTGTGTCGCAGACTGGGACCTCGTAGCCCCAAACATACACAAGTCACTATTCACCTCTGCACCAACCAGGATTCAGTTCTGAGGCTCACTGGTTAAGGACACAGACCTCTGCAGAGCTTTAGAGGTCTGTAATAGAGGTTTCATAATATGCGGCAGGGCATTTCCCACTGATTAACAGAACTTGCATTTAATTTTCATTTAAGCTGTGCTTTCTTTTATATGTAGTTACCTGAAGGTGAAATAATAAATAAAAGTTACAGAATATTTTGTTTTTCTAGCCAGGCCCCATGCTCACTCTCCCCTTCCCCATTGTATGCAGGAACACAGTTCCCATCCTTTTTTTAATGCACTTTGCCCATTGCTCAGAACACATACAAAATTGTCATGGGTGCTGAAGTAGTGTAAAAAATACTGCAGCTTACTAGAGTAATCTTATGGCAGGGGTGCCCATAACCTCTTCAAGGTGCTCAATACAAGACTAAATACATTTTTCTTAAGTCTAAAACCTGTGAGGTATTTAACAAAGTGTATCTGTGAATGACTCACAGACTTCTCAGGATGCATTGAGTGATGTACTACAATGTACTACAATGTCAGATTTGATATGTTCTCTAAACAGAGAATGGTATAGACGGGGCCTCTAGAAGTATGCAATTGTGCAGCGATTTTTGTATAATTATATATGCATTTGCCACATAATTCATCACAGCACGTGTTACCATGCAGTGGAATGCCCTTTTCAAAGGTAGACTGGTCATTTTCTGTTGCTTATTTCTATATTTGGTTATTAAACTGGTATTAACGAGGTGCACCCAATGCCGAGGCAATGCTAACAAGTGCAAAAAGTACAAAATAATGAAGTAGTACTATTAAAAAATTACTTCATTATGCAGCGTAATTTGCCTTTTCTTGCTGCACAATTTACTGAACTCTGCCATATAATTTGGTACTCTCGGGCCGCATAATTCCAGTGGCCCTGGGTATAGGATAATCAAAACAGGAGAACATGTCTACGTTAATCCTAACAAGAGTCCGATGCAGACACAGCTCAAAAGGAATGAGCAGAGTTTGACCCTTTGGGTAGACCAGTCATCCTTGTCTACACTTTATGTTTCAATGAGACATTCAGTTAGCCAGTCAGTGACTCTTGAGGCTGGATCGGAATACTTTGAAGTAGGGGAGCATGCGTAATCTAATTTCTAGAGAGTTACAGATTGTTTGGGGCTTGTTGGAGAAAAGTGTTTTCCAACGGCCATTTTTTGTACTTGAAAAGGCCACATTGTAAAAACAACTTTCCTTGAAGGCACTTGCTTCCGAACGCTTTGGCCAGTTTCTCTGCCAAGTATTTTGGAGTAGCCACATTCAGTGTTTTGTAGTTAATGCACGAGGGCTTGCGCCCGCTTTTCTTAATTTAGATGCAGCCGCTTGAGTGATGACCGGTCTGGGGTGTTAATTGCAATGGGTTTCAAAGTGCTTTTATTAGACCAAAGCAAGTCTTATATATGATGTGCTGTATTCTATTCTGAACATGAACATGGCTTGAACTATCATCCTCTGATCTGCTTTAGCAAGAAAATGTCTAATGTTGCATATAATTTTGACTGGGTGGTTGATGTACTTTAATACAGCCTTTATGTTGGAGCTGAAGTTTAGTTTTAAGTCTAAAACGACAGAGAATTATTGCAAATTAGATGGTTCAGGAGTGATCTCATTTTTGTTGAGGTGTTCAATCTAGTCAGAAGGTATTTCACAGTTTTCTTGTTTTGTTTTAAGGCAAAAACTAAGAATCGAGTTTCTGTGGGTTGTATTTTACTTTTATATTTTGAATCGAGGTTTGTGTTTCTGAAATGTATGTTGTCAACTTTCACAGACTGGGCAATCTGTTTTCAGTTATAACCGGGAGAGATGTGAGTATGGATGAAAATGAGATACTGTGTTTCAACAGGAGTTCACCTAGAGTTTCAACCTCAAGGTTAAAAGCAAGGGGCCAACATGGAGACCTGCCCCATACAAAAAGGTGAGGAATGACTTGGTGAAATAGGCTCAAGAGGTAGCTCCATAACCAGCGCAGAGCACTGTCTTGTAAGCCGGTGTACTAAAATGGAAGATTGGGGAGAATGTCATGTTCACTCAGTGAGACTAGGTTGGTTAGTTCCTGTGTAAATTGAGGAGCTGAAGAGTCAGCCACAATTTTGATTGGGCTTGAATGTGGTGCTGTGATGAGCTTTATATCCTGATTGAAAGGATCCGCAGCCTAAAGAAAATATTCAAATGGATTCCCCTATCATCCCGAATGCCTCTGGTGCAAGGTCTTATCGTTAGTCGGATTGACTACGGGAATGCCCTGCTAGTCTCCATTAATGAAAATCTTCTGGCAAAACTTCAGGTGGTACAGAACACGGCAGCCAGATTGGTGCTTAACCTTCCCTCCCGTACACCTTCTTTGCCGTGCCTAAATACCCTGCACTGGCTTCCTATCAAACAGCGCATACAATTCAAACTATGCTGCCTGGTTCACAAGAACATCATTGGACAAGGACCATTCTATCTGGGCAACAAACTCAAATTCCACAACAAGGCCCGAACGCTCAGATCATCTAACCAACAACTTTTAATGGTTCCCAAAGTCCGCACCGTCAGAAATGGCGACAGAGCTTTCTGTAAAACTGCTCCAGAGGCCTGGAATGCCCTTCCGCTCTGCCTTAGAACCGAACTCAATCACTTGAGATTTCGGAAAAAATTGAAAACCTGGCTGTACTAATCTCTGCCTGACGTCTCTGTCATGGTCCTGCAAGCGCTCTGAGACCTTAGGATGATTTATGCACTATATAAACCTCAATTGTCATTACATTACATTACAATGTGGTTGTTCTTGCTTCTTGTTGTATTGATCAAAGGCGGCTCCTCCGCTATGACAGAGGAGTGTCACCCCAAGGCTTTTAAGCAGTGTAAAGAAGAGAAAAATAAGATGATAACTCTTAAGTTATCATTTTATGCTTCCTGACGTGTCCTGCTGCTTTGCGGCGGGCGGATGGGAAGGGCTGCTCTGCTTTCCGAGCAGGGCAGTGGAGGATTGGTTTGCTCACATCAAAGTGCGCAGTGACAGTTTAGTCGGCCCTCTGGGGCCACTCTAAGCAGTCATGCTAACTTCCCTGTTCTCCATGGAGGCTGCTTCACAGCCTGCATGGAGAACATGCCTACCCCTCCAGCCCCTGGCCAGAGCAATCACAACGCTGCCATTGCAGCATTGTGATTGACTTAGGGGAGGGAGTCTGGTTGTCTGCTTCCTGTTCCTGTTGGAGGCAAGAGAACAGGAGAGCAGAAACAGATAAGATGTGGGACCGGTCAATGTAAGTTTCGCTTTTTTTAAAAAAAGTGTTTCGGTCCCTGCTAGATACCACCCGCTCCGCCCCTCCCGCGGCCCCCTTCATGAACTCCGTGCCCGCCCCCCCACCTGTGAGCCATGCTGGCCGCCACTGGTACTGATTGAGTTTAATAGCCACACATTTTTCAAGTAGCTTGGCCAGGTGTGGGAGGCATGGAATGTTTGTGAAATTGTCTGTTTAGTTATGGTAAGATTCTTTCTTCTTTAGTCGAGGTCACCCATGTCCGGGAAGGTCAAGTACAACACCATTTTGGCGAAAGGCATTTAAGCTGTTTAGCCTATAAGATCGGAGGACATTCACAGATCTTTGATCATATATGGATGTATCCAACCATTGGTGAATTGGCATGACCTTATGTTAGTGATGGATTTCTCAATGTCTATTGAGTGATTGAATCAAAGGTGTACCACATGGCCAAAATGAGTGAGGATTGGCAGGCTTTCTTTTTTGTTGGGGCTTGAGTCAATCTCTTTTGTTATTAGGGTGATTTTTGGGGAAAAATTGTTCTTCAAGTCTGGGCTCGTCAGCTGGTGTGAAGGCATGAAAGTCTGTCGTTTGAGAATGTTAAACTGCTCTTTAGGCTAATTCTGGCAAAATTCTGTTCAGGTTTAAGATACAAAAGTGCATCTAGTTTGAAACAGTATATCGTTTTCATATATGCATCCAGTGGCTTAAAGTTAAATGATGAGGATGACCTCGGATGGTTGTTTCTTCAGTTTACCCTCAACGCATCGCACAGTTTTCCTTTGAGCGTTTATTTTGCAGGAGCACCAGAGGGAGGTTGTTCTACCGGTGAAGTCGAGAATACTTGTCAGATTCTGCTCGTGTCCTTCAATGAGTAGTATGGGATCTCTGCTGGGAGACGTAATAGCATTTATAGAAGCAGACATGTATTTGAAAGCTCAATGACTATGTTCTATGGTAGCTAGACTTTTTTTCTCCTTTTGTGAAACAATGGTTTTGAGGAGTGCACTGAAGAATGAACATTTGAAACACGTGATCTAACTAGTCCATAGGGAGTAGGTCTGTTGTCTGAGCAATTACATTTCTAGCAATGATAAGGTCAATGATGAAGCTGTTACAATGCCTATGAGACTTTCAGTGATGGAATGGAATGTTTTTATTTAGGAATGCTTTTATTTGGGTGGTGATCTTGTGACCTGTGAGAGCACTGATTTTGTATATCACACTGGTGGCATTAAAATTTACAATTCCATTGTTATACCCACTTAAAGAATCATATCATAGACTACGGAACATATATATATATATATATATATATATATATATATATATATATATATTGGAACACCTCCTTCCGTGAAAAGAGAGAAGCCACTGCAGGGAATCAGGTCGGAGACAACTTTATTGGAACACCCTCGGCAAATGCATTTCGGCAAGTTTTGCCTTCTTCAGTGCCAGGTGAGTGATTACCAGGAGGCAAGTCCCTTCTCCCTTTCATAAGTCCTCCTCACCGCTGATTAGTTGCACCCTAGCACCGTAGTCTCAAGTGAGTGGGTGTGTCCTTGTTAGGTTAGCCCACTGTGTTGCAGCAGACCACAAGTCCCAGCATGCCCCTGGATGGCGCTGGGCTAAGCTGGAAACAGGTGCACATCAGGCAAGGTATCCGGACATTAGGGAGATTTGGAAATACAGCCACTGTCCTGACTATTGTTCACCAAAGGCCTCCTTGGGTCCCCACACCGCATAAACCGTGCCACCAGGAATCAATTGCACGAGGGTCCGTGTGGCAGTGCACCATCCCCGATGTGAAGAAAAGTTTCCTCAGCATCCCGTTTCTTGCTTCCTGGATGACATATATATATATATATATATATATATATATATATATATATATATATATATATATATATATATATATATATATATATATATATATATATATATATATATATATATATATATATATATATATATATATATATATATATATATATATATATATATATATATATATATATATATATATATATATATATACACATACATATATAGTTTTTTTTTATTTAAACGCTTTATTTGGTATTTCAATAAAACAAAATATACAATAACGAATGAATAGGACAGACAAGAAGCAAAATACAATACAGTTAGTTCCAATTTTCACCTTTCAGACCTTCAGCAGATGGAGTATCTTTGCCATTCAGGCCTTATGGATCGTTGGATGATATGAGTCCATGAGGCAGAAAATTAACCGGTTCAGAAGATTCCTAGTATTGTCTGTAGAATTCTGTTGGTCTGATTTACTTCTTGATGAGAATCGGTCATGGTGGCCAGTTAGCGTGGTTTTGTTTGGGTGTGAGTGTGTAGCAGAGATCACAGGAGTATTGACTTCTCATGTTCAAAATTTTGGGGAAGGATGATGATGTCCCAGCAAACCAGGCCCACCATGTGTGACATGATCTAGATTTAAAATCTTTCCAGTCACAGAGGATCATTTTAACACCCAGTGTTATAAGTCAAATAGTAGCAGTTCAGTTCTGTTGATTTGGTGGGGGGGGGTGGAGTGGCCATATTTATACATATTTTAAATGCACTCTAATTTTGTTATCCTGTTTTGTACTGTGTAAAGTTTAACTCAACTATCCTACTGTCAGGACTAGGGCGGCTTGTGGTCTAGGGCCCGCCCCATCCTGTAGGCACATACGCCTGTTCCTGTGCGATCAACCCATATGTGGTAAAAGCCATAGAGTAGCCCCTGGAGGATTGTGGTGGCGAAAATGTTTAAAGATGCATGTTCTTGTGTCCTAGTATGTTTGTTCTCTTTACTAACTTTTTCCCACTCAGGATGCGTGAGATTTGGCATCTCACGCGAGATGCGTGAGATTTGGCATCTCACACGAGATGCGTGAGATTTGGCATGGGCGTGCCTATGATGACGTCAGCGGCCACGCCCAGTTCCCCGTGCTCACTATTCAGCGTCTTTTGGTGAAGGAGGAAGAGGATCTTGGGGCTCCGTTTCTCGGCGTGGCCAGCTTTCTTCTTTTGATCGGTGGAGAGTTCTGGGTGCCTGAAGACTGCTACAACGCTCGCTGAGCTGCAGGAGGAGTTTAGAATCTGCGGAGGCTTCTCTTCTTGATCGCCTCCCGGTGAGGCTAGCTTTTGGGGGTTACCTGTCACTAACCCAGATTCAGAAGTAGAGTAGGTCGTACTCTACAGGTAAGATTGCGAATCTTGTTAAAACCATCTCAGTGAATTATTAGGAACATTCGTTTTGATTCTCAAGATCATTACCATATTCACAAGTGTGATTCTTGTTCAGTAGAAATTCTATGCATGTTTTCTCTAGCTCATTATTATATTCACAAGTGTGATTCTTGTTCTATAGTAGTTCCATGAATGTTTTTGGGAATACTTTTAAAGTCACATAAAATAAGGAAATATAAGACACTGATTGTTTAGGTGATTGAAAACCTAGTCATAGAAAGACCTAAACCAAATTCTGCCGCTTATGTCTTTGAGCAGTTGATACTGAAGTGAAGTCTTATCGCCACAATATAGCGGATCTAAGAAAGGCCAACCAAGAGTCTGATTGTCTGAATAAACGCAAGCCACAAAGCTCTTAAGCTAGTTCCTGATTGAAGGACAGAATCTGATGTACTAATTTACGTCTTTGTGAAAAGGAAAGTGCGTGTATTTTTGTTTCTGAGTAACTTTTCCTTTTCAGATCTCCTTCCCAGCTGTTCCCTTCCTAATTCCCTTTCCCCCCCCTTAATCACTTCAATACTCTGTGTAATCATTACAATCAGAGTTGGAGGTATTGAGAGGTGGGCCCCTTATATCATCACTCCAGACCCTGAGGAAGAAGCAACCTGACACCTACTGAGCATATCCTCGTACTTAAGTTGGCACAACTAAGCGAACAATGCAGAAATGAGTCCACCATTTTACTCAAGAAAGTTGTACCCATCTCTCTATAGGTCTTACTCCATTCTTCCCACTAAAAGAGCCTGGTACCAGCGCATAAGCACTTATCAGCAATTTCTATGCATCGCATGTTCTTTCTTACACAGGTTTGCATTGTGCAATAATGTATAAAAGTAGCAAATAAGTTCTATTGATTTTAGGGTTGCGTGCTCTAACTGACCGGGTGTGAAGATCTGATCAGATGATTTGGCTTTTTCTCAATTTTATTTTGATGCTGTCTGGGTGATCTTGCCTTGAACATCTATTAGACATCTAAGAGGTATACTGAATGTCTGTTTTCTTTTACATGTATGTTCCATTGTACATTAATGTCACCAATAAAAAATAATCATGTTTGTGAAAGGACCTTCTCTTACTACTTATTAACAATCTATCCATATGTAGCATGCAGTATCCATTTTGGACTAAGGTACCAATGATAGGTTGCCATGCTAAATTTAATGAAAGTTCTTCGAGTACAAGATGGTAAGGTTTTTCTACTGAGTAATTTAGCTGAGTAGTTGTGGAGGGTGTAGTAGAATCTTTGGTTTGCGCCACGTAAATCTTATGCACATAAAAAGACAGTGGCTCTTAATGGTAACGCTCTCTGATTGTTTTTTTGTCCCCGGAGTTTGTGCGCACAGATCAGCATACAGCACTTTCTCTTCCCTTGAGCACTCTGCAGTCTTGTTTGATTGCTGGTGTCCCTGTCTCACTGGCAGCAGGAAAAAAACTACCAACACTGGTGACAATTCCTTCACCCTCACAGACTATGAAATGCATAAGTGCACAGGTAGCGAAGGCTCTTTGAAGAGTGCATGAGGTCTAGTCTTATGTTTAAAAGCATCTATTAGTGCACCATCTCCCTGGTACAGCTAACTTGGGTGGCCATCCAGAAAGCCTATATAGCTATAATACCTAGAATCTGTTTATTCTAACGGTTGAGCTGTTCACTTACATAGGAAACCGTTCAGCGCAACTAACATTTCAGGCGGTAGGTAGCCAATGCACTCACTCCCCCACTCCTCCCCCCCTTTACTTTGGGCATTGCTGCCTCCCAAAGACCTCCACCTCATTGCTAATTTCTGTGCTAGTTAAACTTACAGCCAAGTTACAGATGAAGCAATGGGCAGTGGATGTCAGGTTTGGATTTGGGAAGCAATGGTATAAATCCACTAGAGAGCTAGATGGGTTTCACCTTCAGACTGTGAACATGTTTACAAACAGCACTGCCAAAAAATCAACCGTCTTTTAATTCCACTTAAAATGCCTGTTTGGGCGAATGATAGTGGATGATATGGCAGAGATGAGTATGAAAGACAATGGCATACCTACAGGGAAACCTTTTACCTTGTAGCCCCATCAGTTTTGGGGGCGTTTGCTTGCTACTTTGATCATAGATGTGATCTTTTGTGGCTTTACGTGAAGTGAAGTTGCAAATCATCCAAGCCCTATTCTCTGCAGCCAGAAGTCCATAGAGATGTTGGGATTTTCCAAAAGGAAGTTGTTTACTATGCGCATGCTGCTGAGAGGGGGAGAATTCCATAGCTTAGTAGCTAACAAGGAGAAAGTGTGACCTCCTTGCTCAACCTTCCTGATTGGAGGGATAAATACTAGTTAAGACTTGGTAGATCTAAGCATGAAAAAGGACGATGTGCACAAAGTTTTCTGCTAAGTAAATCAACTTTGTTCAGTGAACTGATCTTTCTGAAATGAGAGCCAATATGGAACTGCAAGTTATGGGGAGAACTGACACCATTAGTGGAATATTGTATCGGCCAGGCAGCAGCATTGTGCACCTCCTGTAACCTTGCTGTCATATGGTGAGGAAAGCCCAGGTACAGAGAGCGTTTGAAGTCCAATGGGAGATTATGACGACCTCCTGCAATGTTTTCGGACAATGTGAAGTAATTGGGAGATGCGAATGATGTACACTGATGTGTCAGCAGCGTAAGGCAGGACTTCATTCATTTAGTGAGTAACAAAGAGAGAAAGATTGGTTGAGGGGCTATGAAAGGGCTGCGGTCTTGTAGTCACCATATGAAAAACCATAAGGAACAGAAGTCTGGAAGTGAAATGGCTTGCCATCAATCCCGACAAAATTCTTAGTGTCAATGGGCTCATTTGTGTCAGGTGGGAGCGGCTGAACAGATATGTAAGCAGGATTAGAGGAGTTATATAAACATTGAACTAAGTTGGAGTCAATAAAAAGCCTTACCGTACCCTCTGGGCTAGTATTTTAGTGGCTGATTTAATTGATGGTAAGTGACCCATTCAAATCTGCTCTTAGATATACGACTCTAGCCAACTGAGGGCATTTGCATCAATTCCACATTCATAACGTTAAGACAGAAAAATTGTGTGGAAGACTTTGTCGAACACCAACAAAAGATCGGAATGGATCAGGGTAGTCAAGCCTCCTTGGTTTGGAATCCTTCTGCGCTCATCAAGCATTGCTACCTGCATAGGTTCTGCACTGTGTAAAGGACAAAATCCCGAATGCACATGGATGGTCATGCTTAGAGTTGTTCTAAAAGAGGGATGGCTCCTAAATGATGTTCTTCTTAGGAATTTACGTGAGACATAGAAGCAGAGATATCAATCCAAAATTAATAAGAATATCTCAAAATATTCTTGGGGTTTTTAAAAAGTGACAAAAGCGAAGCTTGCATTCTCACCATTCAGAATGATGATGAAGAGATGTGTGCGTTTAAAAGATGTAGCAAGTGTACCAGTGCCAGAACGCAAGAATGGTAGGCCAGGGACTGAATAAGCTGCCTTCCTGCTTAAGCTTTTGAGGACTACAAGAGACTTGGAAACAGTTCAGTAGTTTCAAATCAGAGAGTTGTATATGCAGTGTTAATATTATTTTTATGATTATTGTTATTCATAGTAGTAGTATAAACTTCCTATTCACCAGGGGGCAGATTTACAAGCCCCTTGCACCACTTTTGCGTCACTTTGCCCATGTTAAAAGTGACGCAAAAGTGGCGCAAGGGGCTTGTAAATCTGCCCCCAGGTGCTGTACCTTCTTTCGGTGAATTACGTTTTGTAACCCATACTACTTTTCCTACCCTAATTCTTCTAGTACACTTGCAGCCATATACCGTTACCACTAGCTATGACCTAGTGCCTTTAGTCTTTGATGAAACGTCATAGCTCTGCCCAACCTATACATCTATTCCCACACCCTCATACCAGAGACACTCCATTTCTATACCTAGTGCCTCTATCACATCTTACCACATAACTCAAATTCTCTCTGTATCCTATTGCTATTGCCCATACCGCTACCCTTTTACTGCGACCAATTCCATAAGACCTGTACTCCTGCCCACTCATGCTCTAGCATGAGTAACTCTACCCCAGCTCACTGTAGCATCTTCTAACCTATACCCTAGTAACTCAACCCTTAATTATAGCCCAGGTTAAGGGCCCCCCATGTACACCTTGCCTATTACACAGTTCCCATACCTTTACCACAGTATACCAACCACTACCTGTAACCTTACAGCATCTACCTATACTCCAATACAACTTCCCCTACCCATATGGCATTTCTTTTCCCCAGCCTAAGGCCTAATATCTCCACAATCACCTATATCTTGGCACCTCTGCCCTTACCTATGTCCCAGTACTGTGATGCCTTTCTATGACCCACAATATATTAATTTTAGTTATTTCATTAATCCCACATCTTTTTCTTGTTACCTGTTTTCTTCCACGCCTTTTCTGGAATGGAAAACCATATATTTATTTATTTATTTATTTATTTATTTATTTATTTATTTATTTTTCATGCAAAGTGTTTTCGGAACTTTGGAAATTCACAAAAACATAATCTTAACAGTTTGGGATAGACAAGAGGACGTTCTTCATTTTGATCTTCTATGAAACGAGGTACAGTGCGTTTGTCTTTGACCTCAGCTAACAGTTCAGGGAATGTTGTAATACAGGACGGACAAACAGTCAAAAACCTTTATTGCTTTTACCCCATTTTAGGGATGAAAACATTTGATAAAGCATTGTATTAAAACAAACATCTTACCCTTAGTTCATAGCTTGTTAATTTAATATTATGATGAATTTCATGAGCCTTTTGCTCCGCCCTTACAGTGACAAATCATAACAGAAGAAAATCGTTATACTTTCCATTACTCCTTATACAGCCACATAATAGTATCTAAAATAGTTTTCACAAATCGCATCTGCTCATAAAAATAACAATCAGCACTTAAGGACGAGCTAGCCCAAACGTATGTTTTTTTTTAACTTAAAAAAATGTGAATATCTTAAAACAGGTCATTCAATTATTTGGCCTGTATGAACGTGCAATTGCATTACCAACCGTAAAAGTACCATTACATATAAACAACAGATTTAAAAATCTCATCTGTGGCTTACCCAATGCAGGGTACAAAAAAACCCACAAGATCAAAGTCTTGGATTCCATGTGAGCATACATTACAAACTCGATCATTTTACCTAATTCTCTCCCAAGCTCTAGTTATACTTCTTTATGGTAACATTTGCAATCTGATTTCAAGAATCAATAGTCGTACAGTATGAGCACTTTTCCAAATCAGATAAGACTGCATTATCTTAAAGTTGCAAGAAGCACGCACCAACGTACTTCTAAGATTTCATAGAGAGGAGGCCTTATCTAATTCCAGACGATGAATTACATTATTCAATTCCAACACTGACATCGATGCCAGTTTCCTTGGTTAATTTTAAAATAGGCTAAGGCAGTATTAAAGTTTTCCCAAAAGTACTGTCAAGCCCTGTTTCCACAATAGTCTCCTTAGTGAGTTGTCATTTGGATGTATAAGCAGTAGACCCCACCGTAGAATAGTCGCTAGGCCTAGTACAAATGTACTCACCAGGCCCATTTCTAAATGCAAAGGCACTACTGGAGTTAAGGTGTTCTAGTTATTTACTCTAGGAAGAATCTTACCTTTAGTGGGGTCCAGGGAAGGCCAGCTAGCAATGCTCACAACATCTAAGGCATAAAGGAAAGAGGGAGGAATTTTTAAGCAATATAGCTGAAGAAGAAAAAAAAATGTTCCTATGACCATGAATGTTAGAAAACAAGCTTAGCCCATTAGCATGGTTCGTGGCTTTGGTTCATACATGGGTTATATGGATTCTCTCAGATAAATTGGAACGCAAGTATTTTCCTAGGTATAAATATGACTTTACCTCATTTAATATTTTAGCCCCTAGGTGCCAAGTATAATTTACTTTCTTTAGTTAACAATATCCTTTAAATACTAAAAAATGTCTTTTATGTGCATTTTTTTAATGGACACTGGCCTATCATTTAAGTAAGTCATGCCTTTTAATAGGCCCTTAGGGGTCAGATCTAATACAAGTATATTGTCTGCATACAATAAACAACACAACTCCTCCCCCCTACCATAAGAGGGCCACCTTTATGAAGTGCAAGAACCTCTGATTAGTCATAGACATAGAGGGAAAAAAATAATGGGGCAAGAAGGCAAATTCATTTTAACCCATTGTTCATTAGTGAAAAGTTATGGACAACGGAGGAATGAGGCAGAACCCCTGAAAATCGAATTCATTGTACTAAGTTAGATTTATGTGAGAAACTAGAGTAGTGCCAAATATGCGTATTATTCAGCTGAATCGAAATGCCCCCACATCCATGGCCTCTACCTCGAGAGGTAGAAGGAAAACTAATGGCAAAATACTTATTACGAAAAATGTCAGAGGAATTCCAAGTTTCCTGAATACAGATTATATCAGCCCCATGGCTAGCAAGCAAAGCGAGTTTTTGTTCTGTCATTGAGTTGCCCGTCATGTTCCCGATTACACTACGGCCTGTATTAGGGTTGAGAACCAAACCTGTGGGAAAGTGGCTGTCTATAATGTCATGATTTAGCCTGCCATTACCAGTTCTGAGGCTCCTCTGCTGTTGTTGCCACAGAGAACTCCTCTGCAGGGGAAACACATACCGAACTCCCAGTAGGGGCTACAGTTATTAGGGTATTCTGTACCTTTGAGAAGGAAAACTCTTCTTTTAAGGCTAAGATTAAGACATTTCCAATGGCCTCGCACTGATTAGTAACATACTTATTATTCCCAGTGAAGTTCTTACACAAGATCTGCAGTACCACATCAATGCCCTAACTCAAAAGTAATTACAATTTAACATAATAAGGTTAGTAATAACTGGGTGTCACTCCTTTTCAGTGATTCCAGCATGTCTACTCAGCAAACGAATTTATCAAGAAATATATATTCACTGCCCACCCACTCTAATCAAACAATGGTGTAAAATCTAAAGTAGAGAGGGAATTCATCAAGGAGTCATTACAATTTCTCGAGACAATATTTCAAGGGTTGGTTTTCAAATGAAGAAGGTTTTTGAGCTGGATACACACGTTGCTTTATGAAGGTTAAACAAAGTTGCATAAGAATTCTATTCTCCTGAAATGGCTTCCCTCCTTGCTCCCAGTTCCTCCTCAACTTCTTCAGAGTTAATGGGGGTAAATTCCAGCGGTTGGATAGATGTCTGGAGGGGGCCCCTTTTGACTATTGCGTCTGGTTTAGAGGGGGAGCAATTAATGTTGCCGGGACCCACAGGATCTGCTACCTTGGGCTATTCCTGTGTCCACACCAGTAGGGATAGCAGCAAAATGCATTTCCCTGGGACGCTTTTTATTGATTTATCGCATTTTCCTGCTCCTTTTCCGGAGTCAAGACTTTCTCATCTTTGTAGTAACTTGTGTGAGCTTACTGGTTGGTTCTGAAGTACTACTGCAAGTTTCTCCATTGGGCTCATCTTTTGTGAGTTGAGAGAGCTTTTTCTTCTGAAAGATAAAATATACAGGAGTTGGTATAACAGATAACTGTGATGGTTACCTAAACAGAGATCTTAATTAAAAGATTCTGCTGTCAATCTTATTTTTCACTGTGTTTATTCTTCTTTAGCACCATCACATCCTGTGAGCAAGACAAAGCAGTTTGCGTCACAGCGTGAGCAGACACAAATGTACTAATAGAAGGAGAAGGCCTACTTGCAGTCTGAATAGAACTTTGCTTTCTAGTGGAGATACTTTTACTGTCAGTGGAAACAATCTTTACTACTCTGCTGCCCTCCTGGGTTCATTTATACTACCAGTTGTGGTCTTGATTTTCTTTGGTGACAGGGATTGAAGAATTGGGGACAGCGTCTCGAGGACATGGTCAGAGTTTAACATAGATTTCTCCAGCAGTGTTCGAATTGAGCCAAGGGTCCTCTCCAGACACTGAAGGTTGTCAGAAACCTGAACATTATCTCCAGGTAGGTTACTAGGGCTTGACCACCCAAGTCTGAATCAGGAGAATTTTCCAGCAACGAGAGGGAAGATGAATAGGAAGTTCATAAAAAGATTAAGCATGATTTTATCAGCTTTAGACACACCTTTTGTTGAGACAACTTCAGTGAGAGATTTGCTGCAGGGTGTTCCACCTACCTCTGTCCGGTTACTTCAAGATAATCCACGTATATGTCAGAGAGGGTGAAATCATTATATAACTGAGATCCCCATTAAGTTGTCCCTTTTTCCTTAGTTTCAATTGAAGCGCTATGCACATTGACACCCAGTACTTCCGATGGCCGAGATGATTCAACTATTTTGTTGTTCACCAGATGCAGAGATGTGGTAGACTTTATCATTACATCCTCTGCAAAGTATTTTTACATTCCAATTTGTCATTTTGTGGACTGGATCCACGGACACAAGGTTTTTCTGGTGGGGAGCCAACCAATGTATTTGCTTTAACAGAGTAAGATGATATGGGTACTAGACCCTTTAAAGCTGCCACATAACAGGATTTGTTTCGTAAGGGATTGGATTTCGTTTATTACATATCCTGTGAGCAATCCCTTTGCCAGAGTGCAATTTCCTTGTAGTCATAAAGACGGGGGATTGAGAGCCACTGAAAGCCAACAAATTCCACAGCTATGATGCTCAAATGTTGCATTTCCCAGTTGGCCTTGATTAGCTCGCTAGGACCCCACTTTAGGAACCACTAGCTTATCGTAGGGATAACGACCACCGACTAGAGTGATAAGTGACAGATAGCAGAAAAAAGTAGGACCACATCACTCATAACACAAGCCGCACCAACGTATCGCCAGCCACCTCCGTGCCCCAGGTGAGCTGTGCATGCCTAGAGCATTTCCTGCTTCTGTGCCGCTTCTAAACTGTACTAGGAACACTGGCATTTCCGCTTGTGCTAAGGAGCAGATTGGTAATCTCAAAGAAAAAGAGAAAAAATATAAGACAGAGGCCCCCCTGGCCTCAAGCCACACTGGTTTCTAAACCAGTTGCTTCTGGACACCGGCGAGCTTAAACTGTCATGCCTAGTGCGCCTCCCTATGCGACCTCTAGGACATAGGAATTCACTTCACGGGGTGTCATCACAACTTGCCTCTGGGGAATTGGGCCCAAACGATGTAGTCCTGACTCAGGTCCCCAATGCCAGCAGACCACCAGACCTCTAGTTCTCCAGTGAGGGGCAGACCTTAGAGTCGGAGGCTAACCTCCATATCGACTACCTTGTTGACACCGCCACTACTGCTAAAGGCGGCCTCCGGCATTATGGGGCACTATACAGCAAGCAGAGACGTGTCAGGCAATTACAGCCCTAGCCACTCCCTCTATGCCATGCCCTCAGTTGCTCCTGACCTCCGAGCCCGTCACCTGCACCGGCTTATTTGCAGCCGCGTGGCACCCGAATGAGTGCCCTCCATCACCGCCTCTTTGGCTCTCTGTCTCTGCTTCAGCTGTGGCTTGAGTTCTTCCTCTTATTCACTAAACATTTGCTCAGAAAACCTGCTACAATGTGTTGGCCCTCAATAAGGCAGGCACTTGCTGCAAAAATCTAGCTCACATTGTAATACCGCTTGATAAACCCTGGTGAAACATTTATACTCCGATTGACTTTAAACATGGGATGAGATGCTCTTTAAATAAAACATTGTGGCTGAGAAGCTGTGGTGACAGCAGTGGGACTCCTTATTCACCCTATGAGTTGGCCATATAATCTGGTGGTGTATCTGACTCAGAAGCAGTAGTGATACCTTGTCACACTTCTCATTCATCCCAGACATTGGCGCCAAAGATGTAGAGAAACACTAATTCACCCTTCATTTACTGAAGAATTGGTTCATAAGATACAGTGTCTCAGTATTCATTGTTTAAAGAACTCCGGTATAAGCTGCCAAGAAGAAGAGATACTTTGTCACACTCGTCATTCACCTCAGACACAAGCTCAGGAGGGAAACATTGGTTACACTGCGGTGTTCACACCGCAATACCTTTACAATGCGGGCATTATAATGCTCCTAGATAAAGAGCATTGGCATAATCAATTCTAGAGAGAATCGTGGCGATTATGACTGTTTTTCTCAGGGAGAGAGGAATGAATGGGAGGATCTTTCTCAGGCCTGTCAACATAAATAAACAAGCAGATGACACTTGTTTAATATAAGCAGCCCAGGCCAGATCTTTATTGAATATAAAACCAAGATTCAAGCCTTATTCACTGGCACAGGCAGACACCGACTGCAGTTGGCCACCAGAGCTGATTCCAGATTTAAGCTTTTTGACCAAACTCTAAAACTTCAGTTTTGTCAGTATTCAGTTTTAAAAAATTGGAATTCATCCAAGTCATCAGGGCAGAGGTACACTTGGAGAATCCAGCTGCAATGACATTCACCGAATGAGTTACAGACACTATCAGCTGAGTGTCATCAGCATATGACACCAGCGTAAAGCCATGGCTTTTTATTAGTTTTGACAAAGGGGCAACATAAATGTTAAAAAGAGTGGGAGATAAGGCGGAGCCTTGAGGGACTCCCCAGTAAGGAAAAATTCCTCCGACTGGTAACCATCCCAAAAAATGACTTGTTCTCTAGACGATAGGAAAGAGGTGAGGAGGGAAAGAGGTGAGGAGGGCAAGAGCTGTACCCGTGATACCTATGTCCTATAACCTTTGTATTAACACCGCATGGCTCACTGTATCAAAGGCTGCTGTTAAATCAAGCAGGACTAGTGTAGCCCTTCCTCCCTCATCCATAACCTTGTGGAAGGGCGAGATTTTGATCGATACCTTATCACTATTGATCTAAAACCCCGATCTGGTCGACTGAACCTTTATTGCCTGTCATTGAGGGAAGAAAGTGCATCTCTTACCAAGTTAGTTCACCCAATAAAGGACTCCGCTCCAAATGATCACAAACAACTTCTAGCTTTCAAAGGTTTATTATAAGGTTAAGATAAGTTGTAGGTACAGGCATCTCAGGATGAGATTCACAAAATACACAGGCCCAACTACATACATGTGCTCTCTGAAAGCCCTCAGACGAGCAACGGAAACTACAAGCACGAGTTCTAAGAATAATAAAGCTATCAGCATTGACACATACTGTGATCTCTCCGTCATTTAAGTTGGAGGGAAAACACAAGTTAGGCTGTCCCTACCCTGCTCTAGATGGTATCCCTACTTAACCAGGTCTCAACCTAACAAAAGGTGTCAGCAGTGAATGACCCCCAAAGGAAGTCACCCACTCTCAGTCTCTTGGTGAAAACCTATAGTTCTCCAGTCATGACCCCTCTCTGCCTACCCATCCACTCTCTAAAGGGTCCTCAGGCTTCTGCTCTAACTCCACCTAGGGGTGCTGTCCCTAATACAAAGAACACAACAACATTTGGGACGCCCCTCGTGAGACGCCCCTCACGTGGTGTAGCTTCTGGCTTTTTCCATGATGAGGCCTCGTGGTTAGAGTCGACCTTGCTTCTCAGACTCTTCTCCGGCCCGCTGATACCCCTTAAAACATTCCGGAACCCTCCTCCATGTCTGGGCCGTCTCCCGAACAAACCTCTATTCATTTCATTTATAATTGGATACCCCCTTTTCTCAAGTCAAGAAGTCTTTATTCGATTAATTCATCATAAAAGACATAAATACAAAAAAACACAGTAGCATAAATAAAATCAGTATTAAATCATTGGCATCGAATAACTTCTTGCAGAAGAATACAAAAGTTTAAAAAAGATACAGATACTGGTTACCACAGTAATATAAGATAAAACAGTCTCAGCTAATTTAGATTAGTAAACCTACTTCTAATAATCCAGGCCCAGCCTAAAAACTTGGCTACCCCCACCACAATGATCGGATCCAGATTAGTTTTTAACAGTCTCAGGGCCTCGGCTGACGAACGTGTGCCTAGTTGGCTACAGACTGGTTTGAGCCACTTAGATCTGGGGGCAGAGTATTGGGGGCACACAAACAAAATGTGAGATAAACTTTCCCCGGACCCTTGACATTTTGCACAAAACCCCTGACTAGCTTTTCCCCACTTAGTGGTAAAGTCCCCAATAGGGAGTGTGCCACATCTGAATTGAAAAAAAAGTTTTCGGTCTAGGGGTTTGGTAATGATCTCCCAGTAATTCTCTAACCTGGGTAGATCTTTATGCACCAAAAATAAACCTGTAAGACTACTTGGGCTTGTTTTTGAAAAGGTATTGAGCATCACCCAGGCCCAATAACACTTTTTGAGCTCACTTTTAGATGGAAATGTGGCTGTCTCAGGCGACAACCACAACTCAGGGAGGCCCAAAGATAGAAGAGTAGCCTTAAGATCTCTGAACCATCCTATTTTTAGGGCTCCCGGAGAGTTTTTTAACTCCAGACAGGCTTCAGCATAATAGTGTAGGTCAGGGGTTGTCCACAGACGCCGCCAGAATGAAATCGGTCGAAATCGAGCACAATCTACCACCGAGTGGCACCCCAGATCGTATAGTAGGGGGATTAAAGGTGTCGATTGTGGCAGACCAATTGCCATCCTTAGGAATTTGTTTTGGGCATGTTTCAAGGAGTCCAGGTTGCTACCTCCCCATAACAAATGATCACAAACAACTTCTAGCTTTCAAAGGTTTATTATAAGGTTAAGATAAGTTGTAGGTACAGGCATCTCAGGATGAGATTCACAAAATACACAGGCCCAACTACATACATGTGCTCTCTGAAAGCCCTCAGACGAGCAACGGAAACTACAAGCACGAGTTCTAAGAATAATAAAGCTATCAGCATTGACACATACTGTGATCTCTCCGTCATTTAAGTTGGAGGGAAAACACAAGTTAGGCTGTCCCTACCCTGCTCTAGATGGTATCCCTACTTAACCAGGTCTCAACCTAACAAAAGGTGTCAGCAGTGAATGACCCCCAAAGGAAGTCACCCACTCTCAGTCTCTTGGTGAAAACCTATAGTTCTCCAGTCATGACCCCTCTCTGCCTACCCATCCACTCTCTAAAGGGTCCTCAGGCTTCTGCTCTAACTCCACCTAGGGGTGCTGTCCCTAATACAAAGAACACAACAACATTTGGGACGCCCCTCGTGAGACGCCCCTCACGTGGTGTAGCTTCTGGCTTTTTCCATGATGAGGCCTCGTGGTTAGAGTCGACCTTGCTTCTCAGACTCTTCTCCGGCCCGCTGATACCCCTTAAAACATTCCGGAACCCTCCTCCATGTCTGGGCCGTCTCCCGAACAAACCTCTATTCATTTCATTTATAATTGGATACCCCCTTTTCTCTTGCAGACAGACATCTGCAGCCAAGATCCCAATTCTCATAGACGTCCAACAAAAGTTTGCAACATTTCCCGGCCCAGACCAGTATGTGTAAATCAATGTTTAAAACATTTCAGGCCTACAACATTTCTCATAATGATTATAGCATTCAACTTCTTCTTTAATTAATAGCATGTTAGTACTCTTATTCTATTATTCGGTAAACACATCTATAAATCATGGCCTATTAACGTTATTACTAAAACATTAGTGCAATCCATGTTGTGAAATGAACCACCTTCCCCCTCCCTTCTAACTCTGGCCCTGAGGCCTACCTCGTTCTACGTTTAACCGTATGCCATCTTACAATTTAGCAGCTACACAACATGGATTCAGGAATAATCACGTCTACTAAAGTCATATAGTTCACACATTTTTTCATTAGTTCCACTTCTACTTAAACCTCTATATTAACTACACATTTCAGAATATAGATGTAGATACTATCAGCACTCATGGCATTTCTCTTCATGACTTGTGCTTACTACGTGTAAGTGTGGTGTACTTATACATTTAGGTCAGTTTGCGCTCTCTCAGTTCCACCCTTTGATGACCTCTCGGGGTCATCATTAACATTTAAACTGCAGTGATTGCTAGCATAACTCGTTTCTGCGTTTCCAGAGCCCTCAGACTCCTGTACTGACTATCTTGTATGGCAGCCAATCTCTGCAGCTGTTCTCTCTGGGCCCTCTCTGACCTTCTTGCTCTGTACCATTTGAATACCCTCACCAATCCCCACAACACGATCCCACAGATCAATATTATGATGATAGGTTTTAGGATAGACCACACAAAGCTTTTGCCTAATGTGGTGAGCCAACCTCCAGCTTCACTCATTCCATGGCCCACCTTTTCCCAAACATTTTCTCTACTCAGGTCTTCGATCTCCTTGTGAATATTAGTTATGTTCCTAATAACTTTCTCAAGGGGCTTTGAATTGTCTGGAATGTAAGTGCAACATTCTTGGACCTTCAAAGCCTTACAGACTCCGCCCTCTTTTGCTAATAGGACGTCTAATGCAAGACGGTTCTGGAGAACCATAGCCCTTATCGATTGCATCTCTCCTTCTACCAGCATTAAGGACTGAGCAGTGCTGGCAGACAACCTGTCTACGACTGTTGCCAGTCGTCTAATTTTAACATCATTAAGGATTAGTCCCAAAAGAGGGAACACAGCTCCAAAGACATTTCCAACCATTTCTGCATCTCCTACATCTCTCCTTCCCCTCGATGATGTCTTGCCCTCGATGATCTCTAAGTCTTGGGCATGATATATTTTGGGGAAGATAATTGCCAAGTAACATGATCCATACCAGTTGTCAGGCAGTCTCACGTAGGCATTTCTTCCACATACAAAATATACATTTGGAATCACTTGCATTCCCTTCAGGAAGTCCTTGGTATAGTACTCTAGATTGAAAGCATGCTCACAGCTAACTTCTTCCACGTATACATTTTCATAATACGTTTTGGCTCTATGAAGACATAACTTTCCTCTCTGCGTTCTATCTAAAGCTATTGGACCACTACTACCCTTTCTCTTGTGTGCCTTCTCTTCCTCGGTCCAATCTGTTTTCCATTGTCCTGATTTTTTCAAAATCTTTTGTCTCCTATTTCGATCATCCACCTGCCCTATGAACTTCTTCTCGACTTCTGACACCTTGCATGTCAGGTTATTTCTACGGGCATGTGAAGTATCTAAGGTAATCCAAGGAATGAAAAACTTTGCCAACCTGTCTTCACTCTTCCAGTAGTCCCATTTGTTCATCTGTTTATAATTTGGGACTTCTGGTAACACTGCATCGTAATTGGAGAAATAGTATTCAAAACTATCTCTCCCATAAAATATACTAAGCAACAAGCTACATGTAATGCCATATGTCAGCGGGAGGTGATGATATCGAATGCCTTCATCTACAGACGCCGGCAACTGCATGCAGACATAGCAGTCCTTAACCTCCATGGCATCCACGTATTCATATAAAAGTTTAGCATAAGCATTTGACCTAAAATCACCTTGGGACTCATCTACATGTAACCTGCGGGCTTCTGCAGCTAATAACGCTTTTTCTTGAGTGTTTTCCCCTTTCTCACCAGCAACGGTGGGTGTAAGCGCCTCTACAGATTTCACATCGGTTACCTTTGCTTCTTCCTCACGTCCCTCTACATAAGAAACTATTACCACTAAAGCTATTAATATTATCACTCCTACTATTAGTGTGCCTATTATACATTTCGCTCTGCGGTTCTGGGTGCCGGCTTCCATTTCGTCAGACAGTATGGCTCTCTCGTAACTCAGCACAAAGTTCTTTTCTTTTCGTTCCTTTACAGTCCCTTTTACTCCTTTTGTCTTTAGAACCACACAACTGGAAGCTGACAACCTTCTTCGCAAAAAGTTCTTTATAGTTCAATACAGACAACCCTAGCCCTTCTCCATCAACTCAAGGGAAAGTCCCTACGATTCTCTGCTTCCTGGGCGCTAGGTAATCTTCTTTTCTTCACGCTTATTTACAAAGTCTTTTAAGCATCTACTATCAGGCGGTTGCCTGCAGCTTCGACAGCAAAGTTCAATATTTCCATACGAAGATTGTGCTCTTCTTGGTCTGTTATCTTTGTACCAAAATCGGGGAATTGCAATTCTGTGAGAAACATGTGCTTTAACTTGCTGAGGCGGGGAGGTCTGGGGAGCATGAAAGTTAGTGACCCTTCTTGTTCGACACCGGGTACTAACAGTCGTATTTCCACTGTGACGATGGGCTCAGAACTGGACACCACCACCGCTCGGATCCTCCCTGTCTCCGGTTTCAAAGACATTTGTCGCCAGATATGTCCACTCAGGGGTGGAATATCTTCTGCTAGGCACACGCACTCTTCTTGACCTTCTGAAGTCCGGTGCTTCAGCGCCCTGAGCACCTTCTTCCGGGTCTGAGTCCTCTGATATCGGAGGAAGGGTTCTCTCTGGAGTTGACCTCAGACTAGAGCTTCTTCTTTGCGGCCAATCAGCTTCTCCACGTACCCTTCTACTCCTTCTCCTTCTTGCCGGTTCACGCTCTCTGTCAGACCTGTCAGTGTCTGACTCGTACTCCCAGCTACTTTCTCCTTCCGTAGCGTCGTCTGTTTCGCTGTTGTACTGACCGTCCTCAGCTTGGTCAGACTCGTCCCCTGCTTCCGCTGGCACCTCTACAGCTTGGCTGGCCCCCTCTATGGCTTCTCGGTCCGCAGCTGGACGTCATGATGGCCTCTATCCTGTCTGGTGACACTTTTCGTTTACCTTTCTCAATTCTATGTCCCAAGTACTGCACCTCTGTCAGGCAGTACTGCAATTTTCCCGGGGACACCTTATGCCCATTCTCAGCTAGGTGATTTAACAAAGCAATAGAGTCTTCCCTGCAAGCTTCCTCTGTTTCTGACGCCACAAGGAGGTTGTCTATGTACTGGACCAGAACTGACCTCTGGGGCAGCACTAGACTTTCAAGATTTTTCTTTAGAAGCTGGTTGAAGATCGATGGGCTCTCTGTGTACCCCTGAGGAATACGACACCATGTTAGGACGCGACCTTCCAGCTTAAATGCGAAAAGAAAATGGCTCTCTTCGTCCAAAGGGATCGAAAAGAAAGCCTGGCAAAGATCAATTACAGTGAACCATTCTGCTTGGAACGGTATCTGAAACAGTATCACTGATGGATTCGGTACCACTGGACAACACGAAACGACTATGTTATTAATCTTTCTGAGGTCCTGCACTATCCGGAATTTCCCATTTGGTTTCTGCAAACCCATAATCGGGGAGTTACATGGACTACCCACGATTTCCTTCAGTATTCCCTGCTTAATCATGGACTCGATCACGGGTTTTATGCCTGCAATCGTTTCTGGAGTCAATTTATATTGAGGTGTTCTTGGAAACTCAGCATGCGGTTTCACTACAATTTTCACGGGGTCCACCCCTTTCACCAACCCAATCTCTTCCCCAGTGAAATCCCACACTTCTGGAGCTACTGTCTCTCTCAGATCCCAGGGGAGCTCATCTACTGTCAGAGTGGGATACAACTCCACACATATCCTGGAATTCGCGACTTTAAAGTCAGCATCGTCGTCATTAGTCAATACCTCCACTCCCTGTGGTGTGCAGTATATGGTGCAATTTAGTTTGCACAAAAGGTCTCTTCCTAGCAGACATACAGGACTAGAATCGCAAACAACAAACTGGTGCTCATCACTGTACTTCCCTATTTTCACCTGCACGGGTTCAGTCAGAGGACTGGTCATTCTCCTGTTAGCGACCCCCACCACTTGTATGGCCTCTCCAGACATGGGCAGGCCTGGAACTGCGGCTGATCTGATCGTGGATCGAGTGGCTCCTGTGTCCACTAAAAATGTCGTGGGGAACCCTGCCACTTCGGCCTCAACATAGGGTCCTCTCTGGTCTACTTCTAAAGCTGCCCCGAGGGTGCAGTCTTCCCTTTCCACTCTCTGTCCAGTTAGTGGGTCCACATAATAGCACTCCTCTCCTCCTACAAACAGTGGCATCTGTCTATAGGTCTTACCCATAGTCCCTACTCTGGGTGGCTGCGGGAACTGGGCTCGGGGAGGGGGCCCTCCCCCTTTGAGCACCTTTCCCTGGTATTGCGTTACCCCTCTTGTAGGCGCACTCTGGGTCCCTTCCTCTTCTACCCCTTGGTCTCCTATCTCAACATTATAGGGACACTCGCGTTTCCAATGCCCCACCTCGTTACACTGGTGACACCTAGTTGTTTTCTTTAAGGCAGCTATATCTATCCTGGGTCTAAAGGTGGAGTTCTCCTCATTGCCCTTGTTCTGACTGTACTGTTTCTTTCCTCCAGTACCTGTTCCTGGTTGCTGTTGCTGCTGTCCCCCCTTCCCTGCTGCCTGCATCTGTACCACCATCAGTTTTTCCTTTAGTTTCTTTGCCTTGGAGTCTATCTCATCACAGCAGTACCTGGCATACCTCAGTATTTCGTCTAGGGGTTTATTTTGCCAACAAATCAAGTGTTGCTGTATCATTAAACTAATATCCGGTCTCAGGCCCAAGACGAACTTGGACACAAATTGCCCTATGTCCTTTGGATCCATTACATCCAGACCGCTATACTGTTTAAACGCCTTCAGCAACCTCTCATAGTATTCGTGAACCGTCTCTTTGGGTTCCTGTCTTGTTCGGTCAATTTTGACCCAATCTATGTCTTGCATTGGCACTTTATCTTTCAGCCAAGTCATTACTCTCTCGAATTTTGCCATCACAATCTCAGACGGCCCATTAGTCTTAGCATCTCTCTCTGGCTCTGTGGTGGGCCACTCAGCGCTAACCTTGCATGCGGTCCACAAATCTCCTGGCACTACTATGTCAAACAGCGTGTTCAGATCTATCCATAGGACCTTTGAGATTTTTACGAATCTCTCCACTTGCTTGTACCACTCCACTGGGTTTTCCCGCAGTTTGGGGAAGGAGGTGGTAAAAGCAGCTAAATCTACCCTACTCCAAGGGACGTGGACATAGGTCCCATTTGCGACTTCCCTCAAAGGGTATGCCTCTACTCCCTGCTGTCTTCCTGGTGTCATACCAAGTGTGCTTCTCCTGACGGTCCCTTTCTTGGACCACCTCTCTTCCCACTTATCTAGGGCCCTCCATGTCCTTATTCCAGTGATCAGCTCCCTTATGTGTGTTTTCAATCCGATGGTTCTCCTCTCATCTAGGTCTCGGTCTGAGTAATGTAGCCTGTGGTTACCCTGTAATGCTTTGGTCCTTGACAGGTCCACCATATATTTGCCTGCTAGTTCTACCAATTTCTCATGGATTGCTCTCGCCTTTCGAGTTACGTCCTTTGCCATGAACAGAATTTCATCCTGCTCATACATTTCCATTCTTTCTAAGGGCAGGGTACCGTCTACCATGTCATCCAGATCTGACCTTAAGCTGGAGACATCGAGTCTTTTGGCTTTTATCTCGGCTCGCAATAACTCCTTCGAGGGAGGTTCACAGGTTTCTCTCCCATCCCAACTCCGAGCCCTACGTTTGGGTTCGGAAGAGCTGGGGAGTATTCTCCCTTGCTCCCATCTCTCCAGGTCCCATGCTCGGCCATCCGATCTTGGAAGGTGATGGAACACGGGCCTGTTACCCCCTATCTTACTTTGTCCATTCTCTCTCTCTTCTCTCTTTTCACAGTAGGACTCTCTGCTATTCTCCCTTCGGTCTCCATTCTCTCTTGGCCTAGTATCACTCAGTATCTGATACGATCCTTCCTGGTTTCCCATATTCCCTGGACTGCGCTCATGTCCGTCATCACAGGGACTATGGTGCGACCTCTCGCAACTCTCATTCTGTTCTCTGTTGCCTGGCACACAGTGGATACACTTAAAGCTGTCTCTGTACTCCCGAGTCCTCCTGTCTTCTTCACTACGTATTGGGCGAGACACCCCCCCGCTTTCTGGGCCCCCGTTTTCCAGGTCTGATCTACCTCCACTCCGGGCCCAATGGGTGACTCCCCTCCTATCCCTTTCCCTTCCGTCCCACTCCGGGCTACTCTCCTCAGCCCCGCAGTGAGTCCGGGCTCTGCTATCTTGACTTTCTCTTCCAGCTTCCGCAGCTATGATGCTCTTGTGAGCCTCAACTGCCTCATCCCACTTCTTCATGTACTCGTTTAACTCCTGAAAGGATTTCCGTCCTGATCCCCTCATATCCTCTGGCCATCTATGGCCCCCCGGATCTCCTGCTGTGTGTACTGGGGTGCTCCACTCTCTTGGTATCGGCAACTGGCTTGGGGAGTTGATCGTATCATTCCCCCTTGCCATCTCTGCTCTTTCTCTGTCCCTCCGTACCCGTTCCTCCCCTCTAGCCCTCTCCGGGTCATATATCGATACTATAGGACCTATGGTAACAGGTACCTGTAGTGCATCGGGTAATGCGTAGGATGTGGCACACTCCGTCTCTGGCGCCCTTTGCACCACAAACCTCCCGACTACCTGCTGCACCTGGCTAGGCTGGGACAGTTCTTTCTTTGCAGCGGGATCCCAATCGGGACTGGGAAGCGGCCCATGCTCTCCTGCATTGCCCCCCCCTTTCTCACTATTCTCGACATCTCCCCCTGCTCTGTTATACGGGGGTGGCCTGTCTGTCAATAATCTGTTTATCAGGCTGTCCTCTGTCTCGCTCTCGTCATCTTCTTCTAGGGGGCTTTTGTTCCCGGGCATCTCTAACACTGGATACAATTTATTTACTTCCATGTTATGCACCCTCCATCTTTTAGCATCCGCATCCCACTTGGCATCCTGTACTGCCCTTACCGAACGTTTCACCCTTTCTTGTCGTCTGTTCATGTTCTTTTCGTGCGCTGCCCTAATCCACGCATTAAGGGCTTCAAACTGGGTCGGTCTAGGCAAGGGTCTCGTTGAGGTCATAATTGCTTTTAATCTGTGTAGCACCTCTAATCTGAACGTCCCGTACTTCGGGAACGTGAGTTCCTCATTTCCGTCTGTAATCTTACTCCACTCTGTGATCTACAAAATGGTGTGCAGCCCAACATGTGCTGCCATGTAACGAGCCGGCGTACCCTCCGGCGGGGCTTCTTCCCCTTCATACGATCCCCGCCGCTCTTTCCTAAACAGCGCTCTCAACCATTTAAAACACTTCATGATTATGCGCACAATTTCCAGCTTGAATACTCTGTTTACTTCCTGATGACAATCCACCAATCCTAGCGCGGCTTTGCTAGCTGGCCTATCGCAGCGCGGTCTTTCACCGGCCGGCCAATCCCAGCGCGGCACTCTCTGACGTCACTAGTCTCCTCTTCGCAGCAGCACCCCTCCTTTCTCAGCTCTCCTCGCGGTCATGCATGCGTCCCATTCATACCCCGGAAAAATGACTACTTCCGACCAAGCGGTCACTTCCCTCGACTGTACGTCCACAGTCTATCTGTAATTGTCAACACAACTGACGAGATGTCTATCGTCTCTCCGATAGGTTCTTTACACACACAGTAACTTCCGACCAGCGTCCGTTACTCACGCACTCACTCTTACGTTCCCCCTATCTCGGTCCTTCGGGTGATCAATGGTACCTCATGACCCCCCTTCACACTAGTTGACAATTACTCTGGGTGTCCGGCACACCCGAACCACTTAAGCTCTCCTTGAACTTAAGATTTCCACCGGTTGTGCGCGCTCACAACCTGTTCCACAGTCTCTCTACAGGCATTCAACTCCGCCAGACATTACAACATAGATACAACACAAAAACACCGCAATCTAGCACGCATGACCCTTTATACTCACTCTCGACCGATACTGCTGCTTTTTCTGTCTCACGTCATCCGGTCCTTCTTCGGCGGGCAGTTCTTCCGATCATTGATCTCTAGGGGCCTGGGGGTAATCTAACCTGGCCTAGATCACCTTCCTCAAGAAGGCAACCATCCTCTATAGCTACCAACTGGAAGGGCGAGATTTTGATCGATACCTTATCACTATTGATCTAAAACCCCGATCTGGTCGACTGAACCTTTATTGCCTGTCATTGAGGGAAGAAAGTGCATCTCTTACCAAGTTAGTTCACCCAATAAAGGACTCCGCTCCAAATGATCACAAACAACTTCTAGCTTTCAAAGGTTTATTATAAGGTTAAGATAAGTTGTAGGTACAGGCATCTCAGGATGAGATTCACAAAATACACAGGCCCAACTACATACATGTGCTCTCTGAAAGCCCTCAGACGAGCAACGGAAACTACAAGCACGAGTTCTAAGAATAATAAAGCTATCAGCATTGACACATACTGTGATCTCTCCGTCATTTAAGTTGGAGGGAAAACACAAGTTAGGCTGTCCCTACCCTGCTCTAGATGGTATCCCTACTTAACCAGGTCTCAACCTAACAAAAGGTGTCAGCAGTGAATGACCCCCAAAGGAAGTCACCCACTCTCAGTCTCTTGGTGAAAACCTATAGTTCTCCAGTCATGAGCCCTCTCTGCCTACCCATCCACTCTCTAAAGGGTCCTCAGGCTTCTGCTCTAACTCCACCCAGGGGTGCTGTCCCTAATACAAAGAACACAACAACATTTGGGACGCCCCTCGTGAGACGCCCCTCACGTGGTGTAGCTTCTGGCTTTTTCCATGATGAGGCCTCGTGGTTAGAGTCGACCTTGCTTCTCAGACTTCTCCGGCCCGCTGATACCCCTTAAAACATTCCGGAACCCTCCTCCATGTCTGGGCCGTCTCCCGAACAAACCTCTATTCATTTCATTTATAATTGGATACCCCCTTTTCTCTTGCAGACAGACATCTGCAGCCAAGATCCCAATTCTCATAGACGTCCAACAAAAGTTTGCAACATTTCCCGGCCCAGACCAGTATGTGTAAATCAATGTTTAAAACATTTCAGGCCTACAACATTTCTCATAATGATTATAGCATTCAACTTCTTCTTTAATTAATAGCATGTTAGTACTCTTATTCTATTATTCGGTAAACACATCTATAAATCATGGCCTATTAACGTTATTACTAAAACATTAGTGCAATCCATGTTGTGAAATGAACCACCTTCCCCCTCCCTTCTAACTCTGGCCCTGAGGCCTACCTCGTTCTACGTTTAACCGTATGCCATCTTACAATTTAGCAGCTACACAACATGGATTCAGGAATAATCACGTCTACTAAAGTCATATAGTTCACACATTTTTTCATTAGTTCCACTTCTACTTAAACCTCTATATTAACTACACATTTCAGAATATAGATGTAGATACTATCAGCACTCATGGCATTTCTCTTCATGACTTGTGCTTACTACGTGTAAGTGTGGTGTACTTATACATTTAGGTCAGTTTGCGCTCTCTCACTTGCGTATTTCCTCTGCTACCATAATCAGGGCTGTCTCCCTGTGGAATGATTGCACGGAAGCCATGTTGTTTGTTATCGAGAATGTTGTTAATTTCTAGATACAATGTTAATTCAGCATTCATGGCCTTCTCCAGCACTTTGGCAGGCAGAGAGAAGAGAGAGAGGCTACAACAATCATGATATTTGTAATGATGATAGTGAAAAGATAGTGTAAACATTCATCAAGAGAGTAAAAAGGGTTTTAGTATTCATGTTCAAATCTGTGAAAATGGAATGGCTTGTGACTTGACTTGCTTCACTCCTCGCTGTCAGGAACCATCACTCATCACAATGACACTGTCATCATATTTAATCCCAGGCCTCTCCTTGGTCTCAATGGAAGGGTTCATACTCACATGACAGTGTCACTCCATGATTTCAACACTCTTCTCCATTGTGCATTGATCTACTTTTCCACATCCCACTTCCAAAGGTTCTAGGTTGAGTTCTTGCAGCCAGAAGATGTACACCTTGTTCAAGTCATACCAGCACATCCTGTCTGCCATTTTCGACCAGCTCTTGGTTGGATTAGTAGGCAGCGGTGGCATCAACCCCTTGCTTTAGCAGCTATAATGGGGGGGCGGGGGGGGGGGGTCTTGAGGGGTTTCTTCTATCTGCAGCTAGGGAGACAAAGTGAGTGGATGGATGGGTGGATGGAAGAATGGATGGATAGATGCATGGATGAATGAGGGTAAAAATGGATGGATGGATGGATAAGTGAAAGGGAGGGAGGATGGATGGATGAGTCAAAGGGTGAATGATGGATGGATGAGTGAAAGGGTGGATGGATGGTTGAGTGAAAGGGCGGATGGATGGTTGATGAGAGAACGGATTAATGAGTGAGTGAAAGGATGAATGGATGAGTGAAAGTGTGGATGGATGATGGAGTGAAAGGCTGGATCGGTGGACAGAGTGGTAGGCTGGATAGGTGAGCGATAGGGTGGATTGATGAATGGATGTGTGAAAGGATAAATGTAGGGATGATTGAGTGAAAGAATAAATGAATGAGTAAAAGGGAGGGTAGCTGGAATGCTGGATGAAAAGGTAGATGATTGGATGAGTTTAAGGGTGAATGGATGGACAGGGGAATGAAAGGGTGTATAGATGAATGAGTGAAAGGATGGATGGATGAGTGAAAGGATGGATGGCTGAGGGAAATGGTGGATGGATGAGTGAAAGGGAGTTTGATGGATGGAGTGAAAGGGTGGATGGATGGAGTGAAAGGCAGAGGCGTAACACAGGCCCCCACAACCCCTGCAGTGCGGGAGCCCCCAACCTCCAGGGGGCCCTCTCAGCACCGCACTCCGGCTGGAGAGCTCCAGATTGAGTCTGAAGGGGCCCCTTCACGTACCCTGCAGGGGGCCCCTTCAAGTTTCATTAAGCCACTGGTGAAAGGGTGAATGGATGAGCAAAAGGATTGGTGGGTTGATAATTGAAAGGATGTATGAAGGAATGGATGGATGAAAGGGGGAGGGACAAGTGAAAGGATGGATATATGAGGGAATGCATGGATGGATGGATAAAAGGATTGATGGCTGGATAAATGGATGGATGGATGGATGGCTGGGTGGGTGGGTGGGTGGACGGATATGGATATGGATAGGCAGATGGATGGACAGACTGTAGGAAGAAATGGTGACAGATTGAATGATGGATAAAAGATGGAATGGATGACAGAATGTAAATGTGACATGATGGATATCAGTGGTGAATGGACGAATGAATAGATGTTTGGATGGAAGAGACAAGCAAACTATTCTGGGGAGAGTCGCAATGACTTACTTTGCTTGCTTGGTGCCATAAGAACTTTGGTTCAAAGTGGGGAGTATTTTAATTTTTGGGCTACTCCCTTTGTGATGATGATGATGATGATGATGTAGTAGGTGGGCTTTCAGGGGCAAAAGTAAAATATTTGCATCTCTTTCTCAGCAACAACCCTGTACTAAACCTGTGGGATTGTTTTGGGGGCAGGCCCGAACTCTCTTCCCCATTCTTGCATCCAAGAGTCAGGAGAGACGTAATATTCTTGTAGTCTAACGTGTTGAGAGTCTGAAATCTTGATGGCACTAATGAGGTCCTTCTGGAACAACTCAGCAGGCTTCTTGCGGTCCTTTGTTGCACTTTTCAATTTGCTCATGCACTTTGAACAGTTAATAAAGGAAGTGGAATGGCTTTCAAATCTGAACTGTCGTTGATGCCAAGGTTCTTGTGGTGTTTCATTGTGAGGCATCATTCCAACTGAGCTGCAACTGCTGGTGGCCTGTGCAGCCTCAATCAATTCAGTGAATGGTGCTCTGGGAAGCATTGTCCCTCATCATCCCGGCACCTCACCAGTGTGTGTTTGGGGTGATAGGTCTTCTCAAAGACCCTGAGTGGGTTGGCATATGCGTCATTTCTCACCTCAGCCCTCCTTGTCAGGTGGGCTTCCCTACGTGTATGTCCTCCCACTCCCTTTTAAGCACCTCCCCCTCGTTGCAGTGTTGAGAGACGACCAGCCACCCAAGCTCCGCCTCCTTCAATCTCAGAAACGCTCCTCCTAAAAGACCTCATCCCATCCCTTCGTATTATCCATCTCAGGTGACAGGCCACTCCCCTTTAGAGATCACTCCTTTACCTCCTCCCCTAAAAAAGTTAGATTTTGACAGATTGTCTCAAGTGCTCACTCCGGTTACCTCTGTTTCCATCTCGTATGCCCTACGATTCCCATAGACCTCTTAATTCCCCCTCACATTTTCTCAGGTACAGACTTCTTTAGTTTTTCACAGAATCCTCCATATGGCAAAGGGGCTTATTACAAGTCTGGCAGTCCATGGACCATCAGACTGGCAGTGGCAGTCTTCTGACCGCCCTATTAGGACCAGGGCGGTCAGGCAGCCCTGGGACCACCGCAACCGCTAGGGATCAGAAATCCCTGGTGGTGGGGCAGTGGTCTTAAAGCTGCAGTATGCTCGGCGGGGCTGCTGCGGTGACATCAAGATCTACCTAAAGATCTCCTTCCTCGATGGCATCCTCCTATCCGGCACCCTTGCAAGAACTCAAAAGTGTATATCAACCCACTAGGTCAAACGTAACTCTCCTAAAACAAAATGAATGATAACCTCTCTGAAAAACATCCATCCTCCATGTTAATGAGGTGATGGAATCCTTCTCTGCCATGGTTTACAAACTGGCCTCTGAAGAGAATGCCAAGTCTCTGGGCTTAATTCCCGACAGTCGACTTAACCTTCATAGGCAAACTTTGCCAAGGCCAGGAGCGCCCAATTCTTACTAAGGCTTCTCTGATGCATCAGTTCACCCAAGAGCAAGAGGGGATTTAAAATGTGCAGCACTGACACTGGTTCTATCCAACCTACACTATGGTAATTATTTTCTTTCCAGACTTTTAAAACTCGTTCCATCTCCTCAGAGCAGTTGTGCATGTGAAAGCTCGCTTTGTTACAGGCAAAATAAATGTGACCACATCACACCCATCATGCTAACACCTAAATGGCTCCCTATTGAAGTTAGAGTTCAATTTAAAACGGCATCTTGCACAAAGACCTACATGACATGTCTGACGTCTAGCTGACTGGAAAACAGAAAATCTCTGGTGCTCAATGGAATTCGAGAAATGCAGAATCTCCTGGAGCCTCCAGCATTCAAGCAAGAACATTATACAAGCCAATCCGTTTATGGAAGCGCAACAAGGATTTGGAACTCCCTACGCACGCCCCTCTGACAAACCACTTTTAAAAGGTAACTTAAAATCCTTCTTCTTGAAAGGCACCCTAAGCAGCCCTGCTACGTTTCCCAGGTCCATGCATTTTTTTAAGTCTGAGAATTGTAGTTTTGTTTATCCCATTATAAAACAGGATGACAAGTCCGAGAATTCAAAGCAAAAAAACATGGGATGGACTAGCACATCACGCATGGATCTGGGAAACTTGGCAGCTACATCTAACGTTATAATGTCCCTCCCTCGTAAGGAAAAGACACTTGAGCTAAGTTTTAACATTTTTTTAATTGTTTTACTGAAATGTATGCTCTTGAAAAATTATTACAGTCGGTCCTCTCATAAATGCCCCTGGGCCCTGCTTGCACTATATAAAACCACAAATAAACTTAAGGCAGTATCTGGTAAGTCTCCAATATAGGTTCCAATGTCCATTTATTGTGGGATCTGCAGTCCTGAATTTGTGACGATAAACAGAAGACTACAATTCCAGGTCACACATGGGGGTGGGAAACCACGATGCTATCAACCTTCCCCTGTTGCCGTCTGCTCGGAGGCTATTTCCCTTTACATTTCTTTTCTCCGGCAGTATAAACCTCCCTGTTGTAGCTTCTTCCTTACGTCACTAGCAGTCCAAGTGAGGGAGCGCCGGGCAGGTGGGCTTCCCTCCGTGTATGTCCTCCCACTCCCTATTGAGCGCCTCCCCTCGCTGCAGTGCTGAGCGTCGACCAGGCAGCCGAGCTCCGCCTCCTTCAATCTCAGCAGCGCTCCTCCTCAAGACCCCGCCCCCTCCCTACATATTATCCATCCCAGGCGACAGGCCACGCCCCTCTCACCTGATTATCTTCCCGTCCAAGGCATCGGTGCTCCACTCTACCTGATTTGTGACAGGGAATGGGCGTGTCCCTTCTCAGGTGGCTCCGCCCCCTTATCTCACATGCCGTCCATCAAGACTGGCTCCGCCCACCGCCGTCACAGTGCGCACACAGAGGGGTGTGTCTTGCTGCGCCTCGGTTGCCTCCCTCCTCCCGTCAGGACCGCCCCCTCATGCATCATTCACGAGCCCTCTGGCCCGGCCCCGCCCCCTGCTCGCGCTCACCCCGTCCCCTCGCATCTCATTACCCGCCGCTGGCGCGCGCAGTCCCCGCCGCCCTCAGTCTACCGCTGGAGCCCGCCATGGCCACACCGACACCGACGCCGCGCTCTGCCTCCCGCCTGCTACTGCTGTGCGCAGCCGCCGTGCTCTCGCAAGGTAATGGGCGCCCGGGGTTGGGAGAGGGTCCCCGGTGCGGCGGAGGAGCTGCAGGGGGACGGGCCCCGTGGAGAGGAGTCAAGAGACCACGCTCTCCTGGAGAAGAGGGGGGAGCCCCGTCCCCACAGGGTCCGTCCCGGAGCATCTCTCTGCAGGGACACTTTGCCTCTGCAGGAGGACAGCGCTGCTGTGGCGATGCGTGCTCTGCTGGACGCCCCCACCCCGTGCCTGCAGCGCATACTTGCTCCAGTGCCTGCTGCGGGCTCAGCGCCTCATGCTCTGGTGCCTGTGCGAGGAGCTCTCTCTGCCTGCTGTGTGCTGCTTTATTTGTTTACACGGTGTACCGGTGCCCTCCTGTCTCCAGTTCTTGTCTCTACCCGCATGAGGCTTCACGTACCTACTTTTTGGTGTGCCCATTTTGCCTCCTGTGCTGAGTGTTATAAGTGCTGTTCGTGCCCACTGTGCAACATTCCGTGTTAGGACCTGGTGTGCCCGGTAGCGTCGTGACAGTTATAGTTGCTCCCTGCGCCTGTAGTGGTGATGCCTCCATCCACTAAGCTTGCATTACTCACCCTCCCACTCACTGTTGGGTGTCTCCACATGCTTGCCGTGTCGGGTACCCTCCCTGTGCCTGCTGTAAAAGTGGGGTGGGGTGGTAGTACCCATTTCAAAGTCTTTTTATGCTGAGTGCCGTCTTGCTGCACGGGGGCTTGCCCTATGCTTCTTGTGCCCCCCCCCCCCCCTTTCTCATTGTGCTGTACTGCGAGCTGGTTGCTGCACTGCCATAGTCCCTATTCCCAGTGGCTGAACGCACAGTGGTGGGGCCCTCCATATCTCTGATATCTATTGAACTTGGTCTAACGGGGAGGGGGGTGCTCTGCATTATTGGGCCCCTGGCCTGCCTCATCCCCCAGCCTTTGCTAGAATTGCCTCCAGTGCTGAGCATCTCCCCAGAATCTCTGCTTTCCTTCTTGCCCCGCTGTCTGCTGAGAGCCTTCATCCCACTCTCCCTGCTGTGCATAATACCCACTGGTTCCTGCACGGTTGCTCTCCCAGCCCTAGGTGATCCACCCACCTTGGGTGTCTCGCTCCCTGCCATTAGTTGTCCTTGGTGCCCACTTAACTATTGATGAACCCGTGGACCCCCCCCCCCCCCACACACACACACACACACACACACGCCGAAGAGCTCGTGCAGTGCCCCGTCTTTAACAATACTGATTAATGAGTGTACTAGCTCATGAGAACTACTTATGTGCACCCCACTGGGGGGCGGTCAGCGGTGTGCCCAGTGACCGCCCCCCCCCTTAAAGTACTGCCATTGTACTGGGCCCTTACCCACCTACCAATCTACTGATGTACGCGGTGGTGCAAGCTTCCCAACCATCCAAGTTACTGGTGTGCTGGGTTCCTCTTTTTCAAAAAATATCGATGAATAGGGTATACTCCCTTGTTTACACCCGCGTGACGTCATCGTGAGTGCTGTCTCCTTATGAGATACTCATTCCTTCTGGCTGCGTGCAGTTATCATCGACCCTCCTCTTTCTCAGTAGATCATGGGGGAGGGAAGGGGGGGGGGTGCTGTGGGAGGGGCCTGATTCTGTTTATTGTAACTTGTCCTGGGTGGGCGGTGTTTGTTTTTGGCCTGATACACGTATTAACCCATCACATGTCAGTGTTGACGCTAGCAGCCAATCTGGCTATGCTTTATAATGATGTGTATTTTTGGGGAGGGGGATGATTTGGTTTTACTGTCTTTAGGCGAATGTACCCATTACTCTATAGGTGGTGCGGGCAGGCTATACTCCCGGAGTGAGGTTGCTATACAGGCCGTTGTGAGGCACACTGCAGCGTTTAACCCTTCGTGATGCACATGTTTTCACATTCGGCAGTGTGGTTGAATGAGGGGGCTCTTTCTGAGACTGTCTCCGAGTTGGTGATGGGAGAGTGTGTACCTCGGTGAAAGGCCGTATTTCTCTTATTTCATTGAATTCGCAAGAGACCAGTCTCTTAAGTCCTCTCCTCCCCCAGCACTCCCTGGTCCTCGCAGATGGCCTGACCCCTGCCACCTCCCCGGCCTTGTTTTGTTAGCCTGTGTGTGTCGTGAGGCCTTCGGGTATAGTCATTCAGCCTGCTCCAGCCTCGTAACCCTCTTCGAAACGCAGAGGGGGTGGCTGGGCTTGTTGATGACAAATCCGAGAACTAACGGGGCGCTGCTTTTTTTCTTTCTCCGTTGCTAAGATTCATGATTCAACTTGTTGGGGCTCTCCATGAGAGGCATTCAGTCTCATGTTACTGCGTGATTTGCCTGGGTTATCATTGACTACTTGGGAGCGGGGGGAGGGGGGTAATCTAGGACCCAAGGCACCTGTGGGGTCAGTCTGGAGATCAAAGTACAGTATTCTAGAAGTGCAGAAAACGTAGGTTTGTGGACTATGTTGTCTGTGGTCGAAGCAAAACCTCTCGCAAAATTAACTTGGACCAGTGATGTAACAAACGTGTAATGAAGGAACCGACCACAGGCTGGGTCGGTCCTAAAACGAAACTATAAATCAGACTTAAATAGGGCCACGATGCCCCTGCACTTGCTACACCATTGCTTGGTACTTCTCTGTCGAGAGCTTCCGTGTGAGGGGTTTACACGTCGGTTTCTAGATATGGATGCGTCCGCAGGGTGTAAAAATCTCTGGCTTTTGACTAAATTGCAAGATTGGGTATGCATGTATCGACAATCTGTGGTCGTGAGCAGTGACTGCTGTCTCAGATCTCTCGATGTTCATTTCTGCTGAGGAAACAGAGGTACCATTTGTGTGTATGCTGATGTGTTAGCTTGCAGTCCATTGCTGAGCAACCCCCCCCCCCCCTGCGTGATTGTTTAATTCAATGCAGTTTGTTAAACCTCCTTTCGCCCGACAACACTTTTACGCAGTCACATTTACACAGCATCCATCCGTCAATTACTTCACTTCCGCCCAGTCTGCCCTCCACTGTCATCTTGTATAGCTCTCCCTCTTCTTGTACCCCTCTGTCTTTCTGTGCTCCTCGGTGTCAGTTCGTACTCACAGGGCCCCTTCTCTAGCCATCTCCGCCCTTTCTGGCGTACATTCTCCCCAGCAGCGTTACGCAAAATGACGGGGGCGCTGTAGAATGTGCCGAGGGTGCCTGGCTCTACCACATCTCTCATACATTTATTGACATTCGGCTGAATTGAAGGGGGGGGGGGGGCTTGCTCCGCAAAGGCTTGAGGCAGAGAGGCTCCATCAGCGACGCATCCCAAGCACTCTGCCCTCTCTCCGCAGGCTCGCCTCCTCTCTCCGTCTGTGATCTCGCCTGCTCTCAGTGCTGAACTTTCTCTCCCCAGGCTCTCGGCTGCCCTCCTATCATTATCCACGTATTTTCAGTGCTCATCTCTCGGGCCCCCCAAGTGCCACCTCCCCTCCAGCCGCCGTCCATGGGCAAGTTACGGCTGAGCCCTCTCCCCCCAGGCTCCAGGCTGTCCTCCGATGCGTCTGAAAGCTCGCCCCGCCTCCAGATGCACCAGCTGATCCCCCGCGCTCCCAGGGCACCAGCTGCGCTCTTGTATTCCTCGAGACTGCCTCCGCCCTCCGACCACATCTCTCACCGGGCAGCATCCTGTAAATCTGTATATTGACGTTTAGTGTCATCAAGGCAGAGTGCTCCTCCCTGGGCCCCCGGCCGCCTTACTCTGTACATCACATTTTCCCAAGGTTGATCGGGCTCTCTGCCCACGGCCTCCCCTCTGTTCTTGACCCATTCATACATTATGTTCACTTTGGGGCGGGGGTGTCCACCCTTCGTAGCTGCCCCTCTGCAATCTTTGAGCCGGCCGTTCTGCCTATTTGACGCTGTTATTCATAGTCTGGTGGTCCCGCAGCAACACAACACGGCTGAGACTCAAGCCAGACGCTGCCTGTTGCAGCCTTTTTTGGGGGTTCTGATCAGCGAGGAAGCCTACGCCCCCTGTTCTCATGTCAGTGCCATGAGGCAAGGTATTCCTGAACTCTGAACGCAGCCCCGAGTGAACTCTGAATCCTACATTTAATGGTACTCGATGCACCGACTTCGGAAGGATGGCATGCTGATTAGGCCATGCCAAGATTCGAGCTCTGAGAATACGTGGATAATGAGTGTAGGTCGCAGTAGATATTGGCGCATTGCACGTCGGTGAAACATAAGTTAACTGACTAGAATACTAGTATAACACCCCCCCCCCCTTGCTACTTGTGATTCTCAGGGGTGTGTGAGGGTGCAACGTTTTTGTCTTCTGCGTACTCGCAACGTTCCCGATTCGAGAGGGGATGAGGGTCGAGGGGGTGTTCGGAGGTTCTTCCATGCCCGGCGCCTCCAGGTGGTGCGGTAGTGCGGTTGGTTTTGGTTCTGCAGCACAGGACCGCGGAGGCGAGCGAGTCTCTGTGAGGCTCCGTCCTCGGGTGGTGTGCCCCCTCCTCGTGTTTAGGAGAGAATAGCGCGAGATCGGCAGACGCACACGGCTGGGCCTTCTCGGCCGCCTTAATTAGCGCCATTAATTATTTAATTTAATTGTGTGTCCCTGTTTATTCTTCTGTGACCACGGCATGCGAGCCACCGTGCAGGGCCAGTCCATTTAAATCGAAGTCTGACTCCGAGATGATCGCTTACCGAAACGTGCAGCATTACCCGAGATTTATTCATCCGGTCCCCCCCACCAACCCTTTACAACACGCAGTGGACGACACAACAGTCGCCAACAAAATGAGCAAGCATTAGCAAAGCCAATCGTTCTGGCTTTTGTGGAGTGAAAAGCTTTTCGTTAGCTCTAGTAATATACAAATGAAAGGTTTCCCAAAGTCCCCAGCGTTTCGAGGTTCCCGGCACAAATACAGCATGGGCAGTGCGTGCAGTCTCCACCCCTCCTGAAAAGGTATATCGCTTGAGTTGCACCTTGCAGGCACACTACAGGAAGGAGTGACAAGAGCTGCCCTCACACAGAACATGCGCAGCAGAACAGGCTGGGCTGTGACTTGAAAGCCTCGCCTTTTTATCAGACTTCATCAGCGTTAAGCTCTAACCAGCCGTACCAGCTAAGACGACGCGGCAGTAAAGTGTATGCCAGAGTACCGCTCTGCAAGCAGCAGCGCAAGCTTCCCTCCCACAGAACAGGCAGGGCAGTCCTGGGGCGGCTCTGTAGGAGCAAGCGAGCTGCCACCCGGTGCATGCAGCGCGGAGCTCACCTGGGCAAGGCGGCATCTACACAATTGACCTCACTACACGAGAAGGACGATCCCTACTTTTTAGGGGATGCCGGGATGGTACATTTATTTAAGATCGAAGTAAAATAGCTGTGACAAAAACGAATTGGAAAATCCAAAAAGCTTTTATGATTGCCCTCACCCACTACGTAGTGGCATGCGTCATCATTGGGCCGCTGACACGCCCCAGGTGCAGACCAACACTTTGAGTGGAGCGCATTTTTGTTAACAACCTAGTATTTCCATTATGAGAGATCTTTTTTGCAGCAATAAATGTTTATTTAAAACCGACTGAGGGTGACTGTACAGTTGTTTATTATTGGCCCCCTTAACGGGGTTAAACATTTAATTTAGATTGGGTATATAAGAAGAGTTACATTTACATTACCCCATCTCCCTGTACCGACATGTTTCAGCCACTTATTACTGCCCTTATTGGTCCCTGGCCTTCCTTAGGATACTGATCCCCAGGCCTAAGTTTTTTTACTTAAATTGCAGGACCTATATGTAGCTTTATTTGCCTTCACGCAGACACACTTGTGATGCGTACTAGAGCCTCATTATAGCCTCTCCAAACTCCGGGCCAGAGTAGGAACACCGCCCTGAAATCAAACTTGCGTCATGGTATGGGGTCTCCTCAGTAGCTACTCTTCGCCATCCGACGATCGACACATCTACACAATATCAGAAGGTGGGGCACTGATCCCTCTGCTCTCTCTTGAGGATCGATGGGCACAGGAAATTAAACTGCTGTGATGCATTTACAAGGTGGGCGGAAATCTACACTGGATCACACCGCAGAAGTTGCTGTGTGGCGGAGTCAAGACGGAAGAGCCCACCTCATTGACTACTGATCCAGCTTTTGAAGGTTGCAAGGCCCTGCTGGGTTGCACAGCTGGGCATGCCACATTATTCTAGGCTGTGACAGACACTGTTTTGATTCCTGGACTTTTGTGTGATTGCCTAATGCATTCTGGATCTTGTAGTCTTGTTGGGATTCCTTTTAACTAATTAGCCTAATACTTCTGAAATCTCTGATTTGTGAGTTGAGGTCTGGAGACTGTGTCCGTAATGACTTGGATTGAGCTGGCTGCTGTAAGCTCTTGCCCCGAGTTAACAGATGAAAAAAGAACAATTGATGAACAGAATGCTGAACAATGTCAAACATTCATCCCAGTACAGAGATCTGGGTCTAAAGCCATTGTTTTTTTTTGCTCCCCTTGCCATTCCAGTATAAACCCAGCAATATTCTAATCAGTCTTGACCCTGTTCCCCATGGGAACAGACCATCCTGAACTGCCAGGCCAACAGACTGGGTTTGGGGTATCTCCCCTCATCCAGGCCAGCTCGACTCAAGTGGTAAGGAGAGCATTGGACCCATGTCTGGGCAATTACGTCCCACTCTGGGTGACACATGCAAAAAGGTCTAAACTGGGGTGGCATGGTGAGCAAAAGAACGGTTGATTTAACCCTGATCTCGTGCATGTTTTATTTCTTATGCAGTCAGTCCATCATCTGTGTGTCTTTTGCTTTCCCGCACCCATGTGCGCTGGGTATGCCTAGACGTGGGTCTGTTGCTCACTTTGCCACTGGATTCAAGCTAGCCTTACTGATGAGGGGATGATGCCCCGAAACCGGTCCCAGGATGCTTGTTTCTGGTCTAGTTAGTGAGGACTTGGCTTAGCAGTTCGGTCTGGACTATTCCCATGACAAGCAGGGTCAAGACTGATTTGAATATGGCTGCTTCTAAACAAGGGCTGCATGATGAGCAAACAAACAGTGGATTTAACCCATATCTCTTGACTAGAGGAGAATGTTTGATTTGTTCTGCATTCTGTCCATCATTTGTGTCTTTTGCAGAGTGGACATTTAGCAGCCCAGTAATGATGCATTATTTCTCTGTTCACGCCACTGGAGTGCACCCTCTGAAAAGCTAGAGGCACAGCAGTTAAATACTGTCAAGGGCATGCTCACTCTGTCGCCTTGTTAGGCTTTGCTGTCATTGGGTGGTATGAGACGAGGGTGCCCTCCTCTTTGCAGCACCAGAGTATTTGGCACAGCACCAAGCAGCTCAGCTCCAGGGAACTTGCTGCCATGTGAGTGGTCTCTTCTGGTGGGATGCTCCATTGTATTTGGAATACATAAAGAACTACGAGGGGACAGCCGATACATCAGCTGTGTGGTGAGTCACAATAAGTCTCAGCCATTTTGAAATGGGGATACAGCAATTCAGTGAGGATTAGTATACCAGCAACAAATGAGCAGTTCAACACTTCCATGCAAGGGTACTCGATGAGTCGACCTACTTCCTGTTATGTAATGCGTTTGTTGAAGGATACTACTTTAAAAGGCTGATTTGAGTTGTGCTAAAGCTTCATTACTCTGAAAGATAAATGCGAAAGGGTCAGGTCTATAGATAGATTTCAGTATTTTTAAGAATCTGATGTAAACTGAGGCCCCTCAGAAATTTGAAGTTTCAATGTTGCAACTAAGCCTTACTGTAGACCTCTGAGTCTAATATGCAATTAAAACAAGGCCACTGGCATTATGCTACAGGAGTTACAAATTATGCGGCAGGGCTGACTAAACTATGCATCACGAAAAAGCAAATAATGCACTTTATCTATTGTTTCATTATTTTGTTACTTTAACACATGTGAACACTAGGCAAATATGTTGTCTCCGTGCCAGCTTAGCAGCCACATAAATCAATAATCAACTGAAAGGTGACCAGTCAATCTTTGCAAAAGCTCATTCCAGTACGTAACAGCATGCCACAACATTTTTACTAACTTTAGATCCACTTGAGGGAACCGTTTTTTTGTTGTTTGAAATGTATGCAGCAAATAGTGTATTATGTGTCCAGTTCAGTAAATCTATCATTAAGCTGAAAACAAGGTGGCCGCAGAATATCGTGCTTTCAGTGGCCCTGGTTTACACCTGGTGTAAGTGTGCTCCATTGACAATACCTGCTACTTGGACCCCGCTGTGAGCAGTCTCTGTGGAGGAGTCTCCGTGTAGCATAAATTCTGTGTAATTCACTGGCTCATGTAGACAGATGGCGGTAGTTGCCTAAGCGGTGTCCAGACCCATTGTAGGCAGCTGCTACTTGGAGTTAGACCCAGTGTAAGGTGTGTTACATGGTTGCAGTGGCTGCAGGAGCGTTTATGGTATTAATACTCCGGCATGCGCAGTCTTTACATGGTGAGGGTGTTCATGGATATACACCCCGGTTTCGATTTCTTCCTCACACTGGGGGGAGTGAGGGATTCACGTTGTTTACAGACGCAGTGCAAGCCGCTTGTACGTAGTGGAGAGGGGGTCTATGTGGGGATTCGACCCTGGTGTGAAGCTTTGAATGCGGAGTCGCTTCCTTCTGTCAGTGCATGTTGCGCGTTCTTTGGTTCAACATTGTCACATCCACATATTCTGCTTTACTGGTTGCCATGGCAGCAGCTCGTTTTTTTCCCCTCTTAGGCAGTGGTTATTCATCATGAGTTACGTTAACATAATGCATATATATATATATATATATATATATATATATATATATATATATATATTATTATTTTTCTCCCCCCCCCCCTCAGACCTCCTAGCTTTTTGGCGTTTCCTTTTCACAACTGTGTTTTCATGTAGTTTTTTTTTTGTCATCATCCTGCTCGAATGTTTCCTCTGTATGCGCTTTTTTATCATACCAGTAATCACTTGGTATGTTTAATAGTCTATATTATACAGCAGTAGTGGATGGAAGACTTTCCTGAAATCTGCTAAGGAGGAACCAGTTTAACTCTGATACATTATAGGGAGCATCTATAGGCCTTGATTGCTGACACCGATGATGGTATAAACTTGGGTGTCAGAACCACCACAGAGCACTAGTTCAACCAAGGCTCAGCTCTTCTTTTGTGTTCCATAATTTTCTGGAGTGACCTTGATTGAGGGTCCCACTTGGTAGTGGCTGGAGTTAGTTTGGGGTCTGGCCAGACCTCCATTTGTGACATCTTTTGTTGTTTATCGCATAATTCTTGTTCTAAGTTTTAGTTTCTGGTCTGGCATTACTCGCTCATCAGTGTCGACTCAAGGTTTTGATTCTGGCATTCCAAGGCTGTGCTACCTTCTTTGAGCTAGGTTTGGCACCTAAGATGTACTGTGGACGTGGCTCACGCTATGACTCCAACTTAATGATAGCTCTGATTCAAGATGTAATTTCTAGACTCGGACTAACCCTGGTATGAGCTTCTGTTTTTGCATTCTGGTTGGCTTCTGTTCTGTTGTGTACAAGTTGTGGTCTCTGCTTGGATTTGATTAAAGGGTTGGATTACTCAGTGACCTTGTGTTTTGCTCGCTCCCAGTTTGTGGCATGTTTTCGTCTTTGGCTCCCGAGATGGGTACTGGCCTGGCCTCCATTTCCGACTTAATCAAGGCATGGTTCTCCCTTGCTTCTGGTTTCAGGATTGGGTCAGAACTCTGCCTCAAGTTTTAATGTGGCCAAGACTTTGCTTCCTTTTTGGCTTGTGCCCATACGTCTGCATTTACTTCCATACTGGATTCTGTGTTTAGACTGGTCTCTGAGTTTGATTTTGTTCTAGCTCCCTCACGTCTCGAGTTTTGGTTTGGGTTCTGTCTCTTTTGGTATGACCAGCTTAAAGCATTGGTGAACCCCATATAGGGTTCTTGCTTTGCGTTCTGACTCTGGTTGGCTTTAGTTTCTGCTTGCCTCTCGATTGGGTTCCAGTGACTTGCTTCATGCCCTGCCTTTTGTGTAAATTGGTACGTGTTCCTTGCAACATGTTTTAGGGTTCATGCATGTCATTTGGACACAGTATGGGAAACATACCCATCTCTTCTCTAGAGCTGTTTTACCTTCGACACTGCTTTATGAAAGAAAAAAAGTCAAAAGCAAAGCATAAACATTCCTCTTGAAGCTCTATTGGCTATCTTAATTTGGTATGCTTAGACTCTCAGCAGCACAGTGCATGCGTTAAGGACCTGTGGATGGCATCATGTTTTGCAACTCTTCATTGACCATTTCTGTCGGTCATTGGTGGTAATTGCTAATGAGGGGAAATCCAAGCCCTGTTCCACAACTCTGCCACAAAAATCTTGGCAACATTCTGTTTCTTAGCTCCTGCAGGTGTTTGACACTGACCATGGGTGCACCGATGTGGCGTGACACGGGTTCAGGCTGTGGGGCATTACACATTCCACCATTACTTGACCTCTGTTCTTGTTCCAAGGCAGGTGCAGCGCCAATGGTCAGAGTGAATGGGACAGTGATCATTTCAATGCTGCACTGGCCAATCTAAACTAAACCTGCTCAGGGCTCCCTGCGAATCTGAGGCTGTGTCTGTGTAGTGTGAGGCAGTTCTGGTCATTTAAGGATATTACAGAGGAGCTCGAGGCTGCCCTTGACCTTCGAGGCAATCCCTTTGCATCAAGATGCTTGCACTTAGCACACATAACAGTATATCCAGGCATTCAGATAGTATCTGCCCACAAGAAGGTTGGACCTGTGGGTCTGATTTCCACTTGGCATGTAAAACTGTGCACTTCAATGTTAGGGCATTTCAATATATACATGATGATGAGCTTCGGCCTGCTTACTTAACTTGTGCCACAGAGACATGGGTTTTGATCAGTCCTTGGCAACACTTCACATATGCTGTCAACATTTATAATATTCTAGAATTTGATATGTGAAATTCTCAAACGTTTTCAGTGTTACGCTGTGCAGTTTCACTTTAAAAAAAAAAACTTTTTGTGAAGGTGAACATACCTTACATAAAGATACTGGATGGAAAAAAAAATGAAAATGTTTAACCCTGAGGCACTAGTAAAACTTCTTTGCATCAAAGTGTATATCATAAGTTTCGTGAAACTTAATGAAAATAACGCACAAAGGAAATCACTTTAGTTCTCTGTACTTTATAATATGTGCACCTCATATAAAAACATTACTGCAACCACCCTCTGTCCCGGTTACATGCACAGCACCTTCTTTCTGTCAGGTTCTGGTTTCTGTGAACTTTTTTCAGCTGGGTCCCATACACTGCTCTCTGCTGCTTGCATGATAGCTCGTGTTTCACATGCTCCTGGTGCAATACAAATGACAATTCGCCTCATTTACTGGAGGGCGTACTGAATTTCTGCACTGACACCACCCCTCCCCCACAACTGCAGTGTTCATGGGAGGTGGAGTCACTGGGCTACCAACCCCCCCTCCCCCCACACACACTTATATTAGCTGGGAGTCCCCACAAAGGGCTCGCTTGCTTCCACGGGACCGGCAGCCTTTATCTGCCAGTGACCCCAGTAGAAGAATGTGCCCATTGAGTGGTACACTCAGAATTAACAATTCAAAATAAGAGCGGGGGGGGGGGGGGGGACTTGTGCCCCGGGCCGACGCTGCTCCACAAGGCTTCATTCATGCGTGTGCTCTACAGGGCATGAGCAATGTTCTCCCACCCTTTAGGGCGAATGGACAAAATTTGTGGTGAAGAAAAAGTAAGACTTCCATTGTAACTGGAAACTATACATTTAGTAGCTCTTTGGTTTAGCGCAGAGCTGTGTTTGGTTAAAGCAGCGCTTCCCTTTATTGAACCAACGGGAGTGGTGTAGATTCCATCGCGTGTCATGTTCATGGCTTGCTATGTGCACAGCCCGGCATGGACAGGTGTGTTCTACTTCTTTGGATGGTGGATAGTAACCATGGGCCTGTCATACTTTAACCACACACTGGACAACACTTGCAGACGTGTATGGACTGTGAAGCATACTTTGGGCCTGTTGGCTCGACAGCAACCTTAGTTGTGACATAAGACAGTTAGCACGTTTATCTGGAGCGTGCTGTAGATACAGATGCCCAATCAGAGGCTGTGCTTTGTTCTACTTACATGGTCGCTTGCTCTGCAGGTGAGGCAAGTGCCTCTATGTGCACTGAGGCCTGGACTGCAGCCACAATCGTGTGTGCTCAAGATCCTGGGCCGTAAGTATGGCTGTGGCATGCTGCTGTTTGCCCAAAGCAGCCCTTCAAACATCACATTGTACGCTTTAGGACCATTCCACTGGATTTATGTGATTCTGCTGCGGTTTTCACAGAATTATGGATTCGCTGCATTTACCATATAATCCATCTGCTGCATAGTTTGCAAATGTTAACCAAACTGTTTCTAGCTCATATAGGTCAAAATATACAAAAAATAGCAACATGCCTTCCCGTGCAGTGGAAGATCCGCACTAAGGTTGACTGGTCAACTTTCAGTGTGGGTGAACGGTTTCATGGCGCTCTTGACATAACGGCAGCTGGGGTGGAAGGAATTACTCAAGTGTAGACTGAAACAGGAAAGTCTTCAACAGTTTGCGGAAGTGATCGTAGTTGGGACAGAGGCGGAGTGCAGTAGGGAAGGAATTCCAGGTGGAGGGGGCCATGGCAGAGAAACTGAGGCCACCATGCTTTTTCCGTCTGGTTTTAGGAGTAACCAGAAGATTGAGAGTTGCAGAGCGGAGGTCTCTGTGGGGGACATACCGTGTCAGACAAGAAGAGATGAATGCAGGGGCTGGATCAGATAGGGCTTTGAAAGTGACACAGCCAAGTTTAAAGATGCAGCGTTTAGTGATGGGGAGCCAATGGAGCCAATGGAGGCTACGCAAAAGAGGGGTGACATGCTGGTACTTTGGCTGGCGGAAAATCAGGCGGGCTGCCTGGTTCTGGACTAGTTGCAGCCGGTGGTGGTGGATTGATGGAATTCCGGCATACAACGTGTTAGCATAGTCGAATCTGGAGGTGATCAATGCTAGGATGACTAAGATTAGTGCATCTCTAGTGAGGAACCTACTGATTTTGCGAATCCGCCTTAGGTGGAAAAAACAGGATGAGGTGACTGTGTTGATTTGAGGCCTCATGGAGAGGTCCTCAGCAATGATCACCCCCAGACTCTTCACGGTGCTAACTGGGCTGGGCGGAGTCCCCAGAGAGGAGGGCCAAAAGGTAGAATTCCATGGATTAGTGGGGCCCCCGACAAGTACCAGCTCAGTTTTTGTGGGGTTCAGTTTTAACTGTCTATGGAGCATCCACTCAGCGATGTTGAGCATAGTGGATTGAAAGTTGGAACGGGAGGAAGGAAGGGGGTCAATGGGAAAAATTAACTGAAGCTCATCTGCGTAGTTGAAAATGGTAACCGGGGTATTAAGGAGGGAAGCAAGAAGGGGCTGAAGGTACAAGTTAAACAATAAGGGTGAGAGCGCGGAGCCCTGAGGGACCCCGCAAGAAAGGGATGAGTAGGGTGCAGAAAAGGTAGATAGATGGACTGCTTGCGTCCGATGGCTCAGAATAGATCTGAGCCAGTCGAGGGCCACCCCCTGGATGCCGGCGTTGTTGAAATGGTCGATCAGAATAGTATGATCGACCGTGTCAAATGCAGCAGACCGGTCCAAGAGGACAAGGGCCTGAGAGATGTTGTTGTCGGCACCTTTCCTTAGGGCATCCATGACGGCTACTATGACCGCCTCGGTGGAGTGGAGGGGTCTAAAGCCAGCTTGTTGGGCATCCAGGAAGGAGGAATTCTCTATAAATGGGTAGAAAGGACGCAGTAATGGAGTAATTCCATCACAGAATATGCCACATTACGTCATATAATTTACTATTCTTGCAGCATAATTTAATCAATACTGCAGCTTAATTTGTTCCTCTCCTGCTGCGTAATACCAGTGGCCCGACTAGTAATGATCACATGCACTGCTAGTGTAAGCAATCAAAACGATTCCCTGGACCCACTAGCATCTGGCGTGTGCTGCCTCACATTTGAGTTCAGACCATAGTTCTAGCCATTTCATGTTAAGCTTACACGAGAGACTGGACAGCATGTATTTATTTTATTTATAAAGTTTTATATAGCACATGGCCTTCTCTTCTTGAACAGAGGCTTGCAACGCATGCACGTCCTCCATTACCCACCTGACATTTGGACCGATTATGACCCTATGCTCCAGTCCAGGAGTGTAAATTCACACATTTCAGAATGGCTGAATAGGTAGCCCTTGGGGTTCATTACACTGCAGAGATAAATATTCAAGTAAATCGATGAGGTCCGCTCACCAGTTCAGCTTTTTGAGATGGAGTCTTATTTAAATGAGTGACAGGAGCTTCGTGTTTGGAAATGTATTTATTTCAACCATTACTGGCACCAGGAGGCCTGCTGTCAGTTGGTATGTACTTTTTTTGAAAGTCCTGTGGTCTACAATATCCAAGCTTAATAGCTTTGCTCATTATTGGTTGGCTTCCTTGTCAGTCTCATTTGCTTGTTTCTTATTGGATAGATTTCCTTGCTCTTCTTGTTTGTCCCTTACATGGAGCATACCTCCTTTTTTTTTTTTTTTTTTTTTTACACTCCCATTGATTAGATGGCTTGTATCACAGCTGTCATTCAGAAAGCTAGTTTTTTTTCTTTTAACACTCCATGGGAGTGCCTGTTTCCATGCACTCTCAGGTGTTTTTTTCCCCCGCCTGCTGTCCATGTTGTTTGACCCATCCCTCCCAATCTTGACCCCTTTTTTTGCTTTTATATTTCAACGCTACCTCCCCGCCTCCATGCTCCTCCTTTGTGTACTCACTACTCCATTCTCATCTTTTTTGTTCTGAGCCTGTGATGTTGAGCTGCTCAACGTTCCGCAAACTATTATTTTTTTGTTTATTTAAACTTATTTTGTGATGGGTCCCGACCACAACAGATTTCTGCTGTGCTCCTCCTTTCTTTCAAATTCACATACGCCATCTTGGAACAGTACATTTGAAGCATGCCTGCTTTTGTCATCGTGTTAGGGCAGTTTTTTAAAGCTGTTCTGTATTGCCACAGCCAAGCGGTCGGCAAAAGCCTTACAAAGGTGAATATGAGACTTTTTGGCTTTGCCAATGTTTGTTCATAGAGTATCTATTTGGTTTATTGTTCGATCGCAAAACGTGTTTTTGTGTGGGCACATTTAAGTTAATACTTTAACCTACTGCTTTTTCGGGTCTTGCCTGCTGGAGACCACATGCTGTCTGGTTGTGAAATCCTGTTGTGGGCTTACCAAAAGCTTAATAGTGGGCTTACAGCTTGGCTCTTGCTTAAGATAGATTGGGTTTATTTGAACTCTTTTGCTTGCTTCTTTTTCAATGGTTTGCCATCCCATTCTTGGGTTTGTACCTTTCTCGGAGCATAGCCTCTTTAAGATCCTTTTGATTGAATGGCTTGTATCCTTCCCCTACTCAGATTAAGGGAATTACTTTTCCTTTTTCTTTCAGCACTCTGTCAGTGCATGTGTTGTCTAGCTCTCGCCCACATGTGCTACTTTGCTTCTCCATTCCGTTATCCAGCTTTATTTGTTTTTATCCGTAGCCTTGTGTCCTTCCTCTTTCTGACCTCCCCTTGTTCCCCTACCCCTCGTGGACATTTCATTTTTTTTAATGGACTGAAATGAGTAGGATCCAGTATCTAAGATCAGTCAACTTCCTGTATATCTACCTGCAGAATAACACGATGAGCAACAGGGGCTGTGTTATTGCACTTTTTGTTTGCTGATGCACAGAATTGCACAGATGTAAAATATGTGCTTTGCCACTCCTTGATTATTGGAGAAGTGTGGCTCACCGGTTAGAGGAGGCAGTCCCTGATGCAGAGGTCAGACCCGGGACCAGGGTTCAATCCCCGACACAGCAGGGCCTGAGCTCAAAATGTCCACGGACTCGATAATTCTCGCCTCGGTGCCTACTCGAATTGTGGGTTCACACTCTGCAACTCTGGGCAATAGCTTGCTTAATCTCCACTACGGCCCCACCGCGATGGGATGCCTGGTCTTCACCTTTGGGATGCCCAGTAGGGGTAATCTCGCAGGGAAAGACCAGGACGGGTTCCCAAAGCAAGCGCCTTGAGACCTTACGGTGAAAGGCGCTATATAAGAACGTATGATTTACGATTGTTTTAAAAAAGAAAATATTATATTGAGTTTGTAATATTTTAATGCTTGCTTTAGTGAATCCTTTTGTGAAATTCGGTAAAGCATACACATATTGTCGTGTTTTTGTTTTCCCTTTCGGGTGACAGACGTCTCAGAGCCTCATGTCACCCTAGCACTGCAGAGAATTTAATTGATGATTGCATGAGGGGGGATTACTAAGTAGCAGTGTTCGAACATCTTTTTTTTAAAAACAATTTGGCAAAGTATTTGATGAGACCAGATTACCCAAATTATTGGTTGTGGGTTTACAGTGGACATGTGCAAACTGGGATCCATGAATTACAGCTAGGGGAATACGCAAAACAAAGTCTTGAAGGATCGAAATCTGCTCGTAGGCATATGACTGACAAATTGTAAAATGCAAATGAATTCTGTATATTTGAGCGAGCCATACCCAAATGGGACACTTTAACCGTATACCAAGAGAGCACAGTTCTTGTAAATTTTGAGAAATCTTTCTCCGTTCGATTAGGCAAAGTGTTACACTAGGTTGAGATCTAAATATTGAGCTTTTCTGTCAAATATTCTGTTTTGGTTAGTGGGTGTCCAGCGGTTCCAGATAAGATTGGCTCTTGCGCCTCAATGAGCAGTAGGGCTGAATGGCTTTGGTTAGGTATCCTGTAATAGTCATGTTGAGACTGGTGGATTGTGCTGAGCATTGAACTTGGACCTTAGAATGGAAACCAAGCGAGTACCCTGAGGCTGGAATTGTGTGCTCCTTGTGCCTTTAACTTAAATCTTCAAACCGTGGGCTTCTGAACTGTTTATCACTCTATCTCTACAACCAGCAAATTGCAGACAACAGGATGTTATTGGTGGTTTGAAAAAATGCTGTTGTCCAAATGAGAGAGGACCTTTGCTGGAGTAAGGACAACTTATTGTCGGTGTGTAGTGGTGGGGAGGGGTTATGTTTCAGGGCAGGCACAAGTGGCTCAATGTACTTGTTTGGTAATAGTGTTTACTTGTGGGAAGAAGGGGGGGGGGGGAGCTTCTTGCTGAACTGGAAGCCCACGATGTAAGATATGAGGACTGGGGGTAGGTGTGGACTAAAAATATCCTGTCCTAGAAAAGGAGAACGGAGCCGGGATCATGGTTTTACTGTTGAAATGTAGTCTGTTTGTTCCGTCCTGTGCTGAGTGACTGGAGCTTGGATGTGGGGAAAGGGATGTTCTCATTTGATCTATCTATTGAAGTTTATTGACATTTCACTACTTCCTGACGTCAGTTATTTTTCGGTAAGTAACTCCTTGTAAATGTCTGATATGGGTTGAAATGTATTTAAGTAATGTCATCCATCTAACATCTTGCGATCAGGCTGTCCTTATACCTCCTTAAAATCTTGGAGCTTTCCACAATTAAGTTGCTTTCCTAATATTCTCATTTTGTTAGCTATTGATGCAGCTATCAGTAGTTACCCCTGTCGTGCCTAGATCCTTCAGTCCCCCCCCCCCACGGCCACCCAATCCTTGTTCCTCTGTTGGTCTGTTCCAACCCCCTCCCTGATTCATTCCTTGATGTCCTGGTTCACTTGCCCCCCCACCTTAATCTCTGCACCATTCACTTCCCACTCTAATATTTCTGGTTTGTACTTGGCCTCATTTCTTTTTCTCCTCTTCCCTGTTCCCGTCAGCCCCCTCCCTGGTTCATTCCTGTATCTTATGCTTACTCTCTCTCCTTCCCACCTGCTTCTCTGCATCATGCTCGCTCTGGCACCACCAGTGTCGCCTGGCTGCGCTGCTCTAGGCCGTGCAGCCCAGTATTCTCACCCGTTATATAGCGGTGCTTGAGTAGGCCCACCCCAGCCATTCAGACAACCCAAAAAACACTTATGCATGAAGTTTGGGTCAAGAAATCGAGTCTCATGGCCCCCTTTATTGATCTCCATGGCTAAGCCCCGCTCTTAGAGGTGCATGTGACGCAACAGGGACACCCGTAAGAGCCCCGTGTCTTGGTACAGTTCCAACCATATACTTAACATTGTTCTCTTTTACCCCACTTTCCTCTTCTTGTCATCCTCCCCCTTTTATTCTCATGCTTAATTACCCCCTCGCCCTGCCTAGTCTCATCCGCATCCCAGCCCGTCCTTCAACCACATGCGTGGCTTTGTGTGTTGCCCCCATGTCATTTGCTCTTCAGTTCATCCTCTTCTTGCCCCGTCCTATCGTGCTTCTCCGCTCCCCAGATTCAGGCTCCTCCTACTTTGTACTCGTCCCCAGCCCCTTCAAAACTCCTTTTCCTTCTCTTCACTTCTCCCCACAATATTACTCAACTTCATGCTTCTTGGTCTTTTCAAAAAAGCGAAATTGCGAACCCAATGATTGTTTGTAAAGAGAAGGAAACAAAATATTCATAACTACTACAAACGACGCTTTCTGAACAATATTTCACGCCTCATTTGCTACGTACAATTGCCAGTGCAAAGCGTCTCCGTTCCTTTCGTAATATGTTAAATCAAGCATCTGGGGAAAATGCATTTGCAACATAAATAGAAATATATTAGCTTGATTCTCAAAAACATCTTCGGTGTAAATACGATCCCCAGTGGGGAATTGGAACATGTGACGTAGCTGTGCATGTGCGGGTGGGTGCAATCTGCTTGTTAGCACAAAGACGAGGCCTAATCTTGTGGCTCTTGTCACTGTTTGGGGGTGAAGGGGGTGGTAGAACTTTCATATCAAGCTCTTCTCTTTATACGGTGTGTTTCTCTCTGTTCCATTTGAATCTGTGCTTAATTTGTAACTAAAGAAGAGCCAGGGCCCTGATCAAGAGGCCACCAGAGCTTGCACCACACACTGCCCTGCCAGCACTACCAATGACAGTACCAACACACCTACTAACCATCACACTCTTACAAGAGGGACAATTCAGACTATTCCAGGGCGCCAAAGCTATATGATGGGCTAGAGCTCCAAGTGTTATTTTTTTTACGTATACTGAATTAATAACGGCTGTTGTGCTCCTCAACAGTGCCACCATGTTGCAGACTGTCATAAATGCTGGTGTTGACAAATGATTGCCATTGCTGGGCACCGGAAACCACAGACTCAAATTAAGCACGGATTTAAAGTGGTGCTTCCGGAATGAACCTGAATATTGGGAGATTTTTGACGCACCCAACAATGTGATTGGCTTTAAAGAGTGAAAGGCTTTACTTTAGGTTGTCCATTTGCGGTTTCACTCGTGTCTTTGTTGGTTTGCAGGTTTCTTCATTGAACCAGTTGACTTTGCTCTGTGGTTAATGTCCATGAAGGCTCTGATCCATTTGCTTGTCTGAAAGTCTGGTGGAGGACAGATATGGCTTCTTTAGGCTGTTCTTCCAATGCCCCTCTGGTGTTGACCACTTGCTGCTGGTGAACACTGTTAAGTGAACTGGGGTCCTGTTGATTTGTTGTGTTTTGTCACACATTTATATTTTGAGTAGGTTCTTGGTGGGATACAAAGAGCATCCCACAGCAGGTGCTCTAAGGATACGGACAGAGGAGGTACATGTGAACAGCTTTTTGGTGTTGGATGTGACCAGTATTAATTATTTGCTGGTTTTTGGTGAGGTGTGATACGCTTGGACGCTTCTTGGTTGGGGGTGATGTGCAGAGCGGGTTCTAAGCAGACACTTGTTAGCCTATTGTAATGTGAATCTTCAGGGCAGCTCCTGGGCGGAATATGATGTGAGGAGAATTTTGACTCCAGGATCTGAGTCTAGCGTATGTCGATGTAGCGAGACGTCTATGCAGTGGAGTAGTCACGTTTGCCGGTGCATCATGCAACTCGCTACCTGGCCGCATTACTGCAGTCGCACAGGGTTAATGGAAAATCTCTGCCGCATTGTGGTTCTGATCTGAGCACTTGTGGCACTGTCTGCATCTGTAACTATGAGTGACAGACATTTTGATTTTCAAGCTTCTGTGGCCTTTTTATAAGCTGCATTTTTTTCCAGAGGGAGGGAAGCTGCCTTTTTCAAGTTAACCCTTCTGCTACCAGTTATTGACTTGGATTTAGGAGTTGGTGTCTGAGCAGGTTTTCTTTGGCAGTGTAATGAATGCTCCTGTGTAGATTGATGGGCATCTGCCTTTCACCTGGACTCCTCTCCTCAAAGGACAAGGTTGCACATTAGATGCCCTATGTATTGATATCTGCCATCGTGACGTGGCTTCTCTTTTTAAATGTAAATGCTTATTCCCAGTTGGCCACACCTCCAATGATGACCCTGCTGCATATGAAGCGGTGCATTTCGGCCAAATAAACAATGGCGGCGATCATCTACTGGGTGAGGGGGCGGGCTGGACATATCCAATTTAAAAATAAAACACTTACCTTACTCGACAGGACTTCCTTGTTGCTTCTGCTGCCTAGCAACCAGGAAACTCTTGACAAATCGGGGTTCTGCTTTCAACAGCTTGATAGCAGTGCCCTAACTGGAGGGAGCAACCTTACTCAGCACTCTGGAGGTAGGCACTTATTCAAACCCAGCTTTCTTGTGACAGCCGGGTTAGAGATGTTTTAAAGTGCGCATGTTAGCGTGGCTGCGAGACTGCATGCCAAAAGGCCATTGTCACTTTAAACAGTGCATACACCGCCCACCCTACGCCCTGCTGCTGTCACTCAGCAGTGGCCCCGCCCCGTCCCGACACTCTGTTCGGGACGGGGGTTGAAAAATAAAATGTGAGTAATTAATTTTATTTTTCATTATCTCGGGCAATTAAGTTGGGCGACGCTCCTCCACTACAATGGAGGAGCCACTCCTGCAAATAAAGTCAGTTGCTAAATAATTGTCCTGTTGCTGAACAGCTAACACGGAGGTAGTGGCTCGATAAAAGGGAACCGTCAAACATGTCTGAAGGAAAGTTTGAGGTTGTTTTACCGAATGCTACTCAACATTGGGCTACATGCTGAGGTGGAGGGGGGCAGCTGTTGTGAATCCTTAATAGTGGAAATAGAAGAAGGCTTTAGGCACCTAGATGTGTGCCAATTCATTTTTGGTATATCTTGATAGCTCATATGACTACATGATTTATTGTTACTAATTCTTTAAAATGGACACAGTTGACTTTGGCTGCACCCAAAGGCGCATTTTTCTCTAATCTCTTGCTATTAACTGTGGTGCATTATTCCACCTTTCAGAAAGGGCTTCCATTGGAATGCGTAAGGGACTATTTTGCAGCTGGCCGTACACTTCATCATCATGTTTTTTTCAGTTCTTTGTTTCCTATGTGCGTTTTGTAAAGAAAGAAGTTCTTTGGCTACTTTTCCCAGCAGGTGGGGGCTGGATTAAAGTGATAAAACTTGTGCATGCAAACAGCATTTTTAAGTGCCGTTTTTTTAATGAATTGGCACTTTAAAGCCAGGCCTGTTGGCTTTGCCAATCTTCGTTTAAAAAGTGAGATGCCTTACTTTATTTACTTTCTCCATCTTAAAGGAGAATTCCCACTGGAAAAAAAACTTTAGATCTTCTAAAGGTGACAACACTATCTTTGCAAGTGGGTATCTGATGCTACATCAGGTCTTTCAAGGTGGTGAGAAGCTATTTGTGTTAATTAATGCTTTCCGAACAACCGAATGATCTACCACGCCAGACAATCTAACCAGATTAAAAACAAATGCATACATGATCTAAATGAGACCATGCTTGCTCAAAGTGAAAGCTAGTGATGCATCGGAGAAGTCACAGTAGAGACATGTATAAGGGACCAAACCTGTTCATGCATATCTTGGGGTAATCCTATGTCACGTTTATACCCGAAGGACACACCAGACGCAAGTAGTAGCACCATATCAACTGTGCAGCACGCCTCTAAGCCGCCTGTAATGATTGATCGGTAGTATATATACAAAGTTTGTAGGTATAAAGAAAGTGAGTGATCTTGAATCAAGCTAGTGCACATTTGAAATTTATATCCTGATGAACGTTGCAACAAGAGTGGTTGTACAAATAAATTAGTCAGCACACATGTTTCACTCCTACAAATGGGACTTTTTCATATATCATTACTGCAAAATAATGTGTTTGGCAGACCTATCCAGCTTCTGTCCTCGATGAAAGCAATCACTTGCGATGCTTAATAGTTGACCGATGTTTATAAATCTGTTTCCAGCTCTATACTGGGCAATTCAGTCGATGCAGTGGTTTGAAGTGTGTCCGGTAGTGAATAAAATATTCATCCATAAAGATTTTGTTAGGCCAATGGGGTTGCTATCATTGTTGAATATTAATTGAACAGTATGAGAAGTAACCAGTTGTGATAAGGCAGTCTCCAAGCCTTAAAGCTGGCTAAGCGTTTCATGTCCCTACGTAATTCAACCCACATAGTGGGTAAGATGGTTGGATTCATAAGGCACCTGAAGCTCAACAGTGTAAAACTGTATACCATAGCTGAATGCATCAAATGGCAATGTACTTTAGCACTTAAGGCGTCATATTTCTTCATAACAGAATATAGTCAATCATTTAATCCATTGCTCAACAATACGCTAATCTATTTTATCCTCTTTAAACCAGCTGGTATTGTTCAGATTGAAACAATACAAAACACAATCAGATGAGCGGATCAACGTAACCCCAACAAAGATCCAAGACCTGCCTTATGTTGTCATGTCTGGCATGTTCTAGAGTGTTGCTGTGGTGATAAAACTGTAGGCCATTTTGCCTGCTGTATTCTGTGCTTATTGAAGAGTTGTTTTTTGTGGTGATGTTTGTACTGCGAGATGCACTGTCCGTCTGTTGTCTAGCAGGCTCTCCATGAGCTGAAGTTTATCCTTTCCACTGCAGAGAAGCCTGGTAACCCAAGATACGGTCTGTTGGCTCTGAGCGATGACTGTTAAAAACGCGGGAGTATCATTCCCTCCCCTCCTTGCCCCTCGCTCACCCAACTGGCACTTTGGAGAAAGTGTGATGAAGAGCTAATATTGAGGTGGAGAGCTCTTAGTTTCCAAACAGGCAGAAGATCCTGCTTTAAGTGATATTCGTCTGTTGTACTGTTGACGTTTTCATCTCAACCCTTACCACTTACGAAGTCCTTGTTTGCCTATTACTGTAGGCACTTATTGTAAACCAGTTGGGAGAGGGGTGCTATTTCATAAAAAGTACATGAACAAACACCTTTCCGAGTTGAATGAAAGTCTCCCAAAGTTAGGACCCAAGATAGGAAATTGCTTCTGTCTACCCCTCTAAATCAAATGCACCTAGGAACTGTCCTTGATCCACAGTCTTGGAATATAGGGCTAAGACCGGAGAGGTGTGCCCTGCAGAAATATGCTGTGTAACCAAGACCTTTGAATTGGAGTGCTTTCAGAGGGGGAGCGTGTAGTGTCCATAATGCTGCAGCCTAGGTACTTTAAAAGAATGCAAAAGGCCTGCTTGGGCTAACCCAGCAAGATCCTGTCCATGTAATCCAGGCTTGATGGACAAGTGGCGGTATTGCAGCTACTCTTTGGATGTAGATATTTGAGCAGCTGTCTCTGGATTGTTGGGTGGACAACCATGCCTAAATCACTGGTTTATTACCTGGGCAAAAAAAGAAAAGGGTCTCTGGTCACTAAGACAGGAATTCCTTTGGTAGAAAATGTCCGTTTTTTTTCCTTTTCTCATTTGCGCCACTCCAAATATTTTTGATATGCTGATCAATCTTGATCCAACAATCCTATATTCTATATTGCTAGGCAAAATCTCTTGAACGTGTGCAAAACCCGGTATTGGCCTGAGGTAGGGTTGGAGGGTTATATTTTATTAGAGGCTAATGAAATAATACTCTTCATTTTCTAAAAATGAAAATTAAGGAGATATACATCACTGGAAGCTCACAACTTACATTTGTAGTAGATTATTCTATAAATGAACCATAAGATTGGCTTCTTCTCGGATGCTGAAAGTTGGGAAAGATTTCAATGTGCTGTATTAAACAAAAGATCTAATTAAATGAAGGAGCGGAAAGCCTGTGAATGACGAACCAGACCTTCATTGGAATGCAACTGTATGCAGAAGTTCTGTTTGTTAACTGTTCCTTTTAAGTAAAATGGCGTTTGAGTAATAGAGCCTCGCTGCAGTGTACTCCTGCGATGAGCGATCAATAACTACGCGGATGTTGCATTATCGAATTAAAAGCAGTACTTCTGTGGGAGTATTTCTCAATGAGGAGCATCAATTACATGAAGAGGCAACGATTTCCCGCCGGCCATTGGAAAGATCACGAACTCTGTACTGTAAAAATATGGAATCCCTTCTCACCAGTCTTTCAAGGGCGTTCACAGGAGCCCAGGTCAGCTGCCTCCGCATCATCAGGCCTCCATCTGAATAGAAGTAACAGATTGCTTCTCCAAATCCAGTGAACAGGAACAGGCGCATGTTTCTTTCTCGTTGATTGGGCCTGGAATGGTCACAGTGGCATGTTATATATTTTGTTTTATGAATCCTAACTGATGTCCTGCTCGCCTTTAATGACCAGCAGAGCGGCATGGGTGGCCAGCAGAGAGGAGAGCGTAGTTATTAAATAGTTAAGCCCTTCAACACCCCCCTCCCCCATTGACCTGCATACAGGAGAGCCGGTGTGGCTCTTGCGATTAGTAGAGAGGAGTCCAAAGGTGCCCCCTCCACACTGACCATCAGAGAAGCAGAACAAGGGTACTGATGGTCAGATACGTGGAACACGGGTACAGCCCTCCACTGACCGCCCAGTGTGCCCCCCTCCACTGATCAGATGAGCAAAGTTGCTCCCCTCTTTTGACCAACAGAGGACTAAGGAGCATACCCCCCACAGAATGGCAGTTGTCCAGTCTGCTACATCCCTGTGAGACTGCCTCCTTCCATGGTGTTTTGAAGTCCAGCTGCCACAAGGAACTGTGCACAAGAGACAGCAAAGGAGTTATTCTGAGGTGTGCTGCAAATCGTCACGGCGGTATCCGCATTACCAGAGGTTAAAACAAATGAGGCAGACGTGCACCAGCGACAGAGTGCATAGGTGAACAAGTAGAGCTCAATGTTTACGTGTGAGACTTGCATCATAAATAAGTCTGTCTCGCCATCTGTTTAAGTTATTTGAGAACAGTGGCTTCGTTTGTTGTAAATCTCACACATCAGTTCACAGCTTCACTCGGTTGCTACAAGTTGTACTTCCTGAATCACATCCTCTCCATGAGTTGGCAGAGCTTGATTTCTGCTGAGACCTTCACTATGGTGGCATTGTTTGAACTTTTGCGTAGGACGTAGTGGAGCAACAGAGGTCACAAGCAGATATTCAAAAGTATCTTCATCGAGAGAGAGAAAGTAAAAAAGGTGTGATTTTCACTGAGGGAATATGTTCTACCACCCCTGGCTGCTGCGGCAGGCACGAGGGGACCGAGTCAACCTACATGGCACTGCAGAGTATTCGATGGGGCAGATGGGTAAAGAAAGAACCAAATGAATACAACTTGTGGCTGCTGATTCAGCATGCTCAAACTGATGTTTTAGAAGAAGGCATCTAAGTAGAATGTGGGTGGTGGGGACAGATGAAGGACGAGGTAGATGGTCCAGAAAAATCTGTAATTTCTGAAAGTGTTATATCCATTGCAGTGGGGGGAGAGCGGGAGAGTGGGGAGGGCAGGGGAAAAGGCATCCTGTTGGCTGGGAAATAGAAACCACGAATGGTGCCATAGAGATTCCACCATGCTGGTTTCTTGACCCCACTGGAGATCGGGAAGCTGTGTCATTGGCGAGCAGTGTAAGCAGGATAGTTGTCAATGCTAGCATCTTGTTCCTCACAAGCAAAGCTGTTTGGTCTTTATAACTAAACATACTCTAAAATGATTAGAGTATTGTGCAGTTTGTGGGTTAATTTGAGAAATATACAATTTTAGCAGAGTTTCTGCAGCCCAAAGCCCTGCAGAATCATCTTTACTTCAAGGCTGTTGATTAGTATTAGTTAATGTTCGACATCACTCCTTTTCGAACCTCCACCTGCCCATTATTCAACACTATTCTACTCTGCTGCAATTGGTAGTGATAACTTAAACTTCCTAACCAAGATGGTTTGTGTATGGATTTGGAATTGTGGGCGGTTTACTCAATTACTGCTTTTTGAGGCGATTCTGCTACAGCAGCCTGTAGAGGGATAAAAAAGAGTCACTGGGTCATGACTGTAAACTGTCATAGATTGTGCGCTTGATTTGCACTTTGGGTCATAAATCAAAACACTTTTTTTTTACAGACAGGACTCACAAATGACCTGCGCAGGTCTTTCTCTGCCAAGCGCGAGCTGAGCATCGGCAAGCGCGCCCTTAGGACCCGGCCCCCCGGCCCCCGCCCTCCTACCTGTTCCAGATAGGGGCGACCGGTCTGCCCCAATGGGCGACCGGCCACTTATCACTTCCGGGGTCAGGAGGACGCACTTCCGGTGCGACAGAGGGCGGAGCCTGGTGACCTATTTAGGCACTGGGGGCAGTGACCCCGGCCTCTCCTTCCTCTGTGGCACCGGATCATCATGGCGGCCTCCCTGAAGCGTCCTCCCTCCTTACAGCCCTTAGGATAATTTGAGGTGGGTTGCACCTCGCGTGGATGCACGGCATGGAAGAGGGGAGGCGGAAGTCCCCCCCCCTTGGTGTTTAAGGATTAGAAGCTGTATCTGGCGAAAGAAGATCAGGAAGACAAGAATAAAATTATGTTGATAACTGCATTTAATGAATTTGGAAATGCCTTGTCATGTTTATGAAAATGTCAAAATATTAAACATGGCCGTTTTTTACACCCACACAAATCTCTGTGGTTGAGTCTCATGTGGGTTGTCAAGTCAGAAGGAGGGAGCGGGGAGCATGCTGGGGGATCCGGGTCCTATTGAACTTGAGTGTGGGGAGAGTATGGACTAATAACCTTCATTAGTGACTAAGGCTGATTCTGCACTTTGCATCATCTAATTGTATCTAAGAGATCAATTTCTACACTAGAATTGCAGTCCTTTTTATTTTGGTGTTTTTGTTGCACCAGCGAGTCCTATTTTGGCACTGTGAAGCATGAAGCAATACAGTACCACGCAGTTTTAGGTGTTAGTGGATGCAGGTTTTGACTGTACCAGTCCTGAGGTTGACGGAGATGAAAATATAGTTGATTTTCAACAGAATAGGACAGCGGCAGCTGACATGTACTGAGGGTGGTGAGACGGGTGGCACCGAAAAAAAAAAAACAATAAAAAAATACTTAACTTAATGTGCGAAGCGATGTCCTCTATCAGTCTTCTACCTTTGATGCAGGCTCCAACGCAGGACCCATCAAACTCCCATACTCCATCCTGGCGCTTTTTTCATGCTGGTAACCAGCATGAGAGCAGCGCCAGGATTGGAGGAAGAGGTCTCGCTCAGTGCTCTTAAGAGCGCTGGAAGCCTGCGCTTTCTCCAACCCCGCTGTCTAATAAACCAAAATCTATTTAGTTCAAGAAAAATCTGCTGCTGAGGACAAGATGAGATGGTGAGGAAAAGAGAATTTAAGAAAATAGTGTCAGTTATAATTTTCTGAATTGGGTACAGATGAGCCCCTTTTGTATTTTTTTTCACGTCTACCATGACCATGCTTGTCTGCAATACCTGTTATTAAGAAAGGGAAAAAACGAAACCTATTGGCCATTTGCTCCTCTCCAACGGTTATACCTTCCTTGGCTGGTGCATTTTGCTTTTTGTGTACCATGCTACTTTCCATTGGTTTATTTCCCCTCAAAGCTTTAGGGACGATCTCCCATCTCAAAAGTACACTGTCTTGTCACATTCAACTCATCTCATAGAAGCGTTGTGTACAGAAAGGAAACCTTTTTTTTTTATTCCCCCACAGCAGCAATCTTTTTATTGTTTTAACTGCGAATTGAAAGGCAAGCTAGACCTACTGGCTTTGCCAGTGCTCGTTACATCAAGTATATTGAAACTGTCTCCTGCAGACTAGATCCTAGTATTTCCAGAAGAACTGAGTGGTTTTTGGTCTAATCACTATTCCTTGTGCTTTATTTCCCTTGTACTTTTTTTTCTTCCTTTTCTCAGCCCAACCTGTCCCATGCCCCCCCAAAAAAACTATTCGTAGTGCTTGCTGGGCGGATTTCTGAAGGTTTCAAATGTTCACATTTGATGCGCTTTCAATAAAACGACGTATTTTATTGACTGCTACCTTAACTACCATAACTTGGTATTCATTTCGGGTGTCTTCTCCGTTCTGAGTGAGTGGCTTGATTGTTTGCTTGCCCAATTTACCATGCCATCTCACCCCATCCGCTACAATTAATTGTGAATTGTTGAGTAGCGGCAAGTGAAGGCTCAGTGGGCGTGTGCTTCCTGTTTGGCCGCAGAGTGGGTGCGCCGTAGGCGGAAGGATTTGTGCCTCAGGGTAGCGCGTGCTCCCATTCAAGGAAGGAAAGCCAGCCTTGACTCAGCAGGTAATGCCTCCAAAAGTAGGTCACAATCAATGCATCAAACACTACAAAAAGCACTGTTTGTTTCTGCTGTTGCGTCGTTTAATAGGCTATTAGACCTCCTGAGATGGCGGGAAGTGTTGCTTTAAAATGCATTAACCTATTTGCAGCAGGCTGAGTAATAGCAGTGTTTAAAATAATAATAAAAATGCTAAATAATGTTTGGGTAAAACTGGAAGGAAACAGGAATGCTAGATACCAGCAGCAGTTCAAGTAAATAACTCTTAGAATATCAGGAACTTTAAGGTGAAAGGGATGAGTCGCATTTTATTTGTCTATAATTGGCTAATCCGGGTGAATTTGGGAATTTATTTGATTTTGCCTCAGTGAAAGGGTCTGGCGGGCTCAGTTGTGCTGTTTGCAGGTGTAATGATTGTTCATAGGAACACAATTGTTGACATTGACACATCTCTAACCTTAAGGTGTACGAGGTACCGTGTGCTGTGGGGAATTGATGTCTTTTTGTAGTGTTTGTTTTCATTTAGTCAAATTGAGGAGAAGGAGCGCCTACATTTCAAACGGATATGAGCAGTCCACGGTGTGTATATATAAACATTAAGTTTGATATCCTTGTTAGCGCAGCAGATCTTTGCTCCCAAAAAGACATCCAATCAAAGATGAGAAACTACATGTTGGAGTAGTGTTTTCTCAGTGCATATGGAGCTACCTCAATATTCTCTAACCTTAGAAAAAAACAAGCATTTGCAATGCAATAGGTCTCGCATTAGGAAAGTTTGAGCTATTGGTCTTGTGAATGACAATTTTTTTTTATTTATGTGTTGGTTTTGAAAATCGCTAAATTAATAGCTTTGTCATTTACAATGCCAATAGTTATAACTGTTGCAAATGTGACACCTATAGCATTTGTAATGCAACATGTTTTGTATTTACGTGACTTAGATTTATTGATATTACAAATTGCAATGGCTTTTAATTTTATTAAAATTAATACTTAAATAAAAGTGATTTTAATTTATAATGGCAATAGCAAGTTCAAGTTTAAATGCTTTATTCGACAACATTGTCATAAAAGCTTTCATCCCTATCTAAACATAATAAATACTAATCTAACAGTAAAAACATATTAAATTACATCCAGTATAGCTTGTTGGCGAATAAATCTTTAAAAAATTGTCATTTAAAAAGAATCATCACAGTCCAATGGGAGTTCATGTAGATCATAGGAGTTTTAAAGTGCGCATGCGTATTATCCATGCCCAACCCAGGAACTTGGCGACTGCAATTACAAGTTGAGGGGCACAGTTTGATTTTAGAACCCTGTAGGCCTCGAGGCATCTCCTTGTGCCCAAGTTTTTGCATGCAGGTTTCAGCCATCTGCTCCTTGGGGCAGCGTATAATGGGCATACGAATAGAAAGTGCAAAGTATCTTCTACTTGGGATTTGCAATAAGAGCATGTGCTAACATTATCAGCGGACCATTTTACAGTAAAGGCGTTCAGGGGTAGGGTGCCAACTCTAAACTGAAAAAACAATTTCCTATCTAGAGGCTTGGAGATCAAATCCCAGAACAATTCAAACATAGGAAGTGTTTTTATCTCTAAGAACTGGGATGTCAAGGTAGGGGATTGGCTGGAGACCAGTGTGGCATTATTTATCATTTCCCAATATAGCTTTTTTAACACAGTCTTAGAGGGAAAGACATCTGGGTCGGTTTCAGACCACAAGTGTTCAAGGTGCAGTTTTTGAAGTAGTTTCCTCACCTCTTTTAACCAAACTACTTTATGATAGGTATCAGAATTGACAACATCCGATAAAGCAGTGGCATAGTGGCTCAGTTCCGGAGTAGTTTTTATGCGCCTCCAATAAAGGAGGGGGCGAAGTCTAATCAAGTCCTCAATCCTTTTTCTCCCCAGATCATAAAGGAGGGGGATGATGGGGGTACTCTGCGGGACTCCGATCATGCCTCGGAAAAATTTGTTTTCTGCCACTGATAAAGAATTCAGATTGGTGAAGCCCCAAAGTTCTGACCCATAGAGACATGCACCCAGCACTTTCATGCCATAGATCTCCAATGTTGGCTGGATTGGTTTTGAGAATGAAGTTTTATACTTCTTTGTTATTGCCCCTGCCAGTTGGTTGTATTTTAGCATTACAAGGTCCATATGAGATCTCCAGTTCATACAAGCATTCATGGAAATGCCTAGATAGGTGAAGGCGTCAACTTCTTCTAAGAAGGCCCCGTTGTAGACCATTTTCCCCTTGTATTTCTTAGAGGGATTCAGGTTCATAAATTTAGTCTTAGATGTATTTATTTCTAAGCCTCGGATCTGGCAGAATTCTCCAAAAGCGTTTAGTGTTTTTTGTAAGCCGCTAGGGGTCCGCGAGACCAGCAAAGTATCGTCCGCGAACATAAGTACTGGTACTCGCTTCCCATCCAGTAATGGAGCATCCGTCGGAGTTTGCTTCAAAAAGTCCACAATGCCGTTTATGTAAAGGGAGAATAGCGTGGGAGCAAGGACACAGCCCTGCCTTACTCCTCTCTCCACAGGAAAGGTTTCCGTGACCTCCCCCTGGGTTCCCCACCTTATCCGGGCATAGTTGTTCTCGTGGAGTCTTACAAGCAAGGTTAGAAGTTCCGGGCTTATTCCTAGATCCCTTAGGACATCCCAAAGTTTTTGACGGGGAACTAAATCAAATGCGGCCTTCAGGTCGACAAAAACAGCGAGCAGGGGACCATTTAGCAGGGTGACGTTCTTCCAATAAATGGTTAAGAAATGAAACACTTGATCAACAGAGCTGGTTAGAGGGCGAAATCCAGCTTGATAAGGCGAAAGGATGTCCTTGTCAACTATCCAGGTTTGTAACTTCTTTTGAACCAGCCTACCCATCAATTTTTGGGCACAGTCGATAAGGCTGATTGGCCTGTAGTTGCTTGCTAGAGCCTTATCTCCTTTTTTGTAAACGGGAACAATTTCTGCTCCTTTCCACGTAGAGGGAATCTTCGCCCCCTGTGCAATGGCATTCCCAAGCCATACAAAGTATTTGCACCAGCTGTCTCTGTCTACCAGGAAAACGTCGGCCGGTATCCCATCAATGCCTGGTGCCCTGCCTCTGGTCACTCCATCCATTGCCTCATGTGCATCTTTTAGTGTAAAAGGTCCATTGGCATAGAAGACCTTTTCTAAGGGAAGAGCTATCTGTTGTCCTATCCTATCAGCGTATTGGGGTTTGAAGAAGTCAACCCAGGACTCTTTCGGAACATGATTTTTTGGGCATTCCGCTACACCCCCTGAACCCCATTTTAGAATGGCCCAGAACTCTTTCTGATGTTTGTCAGCACAAGCCTTTTTCAGCTCTAACCAGAAGTTCTCGTCCCATTGCTTTTTTGCCTTTGCCTGAGTTTTCCTGTATTCGTCTCTAGCTTTCAAAACTCCCATTTTAGACCTAAGTGCATTACTAAGGTTATACCTTGCTACTCTACATGATTGGTCGTACCAACCCTTTTTTTTAAGTTGGGCATTTCCCTTCTTTTTCTTGCCAACTTTCAAGAACAGTTTCTGGAGGTTGGCAAAAAACTTTGGCTGTGACTCTTCAATTTCCCTTCTAAAATCTCCCTGGTTCGTTAAAACCTGCAATCTGGCGACTTCATCTGTAACTAGCCCCTCAAGGATCTGTCTATCCTCTTCGTTGGCCACTAAGGTTGCCCATCTAACATGACGGACGTCGTTTGTTAAAACAACGTCTGAGGTAGTGAGATTCCTAGCTAGGTTTTCTGTCATGGATTTTTGTTCGAGATTAAATGATAGGGACAGAGGGTTATGATCACTCTCCAGCCTAGATATGACCTGCATATCAATCACTTTATTCCAGGCTCTAATGTCCATCAGAATATAGTCAATTCTGCTGCTTGATCTAAGATTATCAAAAGTGTGTCTGCCCTGAGGATCAGACTGAGTGCGGCCATTTACTGCCCTCAATCCTCTGGATAGGCATAAACTTTTCACCTGGATAGCTACTTGTGACCATTTTTTAACCACTGGAATATCCAACTGAGGGATTCCCCATTTCGTGTCTTCTTCATAAGTCAGATCATTATCCTCACAGCCTAGAGGCTCAAATGTTGTATTTAGGTCTCCTCCTACTACTATATTATACTGAATAGATAACTTCTCCAGGTCTATATCTAGAGCAGCAATTGTATCTGAGGGTATACCCCCTACAGTCCCCCTGGCATAGATATTGTATATTGCCAGCTTGCAACCGTCGTTGCAAGTAAGCAGGATAGAGAGTAGGTCACTATTTGGGTTAAAATTTTGCTTGGTGGTGCATTGGAGAGATTGGCGTAGCCAAATGATTAAGCCCCCTGAGGGGCGTCCCCTTAGATTCTTCTTCGCGGGCACATGAAAATTTAAGAATCCCTGGCGAAATACTGGAGACACTGACCAAGTCTCTTGTAACAGTACAATGTCATAGGAATCTATGAAGTCGCACCATTCAGGGGTCTCAATTTTATTTTGGATACCTGCAATATTCCAAGAGATAATCTTGATGGGTCTTCCTCTTTCCATACTCCTCTTATTTAAGGGAGTAGTCAGGTTAGGGGAAGGTTCATCAGATAGGGACCTTGCTTCAATCAATGTATTACCTGGTTGGCCTGTTAATAAGCTGTTCTCCCCTGGTTCGGTGGTATGTCCTCTAAAGTCGGGTGCCCTGCGACTTGGTTTTTGTACCACAGTAAGGCTAAGGTTCCTGTGGTGAGGCTCAATAGTATTTAGAAGCCCTGCACTCACCTGACTATGTAGTCAATCACATTGGCTTAATCCAGATATGGCGGAGAACCTGTTATCTAACATGATTCCCCAGTTACTTTTATTTGGTGGGTATTTTGATTTTCTAGTGATGGTGTTCCACTTAGTTTTTAACAACGTTGGGTTTATAGCATTTCCCCTTTTTGTATAGAAGAAGTCCAACGTTAGTGGCACAATTTCTGTTGATCTTCGCTGAGGGGGGTATATATTAGCTAGGATGTTTGGTAAGGCTTCGGGGTCTGAGAGGTGCAAGACCACGCAGTCCCCCCTGAACTTCTTAGAGCCACCTCCGATCCATTCAACCCTTCTAGCTTTTACTATTTCTTGTGCCAATTGGTCCCTACCTCCAGGTTTAAAAGCCATATTCTTGGATAGCCAATGGAGTGATTTATTTATCAATGAGGGGATGTTCTCCTCTTGTCCTGGTTCTAATTGAGGGACATTTGCTAGAACCAGAATTAGTGGGGAAGCTTCTACTATTAGTTCTACAGGACCTCTATCCAGGTTCTCTATCTCGTTAGTGGTAGTAGGATCTGCTGAACCCTCAACCCTCAGGGCTGAATTTATAGTTCCTATCCCTTCTCCCCCTGAGCCAGATTGGTGTGTAGTGTTTTGAATAGTGTTTGCATCACTATCTGGGCAGGCTAGGGTTTTAGTGTTTTTTGGGTCTATCGTTATCGAATTTATGCATGCTGGCCTAGAAGTTTCTATTGAAATTTGTTGCAGAAGCGATCCCAATCTGGTGACCTCTGCTGTGAGCGAATCAATTTTACTCAGAAGTGGTTTAGTGATCACTTTAATTTTATTGTCTATAGCGTTTAGTAGCTTTTTAAATTGGTCATCATCTAGGTGAGTTCCACCTCCCCCATTATTCTCGATTTCGTCACCATGTTTATCTTCCGGAGCAGCCTCAAGACATTTTTTCCCCGATCTAAGTCCGCCCCTTTTTGAAATATTTTTACCCTTATTTTTCGTTATTCTAGGGGCTGGCACCGGTGTGGGGGCTTTCTCCTCTAGGGTATTACTTTCCACATCTATAGTGCAGTCGGGGGTTGTTTCATTAATTTCAACTAATAGTTGGGTCAATGAGTTGGTGTCGGGTATTTGAAAGACCTCATTGCTAGTGTCAAGAGATGAGACTGGTGGTGGTGTATTGCCAATGAGCATGTCCGGAGAGTAACTGAGACCCAGTGAGGATCTCCTATCCTGGTTGATTTTGACAACTTTCTGTACCATATAGTTTTCAATTGTATTGATTGGAGCGGAGGATGCTTTAGGTTTAGTCATGATGGTATCAATAGAGGCAGTCTTTGGGGTATCAAACAATATGATGGTTCCTCCAAATGCAGTAATAATGGGGTGACAGCACTTACTTGGGTCGACTTGGGCGGCGTTCTTGGTCCTGCTCCTGCCTCTTCGTGCCGATGAGGGCCGTAGAGGGCCCGCCCTTTGCCCGGGCTTCGCCCCGGGCGTCCCGCTCGCGTCCCGCGACGCGGGTTCTAGCGCCGCTTATGTGCGCCTCCTGGCGCCCTCGTGATGGCAAAGATGCGCGCCGCCGCGTAGGCTGCCGGGAACTGTAGTCCCGGAGCGGCGGCGCGTGTAGTCAGCTGGGAAATGACTCCTGGCGGTGGCGGCGTGTTGCAGGGTGCCTGGCTGACTCTGCTTGACTCCTGGCGGTGGCGGCGTCTGACTAGCGGTAAGGTGCTCGTCTCCCCCGCTCTGCCGGTTCTAGCGCCGCTTATGTGCGCCTCCTGGCGCCCTCGTGATGGCAAAGATGCGCGCCGCCGCGTAGGCTGCCGGGAACTGTAGTCCCGGAGCGGCGGCGCGTGTAGTCAGCTGGGAAATGACTCCTGGCGGTGGCGGCGTGTTGCAGGGTGCCTGGCTGACTCTGCTTGACTCCTGGCGGTGGCGGCGTCTGACTAGCGGTAAGGTGCTCGTCTCCCCCGCTCTGCCGGTTCTAGCGCCGCTTATGTGCGCCTCCTGGCGCCCTCGTGATGGCAAAGATGCGCGCCGCCGCGTAGGCTGCCGGGAACTGTAGTCCCGGAGCGGCGGCGCGTGTAGTCAGCTGGGGAATGACTCCTGGCGGTGGCGGCGTGTTGCAGGGTGCCTGGCTGACTCTGCTTGACTCCTGGCGGTGGCGGCGTCTGACTAGCGGTAAGGTGCTCGCTGGCAATAGCTTAAACTTTTGTAAATAACTTTTGTGAAGATTATGTTCAGTGTATTTTATTGTGACAAAAATCCAAGAACAGAAGTGAAATATTAACATATTTTTGTGACATTTGTAATAAAGCTTGAAACATTGATAAAACATATTTGAACCAGTTGTTGAATGGTTGCGCAGATTGATGCTGCTGGGGTGATGCTGCTGGGGTGGTGCTGCTGGGGTGGTGCTGCTGGGGTGGTGCTGCTGGGGTGGTGCTGCTGGGGTGGTGCTGCTGGGGTGGTGCTGCTGTGGTGGTGCTGAGTGATGTGGTGATGCAGAGGGCAGAAAGGCATAAAAAGCAGTCTAACAAAGGGCAGAAAAACAAGGGAAACAAGTAGCAAGCTTTTTAATTATTCAGGGTGAAACAAGTTTGGCCCATATGATCTATAACGTGTTACTCGGTCACAGTCATGGCGTGTGTCAAATGTGCAAGAAATAGTGCTATTGTAATACAAGTGCAGCTCATTTAAAGTGGCAGTCAGTGACTACAAGGGCATATAATGGATTCCCAATTCAGTTATATGCCTCCAGATGAAATAAATAGGTGGAAGTTAAACAGTCCAAAATAAGATGTTGATGTGTTGATCCCAACATTATGATTTATAGGGGGTCATTATCAGGATGGTGCCAACAACATTTTAAAATTAGCAACCCTATAAAATGAGAGAAGGCATAAGTGAAAGTATCGGGGGTGTGGGAACTATTGGAGTTGGGTCCAGTTATGAAGGAGACGTACCCTCAAGTATGAAATAAAGGAATACCATAGCCAATTTGTGAAGCTAATGGAGTTTCTGGGTAAGCAAAAATGATAGATTAATGAAGACACACAGACAGATAAATTCCAATTATATCAGACTATCCACGGCTTACCGATTCAGGTAATAAATCTGAGTAAATCACTGACTGGCATGGGCCTGAAGAAACAATTCATGGAAAACAATAAGCAGAATAAATGGTTGCTGCAAAGGCTCAATCTAGTTTTGAAAGAGTTAAACTAATTTAAAATCAAAAGGCAAAGAAGTGAGACCAGGGGCACATCCACTTAGGGATAGTGGTGTTTAAGAGACCCAGGTTTAAGGAAAAGCAAACCAGAATGAAAATGTAATTAGGGGATAGCACCAGCAGGAAATTTCACATGCAGGAGAGGCTTAGTAGTGCATAAAAGAGCGAGTCATCACAGAGCAGCCGCTGCCCTTCTTTGGCCTAAGGGAAGAGGATGCATTGGCAGTGCAAAACCTTCACTGTACGAGGAGAACCTTCAGCTTAAAGGCAGGCGTTTAAAAACAGCTACAGCAAGCAGTAATAGGTCACAAAAGTCCTGGCCAACAAAGGCTACATTTCAATTGTAATAAAGACAGGTAATTGAGGAATAGAAACTGCACAAAAAATAAGTATAACCATTTTAAATAATTTTGAAACTTGGATTACTGGCACCCCGGAGCTGGCCTTGCTGCCGATGCGTCCGTGTGCCATCTCTGCCCCGCGGCTCCCTCGTCTAGCAGCATGCTTAGCAGCTGCTCATGCCCCCTGCAGCCCTCCACGCTTTCAATCAATACCGGCGGCATCGCTCCCAGCAACCTTGTAAAAAATTGTCACATGGTTGCTGGGAGTGAATCATGTGTCGCTATCGGGCCATTGCGAATGGTAGAACAGGCAGCTGGAGAAGTTTGTATGCCTTGCTGTGCCCGCCTCTGTATCAGCCGTGGCTGGGGAAGAAGGGAAGAGCTAGGCGTGCGGCCCCCATGAATACTAAGCTTGGCATTCCACTCTTTATAAAAACCAAATACATTTAATAAAAAGAAAAGCATTTTGGCCGTGAGCACAATAATAAAGTTGCGCGGCCTCCATATGCACGTTATAAAACCGAAAGTTAAAAAAAAGCGGCCGTGAAAGGATCCCTTGGAAGTGGCCGTGAAAATGAAAGCAATTAGAGGGGAGGAGAATTGAGGCCAGCGCACGTTGGGGAAGCCTGTGGGAGGGAGGCTGATGGCTTTGTGTGGAAATGCGCGTGCTTGTGTTCACGTGAACAGTTTGGAATCCGCCCGATGGTTTGAGAACTTTTTTGCCTCCTATAATTCTCGACTATACATTCCTTGCGGAATTGGATAGGCGAGACCCAATAAATCAAGAGCTGGCAAATCTAGTAGGACGCATTATAACGTTTGAGTCGATCCTTTGGCTTTGCTGATTAATATTTAAACAAAACCCGGCTCTAGTGTTATGACTTAAGTGATGGGAGGCCATTTTGCTTTGTACAGCAGCATGACATGCGCATGAACATGCATCACTGCACATGCACGCTGACACAGCATGACTGGGCCTCAAATGTGATCTATTTTTCTATATATAGTATTACATGATGCAGGCACACAACTAGGAGCAGACAATCCAATCAAAATGAAACCAAAGGTAGCAAATAAAAATACACAGGGTGAGCGGAGCATGCAGGAGAGCAATGGAGAAGCCCGATGGGTCTTAAAAAAAAAAAAAAAAAGCTGGGAGGGGTTGGGGAAAACTGGAAAAGCATGGGGCTAGTTACATGGAGAAGGAAGCACCACAGAGATCAGTTAAACACTTGCTGTCCCTTGGAGTGCTGAAAGTAAAAGAAAAACAAATATTTCATGAATATAAGCTGTGGAAGGATGCAAGTTGCTCAGTCAAAAGGATGGCAGAAAAGGCCATGCGTCAAGAAAGTGACAAACCCAAAATGAGGAAGAAAAGCAATTGCATAAGAAGCAAACAAATCAGTTTGAAAAGCCAGCCAATGAAACTCAGTGTGCTGATCCACTCCCCGCATTGGTATTGTGTAAAATCTTTTAACAAAATATGGTACTATCTACTTGCAGTTGAGACCTATAAAGGCTTGACTAGTAAAAAAAGTTCATAAAAGAATAAAGGGAGCACAGCCTATGCAGTTGGATCGAAGGAACTGCCTTAACAAGCAAGTGTTCATCTATTCTAGAAACTGTAAAGTTGTTGGTCCTTTGGAGATTATTAACCAGACAGTCACATGATCTGATGGTGCTGTTAAATCTTGTTACTGGTTAATGGGCTGAGTTCAATACTATACGTACGTTTAGAGCTCTAGACTGATTCTGGTTTGGGAACCACTGCTCTTCAAAACAATCTTTACACATTTCTTGTGTGCCGGAGCCATTAGCAAATGCCCTTAAAGTTTTGAATCCATGCATTTCAATCCGGACTATATTAACTGTATAAAAAGCAACACCGACTTTGGCTTATGGTAATTTTCTCTCCTGTTTTATACTGTGATTGCGTAGAAAACATGACGCATGGTTAGATAATGAATTGAAAGAAGTGCTTTATATACCCATCCTCTTAAAGATTCTTTGTAAAGTAGCATGGTAAGAGTCATAAATAGAGGAAATGCATGTCCTCTGTTGGCAGGATATCTATATCCTATGATTAGAATGTCATGCTAAACCTTTGTACACTGGACTGTTGCTGGGAATAAATCTGTGTAGCAATTACAAAAAGAATAAACTGTATTTGCGTCCTTTACCGACCGTAATGGCAGTGCTTAACTAGAGCTGGTGGCTTGTGGTGCTCAGCACCGGCACTTAATTGCCAGAACCTCCATTTAATGACCGCTGCCACATGGTGGCACTGTTTGTGTAATTTAAAAATGAGCAGAAACAGTTGTTTGTTAATTCAATATGCATTGAAAAACCACTAACCTGCCACCCAAGCCATTCTTAAAGCTTTAGCTTGCTGAAGAAACTATCCGAGGGCCTGAATTGAGTCCTTCTGAAGTCTCCGGGATTTTCGACTTGACCCTCCGTCAGCTGTCAGAGTTCCTCTGCGAGGAATTCTACTTGCAGCTGAGGCCTCCTTCGAGTAATCCGGAGCCTCTAGTTCTACTGTGAGGAACGCGGACTGGTAAACCTTTGCTGAGTCTGTGTGGGCCGCTGCAGCTTAGCGAGAGCTGCCGCTGCTGAGAGCCCGCCTTACTTTAAACCCTCAGAACCTTTGCTGAATCTGTGTTGGCCGCTGCTGAGATCCTGCCTTATTTGAACCTTCGCTAAATCGGTGTGGGCCGCTGAATCGAAGAGCTGTAGCTGCTGAGCGCCCACCATTGTCAGCCTGGTTGAGATCATCCTTTGTCCAGTGGGCCCCCGCAGCTAAGAGAGCTGCTGCCCCTGAGTGCCTGCACCTTGGCCAACTTTGCATCATCTGGATTTGTCCTGTGGGCCGTCGCAGCTTCGAGAGGTGCTGCTGCTTAGGTGCCTGCACCTTTGCCAATTTTGCAGCATCAGGATTTGTCCTGTGGGCCACTGCAGCCAAAAAAGCTGCTGCCACTGAGTGCCCGCACCCTCGCCAACCTCGCATAATCGTGATTTGTCCTGTGGGCCGCCGCAACTCAGAGCAGTTACCACTGAGTGCCCGCTCCAGTGTTGCATCACCGCAATTTGTCCTGTGTGCCGCCGCAGCTGAGACAGCTGCTGCTCCTGGCTGCCCGCATCTTTGTTCACCATTGTCAAGGATTGTCGCTATTGTCTCGTGGGCTGCCGCAACTAAGAAATGTGCTGCCACTGTGAGCCCACCACGGAGCTGCACCCAGAGAGTCATCTTCACCAATAGCCCGGGCCACTGCAGCTGCGTGCTGCTGCCACTGAGAGCCTGCCTGTCCTCGAATCATTGTGGGTGCACGCTTCGGACCTCTGCAGCCAAGACTTGTGGTTGCTGGGAGTCCGCCTGTCACCATCTCGACTTCTTCGAGAAGCTGCGTTCTGTCTCCTTTCCACGGCAGGTACCTGGTGCGCAACGGACCGCTTAGGCCCCAGCCTTTAACTCAGTCAGTGCCACGTTGTGGTGAATACATTAGCGCATTCTTAATGCCCTACTGATTTATGTGCATTGTAGCTTGTTGAAACGCTTTGAGAGTCTTGAGCTAAACTTTAGATAAAGATACTATTTTTATATAACTACTTGAGTTGTCCTTTTGTGGTGTCATTACTGCCTTTATTGTGCATGGTCATAAATGCTTCACACACTGCCTCCGAGATAGGCAAAACTGCTCATGCTACGTATCACAGGGTTGAGCAGGGGTTGTCTAAAGGACTTACCCTGATTTAGGAGGAAGGGTCCCTCTTTGGACATTGGCGCCAGCCATTGCCAACCAGACCCCATTTCTAACAGCCACCTATAATTAGAGACTCATTTTTATTTTGCCCAAAACTGTGTCTGAATGCATTCAGAGACTGTGCTTCTAAGCACAGCCCAACATCCTGTTAAGTGTTAATTTGCTTCCAATTATCCAGAAGAGGGAAGTTAAAAAAAGAATTTAAAATTGCTGGGTTCATTCGATTGGGCTTATGCGTCTTTTCTTTTGTGTATTTCAGGAAACAAAATGGAATGCTGTGATTTTGTGCCCTCGCTACTACTTATAATTTACTCATTAATTTTTCATGTAATTGAGAAGAAAATTGAGCATCCCTTCGTGAAAATGTGGTTTCTTTTTTTAAATTATTTTTTTTGCCGTTATACCTGGATTGAATTTGACAGGGTTTTCTTTTTTATTTATTTATTCCCTCATCGGTTTCCATGACCCAGCCCCATTTTCTGGTGACATAATATTGAATTTAGGGTACCTTCTTCTTTTCTGGCACTCTGGTCCCATGTAAGACAAATCTTCCGCGTGCTGACATGACTGGTGGTTTTCACGCCAATTCCTATTAACTTGGCATCTTATTTCTTTCTGCTCTCCCTCTGTCTGCGACTGAGGGCAGTGGCAGAGAAGAATCAGTCATCTTAAATAGTTTTGAGTGACAGGTTAATACGACTCTAAAGCACGACGTCCTGGGCTCTGTCCACGCTAACTGCCTTAAACTTGATTTAAAGTTATTCAATATTCTGGAAATCTTTTAATAATCTGTTCTCAAAGAATAATGTACGCGATTCCAGCTGGCGTTTCTTTGGTCCCTGCCCAGCTTGTGTATGTTTATTGATGTGCTAACATGGATTTATATCGTGGCTGGTTGGCGGGCCATCAGCCAATCACAATGCTGGACTGGATGAACCAGCAGTTTTGTATCTTTCTCCACTGGAATTAAAGTGAGCTGAATCTAGAAGGGGCTAGTTTTTTAAATTATTTAGTTATTCCATATTTTGTTCAGGTTTATAAAACCAGGGACATGCTTTATCCTGTACAATGGGTGTAGCTTTTGGCCCATTGGTTTTTAGTAGGTCAAGTAGCTCTTTAGTTGGACGTTGCCTTCCTTTCTAGAACAATCTCCATGTGTATGAAGTATTCCATTGCACACAATCGAGTATTCATGTTGCAAATGTTTTTCAACTCGTTCTTCTGCTCCCAAATTTAGTTAATTCGAATGGTCTTAATTTAGCAGCTCTTGAAGGGGAATCCGTGTGTCCTGAATAAGGGAGTTTTTTTTAGGAGTCGTCAAAATTCTATTAGACACCAGGAAAAAGATATAATCATATAAGTTAATGCCTGCCCTCCTTCCATCTGTGTTGCTGCTAAAGAAAAGCAACACAAATCTAATTTTCCAAGACCCTTTAATAGGTTTACAATGTTGTTGGCCCCTGAAAATTCAAACTCTGACAGCTACATTAATAAAAATTATCCCAGCTGTTGGAGAGCAAGCACTTTTTTGTGGAAGCACTCGACTTCTGCCTAATCAAAACATGTAATTCTGGCTCCTAACATGTGGGAGGAGCCTAAGCCTCTCTCCTGGTGATGTTCACAAAACTATTCAGCAACAACTGTGCTGCCAAACCAGACCACAAAACACAAATATGAGCCTTTGTGGAATGAGCATCTCCAAGTGACCGCTCTACATTTGGGGAAACCCAAACTCCTCATCGATGCATGGGCATCTGAAATGGGAATGTAAATCTGTGCCTATTATAAGATCGGTTGCTGAGGGATGAATGTGTGGCCTTGACTCAGTTCAGGTGACTTTTGAGATATTTTGAATTCTGAGTTGAGAGGTTCTGAATTGCAGCGAGTAGGGGAAGAACGTGAAAAGAGCAATTGAACATGGGAGCTGTAAGGAGGGGAAGGTGAGTGCACAGGTTGGGAAGCTGCGTGGTTGGATATATAGGATAGGTGTGGGCTGAGTTGGTCATTAAAGAATTGAAACACTAAGATGAGCAGCCTGTATACCTTGCCTCTTCTCCTAGCAAAACGTCAAACAAATAATTTTTTTTGATAAGCCACCAATATCAGTATAGTTAATACAGATAAATAGAGCAAAGTGACACGTCATGATTCACATATGACACAGGTATGAATACATGAGTGGGAGAATGAATGGATCATCCTAGAACAAGAGAGATTATATATAGTCGAATAATATGGTAATGTTGATACACAAAGTGGAGGTGTCTCCTAGATAATAAACTTCAACTGATTTAGGCTAAGGTACAGAGTATTTTTGGATGTGATAAGTTAGTACACTATCTGAACGATATCCTTTATAATGTCTTGGAAAATGAGCATTAGCTAAGCCAGTAAGTGTGGGATTAATGTGCTTTTGTACATTAAAGTGAGACACACGAGATGGTGTTGGCAGGCGTGGACAGTGAAATGGTAGTCCCTCATACAATTCAATGCAAGCACAAGGCTGGAGGCAGAATAAGGCACTCATAACGGGCAATAGCTTTAGGCTAGAGATGAATACTCCACTGGGCAAAGATGAGATGTGATTGACATTCTCAAGCCAGTGGTGGAAAGTCAGTGTTCGATAGGGGGCGTCCAGAAGCCCACTCTATCCACTATGCATCTTTGAAAGTTGTGCTGTCAAAATCCAGACCTAAAGAGAAAGGTGAATATGTAATGTTTCTGTGGAACGTATCAAATTGTAATACTTTAAAGAAATGTACTCTTTAATACTTTTGGATCAACCAATCATAAATACATTGATAAAAGGAAGGAAATGACTGCAAAATATAATAATAAAGTTGTTTCAAAAGGATTTTTATGTCAAGAGCCCTGAATTGTGGAACGCACATGGTTGTGAATACAAACATCTGAACGGTACCTGTTCACCACAGTCAAGCAACATGTTAAGTTTGCACATGAATTAATTGCTTTTGCTAAATTGAATCAAGTGTGTTCATCTTACCATTGTTCTTTTTATTATCTATTGGCCAGAAGCTTGGTTGGAATAAAGTAGAGTGGGGAACTATGTTTTCTGATTAGATGGCAATATGATCACCGAAGACTCTGGAAACATTTATTGGGCATGAGATAGCTGTAACAAATTAGCTGGAAACCATTGGAATTGGGTGTGCACTAAATGAAGCTGTTAAAATGTTCTACATTTTATTGGATCATGGAAATTCAAAAAACCCTTTTGGCGAGCAAAACAACTCAACAAGGAGCTACCTTTTGAGCACAACAAACTGTTCTCTGCATCAAGTAACTAAATGTTAGGCGATAGATTGAAGACTCAATTTGAACATTGTTTGAAATGGCTAGTTCCGGAGTAGAAACTGTGTACAGTTTTGTAGAACAGGGTAGCAGTACAATTGTACTCGATTTGTCTGAAGTTTTTAGGAAAGTGGCTCTCAAGGGGAATCCTAGATTTGTTTAGTGGAGAGTTAGTTAATTAAATTTGCCTAGATCAAGTCTGGATTTGGGTTGTTGTGACTGTGTATGCATGTGCCCCAGAACTTGTAAGGTTTCTCCAAAAAGATAACTATATATATATATATATATATATATATATATATATATATATATATATATATATATATATATATATATATATATATATATATATATATATATATATACACACATTTGGGCTTAGGTGTTTCATTTAATTAAGGAGAAAGGAAACCTGTTGACTGAGGTAGTCCTGATGAATCCGAGATATGACCAGGTTTGTCATTAAATTAATACAATTTTAGAGGAGATCCATTCTTTTGTGGGGAGAAAATTTCCCATTGCCTGTGGCTGGTAAATAGTGGAGTCTGCCATCTTCATAACCCAGGAGCTGTTCTATTGGACACAATTGATTTCAATGGAATGAAGCTGTAACCTTAAGTGGCTTTTAACATTTGGCACAGCATACATGGGTTGCATGGTCAGGCTTTGGATTGTAACTACAGCCATTTGAACTTGCCTAGTGCTTCTTTCCCATGAAGACATTCCTTTGCGTACTGCAACGGGGTGAAGGTCACACCTTCCATATATTACTTTACATTGGTGTTTCTTCAACTGCTAACATTATGTTCCTCACATCACCCATTAATCTGTGAGAATGTAGGTGTGGACTGTCTTTTGTACTGGTTTGTGTATTTTTCCCGTTTGGTACTCAATACTAATTGGCTGTAATTAAACAGTGCACACTCGGAATTCTTATCAATGATGCAATGATCTCAAGTATCTGGATTGTAATGTAATTACATCTATTTATGGAAATGATACCTTCTTGCCCAGGGAGTTAGTCCATCTCTACCTCTAGTTGATATTGTGCTAGTTTATGGACTCTCCTGAATGTGTCTTGTGAATAGCAATGTATTAAGGTCTTTGTTAGTTTTATTACAGAAATTGCTGCGTATCAATTTCGAAATATACATGTATTAAATAGGCAGGGATAGTTGCTCTGTAGTTAGGGTTGGTTATGACTTTTCACTGAAAGTTTTTGTTTTCTTCAGAAAATGTATGCCAATTGAATTGGAATCGCATAACTTTACTAAATATTTTTAATCTGTTTTGTGTTTGGCATGGCATGTTTCATGCATATCAATCAAGCAGGGAGCAAAGAAAAAATAAGAAAGGGGGAGGGTTCTAGGTAAAAAAAAGTGCCCATTCCCACAAAAATGACTGAACAGATTAACACATTTGTCATGAAAGTATTGTAGTACTCACGTAACTGCATTTCCTTGGTTTGATGTAAATTTTTCAGGAATTGGCATCACAAAATAGATGAATTGATCTTCAATTGAGCCAAGCATTGAATTAAGATGGCGGTATCTGGCCCGGTAATCTGAGTCTGCTGAATATTTGTGGACAAACGTGTTAAAAAAAATCCTGTATGGGGGCAATTTCCCAGACCAAGAGGATGGATTTGCTGTCCCCAGCATGACTTTCGAGTTCTGGAAACCCACAACATGGAGTCTTGCTTGAATCCTTGTTGAGCATCTTCTTGGAGTTGAGGACCCCCCCCACCAAGACAATGCCTTTGAACCGATAACATGTATTTATTATAGAAACATTATTTATATGGGGACAGGCAGAACCCTAATAAGGTGCTGGTGACCACTCCTTCCACAACTCTAGCTCAGGCGGACCCATCAGCCTTTTCATGAGCCATCAAGGTATGCAGGGCACACAACAGCTCTCTTTGTGTGTGACTGTTTAGAGTGCCTTCACAAAGCTCAACTGTTATCAAACCCACGTGTGCTTTCTAGAGACAGGCAGAGGTGCCTAATGGTTAAAGTAAGAATATGCCAACTTTCTATAAGTGGCATTTTCAGAACTGCGATTTAAAAACCAATTTCACTAAGATGTGTTTTAAATTGTGAGTCCTGAGACCCCGCACTCCTATGTACCATCCACTCCCAATTGGAAGATACCCATGTAAACCATTACGTGTTCGCTCCAATTCTAACCTATGGGTGAGAGAGACCATGCTGTCATGAAAAGCGAATGTGGTGGCTTTTCACTACCAGAACATGTAGAACTTAAAAGCACATGTCTCATCTTTTAGATTTGCAGGACCCTGCTCCTGGGGCTACCTAGGACCTACCTTGGCTGTGTCTTACATGTAGTAAAAGGGAAGGTTTGGGCTCAACAAGTAGATGTACTTGCCAGGTCAACATGGCTGTTAAAAACTGCACACACAGGCTCTGTAGAGGAAGGCCGGAGACTGGTTTGAAGGGCTACTCGGGTGTGTCAAAATTAGTGCTTCAGGTCAACTAATAGCATGCGGTTTACAGGCCCTGTGAACGTTTAGTGTATGAATCACTTACTAGTAAATCAAATGTGCCAATCATGGAGAAACCAAATCCCATTACATTTTGGGCACAGAGCACATGCACTTTAGCACTGGTCAGTAGTGGTAAAGTGCCCAGAGTCCAAGCACCAGCATAATTGAAGCCCAGCACACAATCAAAACAGGAAGGAGGCCAGAAGAAAAGAAATAAGGAAAACCATGGCAGAAGATTCCAAGTTTAACACGTGATATGGTAAAATGCACTGGGATGGGCAGGGGTGGGAGGAGTATGGGTTAAAATAAAGGTATAGTTCGTTTTGGGCATAACACTGTAATGTATGTTTAATAAAAAAACGTTAAAAACTAAAATCCACTTTAAAACCACAGTTAAAGGGCAGGAATAGTTACTAATTGAAATGGAAACACTGACGTGTTCATGTTATGGTGTATCTGCAACTTGTTGTACAGCCATGCATGTATTTCTATTTATTATAACCACATGTACACTTTCTGAACTACAACTATAAGCTACTTATGACAAGTCAGGCATTCACTGTAATTGGCACTGCTGTGCCCTGCTTTTTTGGAGTCTTGCCAGTTTCCTATCACTTAACTCCTTCATTATCTCAAAGGTTCTTTCCTACGAGCAAAAAAAAAGGGGGGGGGGGGGGTTATTTCCTCGAAATATATTTCAACTTCTTTCAGTCTTGTGCAACTTTTTTGTTTATAGGTCATATTACATTAAAGCTCTTTATCAAAGATTGTATCAGATTGCTTTGTGTAATAAATCGCGAGGATCATTTTGAATCGCTTTTTCTTTCTGGAAGGCTTGCAGATTCAGTGTCAGAGCGACCAGTCCGTTAAATGCGATCAATGTTTAGTTCCATCTACAAATTGGATGAGCTGCTTTTTTTTTTTTTTTTTTTTTCTCCTTTCTTCCTAATCTGCCAGGAAACTCCCTCATTCGGCCTTCGATGTTAACCATCCAAATAACTGACTAACATAGTCAATATATAACTTTCATTTTTCACTATACTAATTCACCACTAATCGTTTATCGGTCCTGGAGTAGCGTGCTACTCACTGAAAAAGCAATTTGATGCCTCTTCAGGGGTAGTAAGCGCTTTATAAATGCAATTACAATACGCCCGACTGAATAGTGCATAAAATGTACAGTAGGACTTTAAAGCAATCAGGTCTGTCAGCTCACACAATGCCACCGTGTGACACTGCTTCATGGCAACACGGTGAAGATGCCCAATCACACTGCGAGCTGGAATCCCTTGCACTCCGCTCGGATGTGAATATCGCGCGCAGTTTGTTCCAATGAAAACCTCTTCAGGACATGGGAGGTGGTGCCGGATTTTCTTCTTGCTGTGGATGGTTGTGATAGCTGTAAAAGTTTTGAACGAGCAATTTGTCCAAAGCCCCACCAACCATGCCCTGCCCATTCACCAAGGCAAGATCATGTTCTCCCTGTACCCCCATACTGTGAAAAATATTTTTAGATTGGCAGATCTGTGTTTTATGTGTAAATGGTGATGGAATTAAATGGCTAGAGGAACTACTTTAGTCCTTTTTTATTTTCATTTAGTACTCCGAGAGTGCATGTGTTTAATAGCTCTCTCCCTTCTGTGATGCTTCTTCAACTCACAACTTCCTCCATCCCGCTGTACGCCCCATCCACCCCCAGTTTATCTGTAAAAGCACAGCAACCGGTTTATTTTTGCTATGGTGTGGCCAGTGCTTAATTTGTAAACTGTGTGACGGTGTTCCAAACTCTGCTCCAGAGGTGCTATTAAAAATGAGCTCTCTGAATGCCAAGGATACATCTTTAATCCACTGCCAGACACTGCTGCATCTCCTTCTTGCCAGGCCCAGCTTTTTTTTTTCACCGTTTGTAAATATTTCTCTACCTCCTTCTTTCCCGTTTGTATTTTTCTCTCTTGCTAGCAGCCAATATCTGTTGAAGAAAAATAAGCGTCGGTCCCCAGCAAGGAGTGCAGGTGACCACCACTGGAAACCACCAGCTCAAAATATGTACTGGTTATGGCTATAGCAGAGTTTAAGGATTGTTTTAATTTTATCCGCTGCATTTTACATATTTCAAGCAAGCAGAAGCTTTTGTACATTAACCTTTTTGGCACTGGGGAAGGGCCTTCTGCTGGACTCACTAAGCTGGTGCAGAAGTACTTGGCTTGTCAAGCAATACTTTACAGACAACCCTTGGCAAAGCCAACTCCGGGGCACTCGCTTTAGAAAGACAAAACATGTTGGTTTTGCCATTGCTTGTTTTATAATATGGCTCTGGTTTGGTATTCCGATTACTAGATTGCTTCAACCACATTCATTAGCGGTTCAAAGTAACAAAGAAATGAAACCCTCATTGGATCACGAAAAATATAATGTGAAAGATTCTCATCACAAAGCAACGTTCAATCCTGAATGCTCTTGGCAGTACTTTTCACTTTGAATGTGATGTGAGCTTAAACTGCCACTAGCTATTTCTTGGTTCCGCTACTAATATTGAAATGCGATCATGTCATTTTTTTTGTGTTCACTATACATCGAAATATTAATTCAGGTAAGCCCCTAAATTTGTAACGCAGCTAAGAAATATTTGTGTTTTTGGTAACAAAACCGCAATACAGGAAAGTTGTAATCCAAACTGACTTGAATTATGTAAACCATGATTTGACACTTGCTAACTTCTGATGCAGACCCTGCTCCGCAGTATCCCTCATACATCCACATTTTTACTGAATTCAGACTTTAGCTGCTTCTCGAACACGTTTTGTATAAAATGCAATGTACATAAAGTGGGAGTTCGGTCAGCCTTCTCAGTAGTAATTAAGTGGCTTTTTGTCTATCTTGCGCATTAATTATTTAATGTTTTTCTTACTTATCCTTGTGGGTGTTCCACCCCAGGTGTATTACTCATTTACATTATTTTTGATTGAATGGCACACGTATCCTTTCTTTGCTGATCTGTGGGAACAACTTGGTCTTTTAGCACTACATGGGAGTACTTGGCTTTCTTCAGTGTTAAACCACTTTTCATTTGTTTTAAATGATTGCAAGCAAAACAATCCATGACCACACCAATACCTTGGGAAGTATCTGAAAAAGAGATACCTGTTGGCTTTGGCAGTCTTAATCTCTTTGTATTCGCCACACTGAACTTTTACCTGGCGAAGACTGATTACATGAAATATCAATAAGAATATCAATAAGCCTTTCTAATAGGGCTAAAACCTGCTCAAGACGGATCAGTTCATGTAACAAATTCATTATCTCACTTCCAATATTAGCAATCTAAAATCATGTATTTGTATGCAACCATATTTTCTGTCGATTAAATGCTCTGCCCTTTAGATTGTTTTATAATGTAATTTAAATTGTTAGTCATAGCGTGTCCTTTTGCATCCACTTGCCCATAATTTGAGTGCACTTTTACAATTGAGAGTAACAGTAAGACTTGGTAAATCTGCTTATTTGGTTGTTGGCCTTGTGATATCCCTTCCATCTTTGTATTTATTCATTGATGTAATTCTATGAATGTTTATTTTTGCCCATACTCCCTCCGTCATTGGTGACAAAAGTTTGCATATTACAATGTTGGTAGCCAGCACATTTGGACCCCCTTGAAGCTCTCAACACTAATATGATTTACATCTGTCTTTCTTACTTCAAGCTGTGCATGGTGGTGCAGGAGAGGGGCTGTCACAGTGGTTTTTGATAGGCATAAGAAAACAAGCATTTACAATGCAATGGTCTCGGCATTCTTAAAGTTAGAGCTAATGGCATTGCTCATTAGCTTATTTTTATTTGTTTTTAAAACATAAATAAATGGCATTGTCATTTACAATGCCAATAGCAGGGCAGGAGAGCAAGCACAACGAACGAGGGGACAGGACAGCAAGCACAAGCAACGGGGGGGCAGGAGAGCAAGCGCAAGCAACGAGGGGGCAGGAGAGCAAGCACAAGCAACGGGGGGCAGGAGAGCAAGCGCAAGCAATGAGGGGGCAGGAGGGCAAGCACAAGCAACGAGGGGGCAGGAGGGCAAGCACAAGCAACGAGGGGGCAGGAGAGCAAGCAGAAGCAACGAGGGGGCAGGAGAGCAAGCACAAGCAACGGGGGGGCAGGAGAGCAAGCACAAGCAACGAGGGGGCAGGAGAGCAAGCACAAGCAACGAGGGGGCAGGAGGGCAAGCACAAGCAACGAGGGGGCAGGAGAGCAAGCACAAGCAACGGGGGCAGGAGAGCAAGCACAAGCAACGGGGGCAGGAGAGCAAGCACAAGCAACGGGGGCAGGAGAGCAAAGAGGGGGCAGGAGAGCAAGCACAAGCAACGGGGTGGCAGGAGAGCAAGCACAAGCAACGGGGTGGCAGGAGAGCAAGCACAAGCAACGGGGGTGGCAGGAAGCAAGCACAAGCAACGAGGGGGCAGGAGAGCAAGCACAAGCAACGGGGGGCAGGAGAGCAAGCACAAGCAACAAGGGGGCAGGAGAGCAAGCACCAGCCACGAGGGGGCAGGAGAGCAAGCACCAGCCACGAGGGGGCAGGAGAGCAAGCACCAGCCACGAGGGGGCAGGAGAGCAAGCACCAGCCACGAGGGGGCAGGAGAGCAAGCACCAGCCACGAGGGGGCAGGAGAGCAAGCACCTGCCACGAGGGGGCAGGAGAGCAAGCACCTGCCACGAGGGGGCAGGAGAGCAAGCACCTGCCACGAGGGGGCAGGAGAGCAAGCACCTGCCACGAGGGGGCAGGAGAGCAAGCACCAGCCACGAGGGGTCAGGAAAGCAAGCACCAGCCACGAGGGGTCAGGAAAGCAAGCATGACGCACAACGAGGGCCCAGACGCCACAAAAACAATCACAATGAGGGAACAGAGACAAGAAAACGGGCACTTACCTGCAGCTTCTCTACTTGCGGCGGTCGGGCAGAAATGGCTTCAAAAAAGCACCGACCTTTTCGGATTCGGGGGCGTGGTTTTCGAACCCTCTTCCCATTGGCTGGAATGTAAAATTCCAGCCAATGGGAAGAGGAGGAAAAGAAATTAAAGTGAAAAAAAACGCCCCTGAATCCGAAAAAGACAGGGCTTAAAGGGAGTGATGCCCCCCTCCTCCAATGGCTGGCCTCAGTTTAGGAAGCCAGCCAATGGAGAAGAGGGGCGGGTTCAAGCCCCACTCTCTAAGACATAAAGTCTCGGCGCAAGACTGCACAAGCGCAGCTTACGTTCCGAGACTTAAAAAAACAACTAAAGGCATACTGGTGTCTATCTCCCTAATATATTATTTTCAGTAACTCTAAAAGTAACTTGGGGCTTACATCGCACAAATAAGGTATTTTTTAAACCCTGATTTTGCTGCCGTCTCCTACTTTTCAAACTGCATCTGGTTTTTTGGCAGCCACTAAAATCTAGTTTTTAAAATGCATTGATGTTGAAGGGATTATTTCACTTTTAACGTTTGTGAAGTGTAAAACCTTTTGTGTGTGTAGTGTATGATCATTGGCATTTAGTGTAACCTTTTGGTATGCCTGTGTTGACGCTTTGCCATGACTTGACTTCGTTAAATCTCAGCTTTGCTTATTCATTTCATATTTAAACTAATAGATTGGTATCATCGGTCACGTTTAGGAATAGGATACAAATACTGAACTACAATTTGGGCATACCTTTGTGAAACGAAACTCCTATGTGCAAGGAAAAATCTGAATAAAAGATCAATATTTACTGTTGTCCCAAAAATGGATGTTGAAAACCCGGACCAATTTTTTTAGGTCTCTCCTACACCCAGCGCAAGTTGTCTGGTTGTAAAAAGGCCTTTTGTGGGCTTACCAAGAACGCAGAGTTGTTTACTGCCCGCCCGCTGCTTACCATTGGTTGGCTTCATGGTTTAATTAGCTTGCATCTTCTTCAGTTGCTTGCCTTCTCACACTTTGCCCCTCCCCTGGAACATATACTCCTTTACCATCCCTTTGGTTGGCTGACTTCTATGCTTCCATGGCTCCCCTTTAGGGAACTTTTTTTTCCTTCTTTATTGGGTTAAGTACAACATGAGTGCATGTATCTTTCATCTCGCTCTCCCTTGTGTGCTCCCCTCGCACATGCCCCCCAGCTCTGTATGTTGCGCAATAACACATTGTTTGCTCTTATCCCCCAAATCCCACAATCCGAGCTCTTCTCTTCATGTTTCTCCCTGCCCCTCTTCCTCATATGCTGCTTTATGTCCTCCCCATTTCTGCTTTAAAAAAAATAAATTCTGTACTGTTTAAAAAAAATAAAAAAAATAAAAAAAAAAAATATATATATATATATATATATATATATATATATATATATAATATATATATATATATATTCGTGTAAGTAGCATCAGTCCTGTTGGACCTGCTTGTTTTGCTTTTTTTCTAACAATCTACAGCTTTGCCAACAGGCATTGGTAAAACGAATAGGCCCCAACTATGGGAACTGTTGACTTTGCTAGTGATTGGTATTTTTTTTTTCTTTGCACCTAGTCGGAACCGATAGGGCAGTGCAGGAATAACTTGCTTCCTCGTATTTAAAGACCTATTGAATTTATAATCCTTATCAATCTATATCGATGTAACAATTATGGCCTAGGAAGTTTTAATTCGGAGTTTCAAGGGAAAGGTTTAGAAGATTGAGAGCCAAGAATTGTAGTTTTGTTGAGGCATGTCCTCGCTGGAAGACGTATTAAACAAGCATTGGCAAAGTCAGTAGATCTGACTTGCATTTAGGGTCTTAATTATTTGTTTAAAGTCTGCTGCAGTGGAAAAAAATCATTATATAAAACATCTATAAGATAGTTTTTAATGTGTGATTGGTTATTTACTGTGACTTTGAGAATTAAATGTACTCCCCCCCCCCCCCCCACCCACCTTTGTGCATTGCAATGAGAGCACTCCATAAAAGGAAGAAGTATACACCAAACAGCCATTAGTACAAGATATTATACTGCGTTCGGAGCCAAAGTCAACTTTCTTTCATTTTTTTTTTTGAAAAAGAATCCCTAGGTTTTCAAAACGCGTCTGACCTGACATAAGCTGTAAGCAAATAAAGACCTGCTTCTACCACATCTGGTGTCCGTTTCCCATCCTTTAAAGCGCTATGGGCTGGGGTGCATCAGAGAGGTGCAGGCGAACTCGTTTGGATATATTTCAAGCATTGGCAAAGCGAATAGGTCTTGCCTATACAAGAGCTATTGGCTTTGTCTATGTTTTAGCCATGTTGTACACCAGTGTGGCTGTTTGGCATGGCTAAAAAGTAGTGCCATTAAGAAGAGTGGAGTGGACTGTTGTAAAGACCAGTTGAGTGGAAGGGTGTAAAGTGCCATGGATTTTCCTGGAGTGGAGCAGTACAGGTGAATGGTGTGGAGCCGTGATATTCAAAGTTTGACCTATAATGCGACCCTCCTGACCTTTACATGCGGCCCCCTGGGCAGCAGCAGCACTGGGATGCTGTTTACTCAATTCAGCATGAATATGAATACAAATGTTAAACATACAGCAAGCACTTATTTGAAGGTTAATTGCACTTAGGGAACGGAACTCTCACCTTTATTTTTAAAGGCGGCAAAATTGTAAAAATACGTAAAGTCTTTTCAAAATTCAAAAAAAGGATATTTCATGGACTTGTAGAACCATTTCACTTTAGTAAATGCAATTATAGCAGTGCATTCAGAAGTATTTTTCTTAAAGCAATGGTTTTCAAACATGAATTTAGAAACTTAACCCCCCCCCCCCCCCCCCCAACATTAATGCCATTAGTGATTACATCCAAGCACAGGAGATGGTTTAAATACAGGACTTCAGGATGCGTGCTGTTCAAGAGTTCCTTTTATATGCGATAATGAAGAAAAAGGAGGGAATTGAAATAAAGCATTTGCCCGGTGTCACACAATTTGGTCAATTGGAGAAGCCGGGATTTATCCCAGGTTTTTGGGTTTCACATTGAGCAATTGAGTTAAGCCACTAAATATACATGCTTTGCTTCCTCTACACAAACTCTACACCTCCTGCTGGCATCAGTGCGGTCCTCAGTCACACCAAAGACCAAACTTTGCGGAACCGGAAAAATGTTTTTGCGCACCCATGGTGTAGTGTCCGAGTGCAGTGGCATAGAATGGAGTAGAGCAAAGTGGCATAGATGCAGGTGAGTAGTGTAGAGTTGGAGTAGAGCGTCAGTGATGTATCGTGTAGTGTCCTCGACTGGAGTGGCATAGACTGCAGTGGTGGAAAGTAGTTTGGTGGAGAGTGCATTGGTTTTGAGCGGAATGGCATCTGGTGGATCGCAGCGTCATTGAGTGCAGCAAAGTTGGTTTAGAGTACAGTGAAGTGGCGTAGAGTGCATTGACCTAGGGTAGTGCACAGTAAAGTAGAGTTGCATAGAGTGCAGTGCTGCAGAGTTCAGTGTATGAAGTGGAGTGGTGCAGAGTTGAGTGCTTAGTGTATAGTAGAAGGTCGTGGAGTACAGTGATGCAGAGTGGAATAGAATGCAGTGGTGTAGTGTCGCAGTGGAGAGCCTAGTCTGGGCCTCTCGAATTATGCAGCAGTTAGAGGGCTAAATTATGCGACATGGTTCACTAAATTTTGCAGCAAGAAAATGCAAATTATGCGGCATATTGCAGCACATTTTCTAATAGTATTACCTCACACTTAGGTTTTTTTAAACATTTTTTTACCACTGTCTTGACGTAGTTTGCACCTTATTAGTACAGTTTAACACTAAACAGAGCCATAAGCTTAAGAAGTGAACTATCAACCTTCGCAAAGGGCCTTTAACTGTACAGCAACATCTTGCTGCGATTTTAGTATCTTTCAAACCATTGGAACTAGTAACAAAGCTTTATGGGGGTAAAATATGAGGGTTATGCTGCAGATAATTATGTAGCAAATGCTGCAGATCCATAACTATGCAAAAAAAAGTTGTGGCCGCACAATCACATAATTCCAGTGGCAGAGTGGAATGGCACAGAATCTTGTTTGAGGATGGAGTGCTGTGGTGCATGGTAAAGTGCAGTGATGCAGAGTACGTTGGAGCAGTGTACAGTGCATTGGTGTACAGTGTAGTGGCATAGAGTGCAGAGTAGAGTGGCCTAGACTGAAGTGGTGTGAAGTGCAGTTGTGCATAGTAGACTAAAGTGGGGGTAGAGTACATTGACGTAGAGTAGAGCGGCATAGAGTGAAGTGGTATGGAGTGGTGCAGAGTAGGGTAAAGTGGAGTGTGCATGAAGTGATAGCACACTGCCATTACAGATCACATATTTTCAATTGAGATGACCATTACATTTGCACAGACATTCATTTTTACTGATAAAAGTGCACAGCCCACAAACGACAATGTGTTGAAATGCCATCACCTAGTGTATAAATTTGTTTTTGCTGTTTTAAAACATTTCTTCCCACAATACTTCAGAATTGTTTTTTTAAAAGTGCTTCATGTATGCTTTACTATTTCTGATATATCTGCACAGCTTGTTTACAGACATTTGCACTTTATGTGCTAGAAAACAAATTAAATAGCCTTCCTCCAGCACACCCACAGTGGTCAGCATGATTGTTGCATGCATCTATTCCCTTTGAAGTCTGAGAAAGAAAAGTAAACACCAAGCTCACTCAGAATACAGAGCCTGACATATGTCTTCTATTTTTGAATGCACAGCAAATGTAACAAGATAAGAGCAAGATTTACAGGCCTGTTTACAGACCGTGAGTACTGGTGGAAGAAAACATAAAATAGGTTATGGGCCACAGAAGAAAAAAACAGCAAATGAAAATCAAGCAAATGTGAGTTACAAAACCAGTGGTAAGCAAGGGGTGGAATGCGTTCCCAGTGAAGCCGCTATCAAACCAGGGGGTATATGTATGAATATCCCTGTTGCGATTCTCAAATAGATTTTTTTTTGGGGGGGGGGGGGGGGGGGGGGGGGGTTATTGCGATTTGAGTGGCAAAACGGGATGCATGTAAAAAAATCACAATTTTTTTGCGATTTCTTAGTATTCCATAATTGCGATTAGCAAATTGCAAAATCGCAATTCAGGAATACTTTCCTATTCATTTTTATGGGCCAGGAGGCCCATAGGAATGAATGGGAAGTAATTCTCAATTTGCGATTCGCAATTTGAGAATTGCTAATTGAGAATTTCAAGGGTGTCATAAGGACACCCTGATGCACCCCTGAAATGAACATGTGTGCGCACATACATGCCCTAAGGGCGTATTTGTGCGCCACATGGCACCTTCACAAATGCCAAAAAGTGCCACCTTGCCACCCCCCCCACCCCCGCAACTTGAGACCCTTACTGGTGAGTAGCGCGCCTACCATTCCCCTGGTTGGTTGATTGAACTTTTCTTGGAAAGTGTATGTTTTGGGTGCAGCTCTTAAGATTTTTTCCTGGTCCATGCGCCTGCATGGATTTGGGCGTAGTTTCCTTGGATGATGGTCTTCGTTGTGTTCTTGGTTGTAAAACTTCCATCGAGCCTCCGATTGCGTCATGTGCAGGTCTTGGTGCTTTGTGGTAGTGAGGGACCAACCCCCACTCCACTGTGGAAGTGTGAGGGCTTTAAAGGTGCGTTGAGATTCTAGGGATCACGTGATGTGCGCTCTTGGGCTTGTGACGTAACAATTAAACGTCTATCCCCCGAGCTCCTGGGGCCCCCTCCGGGACATTGCACGGGCAGGCCTGAGAGCTCTTGCTTGGGTCCTGAGCGTGGTGGGCCATGCACTCTGCAGGGGTTCCCTCGAGAGCCCTTACGCCACTGTCTCGGGCGTGGCCATTTCTGAACAGACTGGGTGTTCTTCCGCCCTCGCCTCGTTCTCTACTGTACTGTGCATGTGTTTTTAAGGTTTGCGTCTTTTGGTACGAGCTGAATTTTCACATTGGGAATGTACCACTCTATGGCCCCTATCCTTCTTACATTTTAACTTTTGAATGTTTATTCTTTTCTTTTACACGCTGGTTGGAACAGGTGGTCCAACATAGTTGCACAGAACGCATGTGGCTGCCTCCAGGTTGACACTGGATGTGTTGTCGGGGCGAACTTTCTGGTATAATTCTTTGTGCTTTAGTTCGCACTGAATGTACAGCGCGCGTCTCGCCGTCTGCGCCTCGGAGCTCCCTAGATTCTCAGAGCGCGGGAGGTCTGAGACCTCCTGTGTGTACATTGTTCCTCATTTGAGTTGTAAATAATTGTAATTCAATTTCAGAGCTGCATTACTAATGAGTTTTGTCTGAACCCCAAAGGTGCCTCATTCGGTAACTTGCTCTCCGGGTGGAAACGCTCCGTATTTAATATTCATGCGATTCCAACGCCGTGTAATAAAGATGACCCTGAGGGACCCCAATATGCAAATGAGGATTACTTAACCAAACCCCGCCCCTTCCTGTTGTACTTTCGACTTGCACTGCGCTCTGAGCGTCTCCTCTCTGCCCCCGCATCCTAATACCTACCAAGGAAAATATAACACTTAATTGCTAAATTAGTTTTAGTGCGTTTTGAAGGCCCTGAAGGTAGGTGAAGTTCTATTGTATGGATTTGGCAATGAAGTCAATACACTGCTTGTCGACCAGAACATGCGGGCAAACTTCGAGGCAAACTTGCTGTTTGCTATCAAATCTGGCCAGGTGGGTTTTCAAAGTTTTCTTGAAAGAAACCTATTTGATGTTCATTCTGAGAACATCAGTGGATGACCCCCCAACCTATGGTTTTTTTCTTTTACTTTTATGATTTCTAGGAGCGTTCGAGATTTGCATCTTAATTCCTTTGAAGATTCCCTTTCAACAGAAAAGGAATAATTCAAAGGTTTGAGTGGCGCACGCCATTATGAAGAGGATTGTTGCTCAGGAGGGGAAACTGTGGAGTTGTGGAATTCTAGGGGATGGTATGGTCTAATATCAAGAACCGGTTGACAATTCTGGATACTGCATGAAGGATAGCGTTGGTGAAGTAGGCGCAATGGGAGGGCTCACTACACCCCAATTGTGGCTCCGTTTTTATTTTTGTTACTTACCCTCTTGTGAGGCAGAGGCACCACTTTTGTTATGCTTGTTGTGGGACCATATCCCAGTGCTTAATTTGTATAAGGAAGTGCCAGGTCCCTGAACTGGAGACCACTGCAGCTTGCACCCCCATTTCCCCATCATCGTTGCCAATGATAATACCAAAACTACAACTAACCATTTCTCACCTGCATGGGCGGCAGTTCAGAATACTCCAGTTCCCCAAAGCTAAAGGAATGGCTAGGGAGGCAGGTATTCGTTTTTTTAAATGTATATTAAATTAATAAACAGTTTTTCTGCGCATCTCTAAATTAGATCAGCGCCACCATGTGGCAGAGTTTCATAAGTGTGATGACAATTATGTGCTGGTGCAGAGTACCGAAAACCAATTAAATGCCGGCGCCGAGCACCAGAAACCACTGGCTCAAGTTAAGCACTGATGTCACCTATGTTATGCCACTGCCAATGTTTAATTCTCATACTCGCTAGATGTAATAAACAGTCCTAAAGCAGGTTAGATTATTTATAATTTGCTTGAATATATATCAGGTTTGTGGCCCTTCACCTCTGATAACCAAGTGGTCGCAGGCTATTGGAAAGTGATTCCTATGATATTGCTGACCTTGAAAGCGCACGTTGTCCATGAAAGTCTGGCTGAAGGTCATAGCTCACATGGCATCCGTGTGGAGAAGATATTCTGACAATAGCTTGGCCTGCGTCTGAATCCAGTGGAGAAGGAATGCACTGGAGCTTCTGGTAATCGCTGCCTCTTTCGTCAGTCTGTCTGCACCGTATACTTGTTCCATGATGCTGTAGTTATTGATAGTCTTATAGGGCCATATGTATCAATATCCTGATTTGCGATTCTCAAATAGCGATGTTTTGAGAAATTGCTATTTGAGAATTGCAAATGGGGATGTATGTAAAAATTCCTAATTTTTTAGCGATTTCTTAATATTCCTTAATTGCAATTAGCAAATTGCGAATCGCAATTAAGGAATACTTTCCCATTCATTTCTATGGGCCAGGAGGCCCATAGGAATGAATGGGAAGTTCTTCTCAATTTGCCATTCGCAATTTGAGAATCTCAAATTGAAGAATAATTTCAAGGGTGCAGGGGTGTCTAAAAGACACCCTGATGCACCCCTGAAATAAGCATGGGTGCACATGTGGCACACATACATGCCCTAAGGGCATGTATGTGCTTCACATTGCACTTTGAAAAATGCAAAATAGTGCTTTTTTTCAAAGGAATCGCAAATTACCACCAACTTGAAGTTGGTGATAATTTGTGATTCCTTAAGGCCAAATTGCACTTTTTTGGTGCTTCTTACATTGCATTTCAGGAATCGCAAAATTTGCGATTCCTAAAATGCAATAGCAAAATAAGGAATCGCAAAATTGCATTAGCAAACGCCGAAATTCTGTGAATTTGGGCGTTTGCGAATGCAATTTTGCTTGATACATATGGCACATAGTTCTGTGTAAATACTGATTTTCTTAAATTCAAGATGGCTCATAGTGGCTGAGTTAACACAGTGCACAAGCACGCCCCTTAATTATCTTACCCCACATGCCACTGATCCCTAGAACACATCTCCTCATAAACCTTCACAAACATAAAAGCACCTTACACCTCATTCAACGTCATATACACCCTATATGCAGGTACAACCAATCCAAACATACCTTCCACAGTAAACACTGTGCACCTTCCCTACCCACACTAAACGCCACTCTCGCCATTTTGGACCTTACAAAACCCATCGTTACATGCCAATTTGTCCCTCTTCACCAGTTATCCTCAATGTATGGGACCTCTCCGCCACTTTGACCACTCAGTTACTTGCTGCCAGGTACCACCAATACCACCAACTCGTTTGTGCCCTTGCCTGCACCTTGTATATGCAGCAGTCAATCCCACTCTGCAGGATTGCTCCCTTTCCTACCCCTCAGGCCTCTTCATCCGACATACTGTTGCTTCCATTCCCAATAATTTACTTACACCACCACCCTTTTAAAATACGCTAAACAAATTATGCCCAATCGGAACCATTGCCTACCATTTGTGCTTGACACCAGCCTCCACGTATTGCCTCCTCGGCATGTGGCCATAATCTGATGCACTGCACGAAATTACTGCCCACCCAGTGGTTTAACTGAAAGGGCAGTCTTGTTAATGGTTTCATCCATACCAGCTAGAAGACGGACAATAATATCTGAGTTGCCTCTACCTATTAGGTTAAAACGCCTATTAAGATTTTGTTTCAATTTCTTGGCAAAAAAAATAGTGGTTTATTGGACCTTGACTAACACATTGCCAGACCTGCTGGCCCGAAGCAACACAGACTTTTTATTTTTTATTTTACTAAAGTCTAGTTCAATAATGGTGGCTTTAATGCTACATCTGGCTAGACACCTTTTTGTGGTGGTTCTGTGCCCTTCCATGGTGCCACTGCAGCGTGCTGTACCTTTCGGCTTTGCTCGGCCATCGAAGGGTTAAGCATTAGCCTAAAAGGCTGCAGAAGAATTTCAAGTGCAAGATGCTCACATCTCCTGGGACCAGAGCTCCAAGCCAAGGGAACTGTGATAAAGCCACTCTCGGTAAATGCTTCTGACAACAAAATCCATCAACGCAAGCGAACAATATTTACAGCAAAATCATGCAAATACGACAAGCTGTCCATGTCTACGTGCTAATAAGCTGTGGACAAGACGCAATTGGAGACGAAGGCTAGGGGAAGGAATCGATCTGCTACACTTGCCTGTACTCCTGGGAGACGCGGCCAGGGAACCGTGCGCAGTACTGGCGCAATATTATAAATATTAAACATGCTGCATATTGCATAACCTGCATCAAGAACAGCTGCAGAGCTGACCGTTCGACATTGCAGCCTCCGTTTATTAGAAGCAATGATGCTATCCACTTTTTTGGTGTTTTGATTCTCGTAGCAGTGTGATGATGGGTGCATTATCCCCATTCATGAGTCTAAAAATGCTAGAATAGTGGTTTAAGCTCCAGTAGCAGATCTGTGCTGTATGTACCCTTCTTGCTTTTACTGTTGTGCATTTCTCAGCTCAGTCTACGATTAGGTTTTCCAGTTCTTCTGTGTCCTGTTATGGAGCCTGCACTGAGTACAACATTGATTGTTGAAGGTACTGTACAGAAATTGCCGCCTTGGACTAACCACATGAGTTGCCCGATGGGGCGTGTTTTGCATTGGTCTACCTGTCTCCCCTGCGATACACCGACCGTGCAGTCCATGTCTGCTCTACAGTTGTGTACCAGGCTTAGGATTTATGCAAAAACAGTTGTCATACATTCAACCCAGTACAGAGATCTGGGCCTAAATCCATCGTTTTTTTGCACTCCACACCACCCCAGTTCATACATGGCCATATGCAAATCAGCCTTGATCCTGAGCCTCATGGGAACAGTCCAGCCCGAACTGCCAAGCCATGTCTTTCCTGGACCGGAACCAAGCATCCTAGGACCGGTTTCTGGCTATCGGTTTTTGCTCTCTAGATTTGCTCTTTCTTTGATTTCTGGTTTCTTTTTCTTTTGCCCCGTTGTGTTCTCTGTTACAGGTTAAAAATAAAAGCGCCGGGACACTCCTTGGAGTAGCCAAGCGCTATAAAAGACACAGATAACATAACACATCAGCTGTCTTCAGCCAGGAAAGACATGGCTTGGCAGTTTGGGCTGGACTGTTCCCATGAGGCACAGGGTCAAGGCTGATTTGCATATTGCCATGTCTGAACTGGGGTGGTGTGGAGTGCAAAAAAATTATGGATTTAGGCCCAGATCTCTGTACTGGGGTGAATGTATGACATTGTTCTGCATTCTGTCCATCAATTGCTGTTTTTGCAACAGGCTTAGGATTTAGACATGGCTGGAGAGGGATGAGGTTGGCTTTCACGTTGCCGCCCCTCAGGTTTGGCTATGCAGCAAGTGACTTGCTGTGCGCAGACATCCTCTTTCCAGGACCTGGTTTCCAATACAAGGGTCGGAATATGACTAAGACCTTGTAGCTGGTGCTACAGCCACTTCAGGTATTGATGCCAAATTGAGAGCTCAGACCACTTTAGTCCACATTGCACTTTAGAATGCCTGCACGCTACTAGCAACAGTAGTTTTCAAGCATATTCTACGTAAATTCTGAAACTGTAGATCCAGTTCTTTGATGACTTGTAAAAAATAGTCCTAACACTGAACATCTTTTGGTTGAGTACCTGGTCTCTGCTTGTTCTCTCAATATTCACCTTGAGTTCTACCTCATTGTCTTCAGTCTTAATCACTGTCACCTATCGAGAAAACATCGGATAACCTATTCAAGCATGCCTCGTATTAACCTTCTTCATGAATGATGAGCATTGGATAAGAGTTGAACTTCCCTGCTCCTCAGTTTCTGAAAAAAAGCCAATAGGCCTCTATAGTGATTACAAGGTGACATCTCTCACTATAAAGAACTACTGAATAAACATTTCACGCAGGATAAATGTGTTGCACCAACCCACTGGCTCGGTGCTTAATTTAAGCCGGTGGTGTCTGGTGTTCTGCACCAGCACTTAATTGTCACCACCAGCACTTAAGATAGTCGTCCACATGATGGCACTGTTTGTCTAGTTTAGACAGTTGTCTGCTGATCCAATATACTTTGAAAGTAACTAATACCTGCCGTACCTATATTCTTATAGCTTTGGGGGCATGTAATAGTCTAAATTGTCACTCTTGTAGGAGTATGGTGGTTATGAGTTGTGTTGGTACTGACATTGGCAGCGCTGGCAGGGGCAATAGGTGGTGCAAGCTTCAGTGGTCTTCTGGCGAGGGCCTTGACACTTATTTTTTATTTTTACTTACTAAGCACTTTTTCACCCTCGAAGTCTGTGTATAAAACGAGGGTCTGAGTCAGGGAAGACTGAATAGCTATGGAGGCTTTCAAGCTCAATTTGCAGCATTGATTCACAGCATAAGTATATTTGAGGGGACGAGGATGGACATTGTGGGATGTGCCCCGGGGACCCAACAGATTAGCTTGGGCTTATAGCCCAAGGACCTGGAGTCACGTGCACTAGGTGAAAGGAACTGGCGAGCACCTGGATGGACAATGTGAGGATCTTCAGGATACTGAAGACCTTGAGGCTCATGGGTGGGCTGTGTGTAACCCAGGTGGCCCAATTAAAGGACTGGGAAAAGGTTATTGGGGCTTGAATTAACTGTACGAAGAGCCTGGATTAGCACAACACGTGACGAGATGGCAAGAAATGTAGTGAAGAGGCTCCGGCACATGGATGGGGCTGGCATCAGGTGGACTGACCATGTGAAAGCTCTTGTGTAGGTAGCGTAACAAGCATGGCACTCATGGACTGACTCGAAGTGTCTGTCCCCACTCCAGAAAAGCCTTGCTTCGACACTCCCTGCCCACATACCTTTACTAATAACCCACCTTCCTCGAGTTCTGCAAACTATTTTCTGCTCCGATTCCCTGCTTATGCATTTCACCTCTTCCCACCATGTTTTCTTCCAGTGCTGCTTTTGCTGCAGCTTTGGTGTGGTACCACGTCTGATCTGTTCATTCATCGGATACCCTTGCCCTGAAGCGTGCCAGTATGGTGCCCCAAAAGCCCTATAATGTGATCCACAAAGCCTGGCTTTCACTGGCTGCGTAACTGGTGTGAAAGAATCTACTGACTTGTTGCAGTCATAATCCCAGAACTAGTGATGTACGGAATCACCCTCTTGGACCTAAATATTAATTCTGGACAAGAGAAAACAATTGAATAGTGTTTGATAAAGGAATTATTACCTTCCACGTACTGCTACATTTTCGAGTGTGTGCTGTTTGAGTAACAGCAATGTTCTCTTCTGATTACACAGCATCTGTTCATGCTTTTTGTAAAGCATGAACCTGTTTCTTCTGAGTTGATACTTTAAAGAAATATGCCTTCGGCCTCCATCAAATTGGTAGTTGCCATAGGGAGCCTTTTCTGAGCCCGCCGTGGTGCCAGTTATTCTAATCTGACGGCAACACCTGCTGCCTCTGGCTTGTAATATTCCAGCTATGGACTAAACGTTTAACTGACATGGTTCTCGGTCCAAAGTTTAGGTAACTCGTGTCTGATCTGCCTCCCATACCCAGGTGCTGTGAGCTCTGTCCGTGGACACGACATAAAGGCGATAGGTGTCTCATGCCAGCTTGATGTTTGTGTGCTAGCAGAGTGAAGTGCAGGGTATAGTTTGAGGGTGGTGCAGCATCTGAACACCGCCTATCAGTGCCACTGTCCTGCAGTGTGTGAGAGCGGGTATAGTGTGAATGAAGAGGCGCGTCTGGCAGCCTTCTGCAGTGGGTACCCATGCATTACAGTGTAGATGAGCAACAAAACTGTCCCCATATATCGGAACCAATCTTACAACCACACA